>NW_017306442.1:2490483-2491153 GCF_000935625.1 Nanorana parkeri | reverse complement strand
CTTTCAAAAAATACAGACCGCTCTCCTATATATATATATATAAAAATACAAGGTCTGCCATTACACACTTCCAGTCAGAGATTGATATGCCCCCCACCTGCATAGCTAAAAGGAGTCAGTTCCTCAAAGATTTAAAGTCACAGTATGACAGCCAGGCAACCAGCATTTCAGAGGGAAGGTCAACAATGGCAGCCTCCATGATTGTCTTAACAGGTTTCCTTTAATGCTACATTAAATCCATCCTGGGCTTGGTCATTTTTAAGAATTCCCAGCTGTAAACAAGCAGGTTAATGCTCCTGGTTAATTATAGTATGAATTTAAAGGGTGAAATGACTATATGGTGACCAGGGACAATATAGCAAAAGTTTAGGCTGAATATGGAAGGGCACCTCACTGCATAGAATTACACACTGGAATAGTGGCAGAGAGTATAGAGTCATGCAGTGCAGTGGCAGAGCACAGCAGTGGGTGTTCGGTGTAGTGGTAAGTGACATAAGGACATGAGGGAGAAGTGGTGGGAGCAAGAGGAAAGGATAGGTGTCAGGCGCAGTGGTCAGAGTGTGGGGGTTCAAGGGCTGTGGGCGAGTGGAGGTATGGTGGGGGGAGAGCTAGGCCTGAAGGCACAGTGGTGGGGAGGTTTCAGGTGTGGTGAGGAAAAGGTAAGTATATG
>NW_017306442.1:2471404-2490460 GCF_000935625.1 Nanorana parkeri | reverse complement strand
GCTCGGAGCTGTCATATAAAACTCCAAATGCAGTCCTTCCAATCAACAGTGATTAGGTGGGGGTTGGAGGTATGAGCTTCAAGACCAAAGATTACAGGTCCTGTGCAATCTGCAGCAGAAGCTGGGGGTTAGGGGTAGGGAGGTGGTATATATAGAGATGAATTAAATAAGATAACAGTATAAAGAAGAGAACCAGGGAGTATAGAATGCACAGCAGCATACAGAACAGAGTACCGTGTGTAGCACATTTATAAATCTATGCTATCTGCCAGAATTATTTGTCACACTTATCTTGCATGGCTACATAGTGTTGATAATTAAGGCAGAATAAAATTGCAGCAATTGTGAGCTGGCAACATTTAATTACCGGCAAATCTAATTGAGAAACATTAGCTCAGCTGAAGCTGAAAAGATCCAATTATTTCAAGTTGAGAGAATGGCTATGGCATCCTTCAAATTTAATGTCACTTGCTTTGCGGGCGAGATCAAACAAGCAGCATTGGAAGGTGTTTATACCATATATCTTACACTTGACACCATTTAGACGCCAGAATTACAGGGATCATACTTTGACCTCGAAGGTTTTGTTTGCACACATAGTGCGGCTTGTTGCCTGGAGGGATAGAACATAAGCATGCTGACAACCCTGAACTACTCTTCACTGCTGAATGACCTATCACCTCTCTATGGTGCCTATGCACGAAACCTGTAGGACAGAAGCCCCACGGATACACCCGTACCCTAGAAGAGGAGTGTATGTCTACATCAGCTATTGGAAGCTTAAGGGCCTGTTCACATGACATCAGGTCCTGATCAGGTGCGGATCTGCATATGCGATGCTACTGATGCAGTGCGTTTTTGATGCGTTCCAGTTAAAAGAAAAAAAAATTTTTTTTGCTGGAGTGGGGCTGTCAGTATGTTAGGCGCCGTGCGTTTGACGCATTTCCGGTCCGTTTCCTAACCAGACAAAATGTGACCGGCAGTATTTTTTCTGTTGTAACCTGAACGGACTGCGCACGTGAGAACTGTGCCCATAAAGCACATAGGGATACATTTTTAGTGCAGGAGCGTACGGATCAGATCAGCACAGAAAACGGACGTCGTGTGAACAGGCCCTAAAACACTTAGATCAGAAACTATGAATCCCAACAGGAAAACGAATGTCAATCTAAGCTGCACATACACATCTAAAGTTTTTACATATTCCAAACAAGCATAAGGGGCCATCACTGACCTCTTTAGTCTCCTGTCCCATGACCAGATTCATTCTCAGAATGTAAACAAGTCTGAAGTCTGGTTTCAGTTGGTTTCAAACAGCTTTTAAACACCTGCAGTGAGTTTACATTAGGGGGGCTGACCGGCTGTCAAGATTCTCATCTGCATTGAAAGTGTTAAGACGCTGTGATTTGGGGCTCATTCATAAGGCCACAGAGGGTCATAAATGCACATGTTTATAGGTGTTCTGTGCAACTGCAACCAGCAGCCTGTAAGAACCAATGGATGCACGGCCCTGGATGCAGACAGACTGTGCCCAGGCCATGCATCCATCTTTCTACGAATGCAAAGCTTCGATATGCAGGAAGATCTGGAAGTCAGTCAGCCTGCAGGTGATTTTTTTTTCCAGACTGCTAGTCAAGGCTGCACAGAATAATTGTGTTTCTCAAGGGCATGAATACCGGCATTATTGGCTCTGAGATCGGGTGAATGAGACCTGGGGTCTCGGACTTCATTTCTCATCAATGCCTGTAGTTACAGAGGTGAGAAGGGTTTGTTTTAAAGTGTTCCGTATACAAGTGCATAGTCAGGCCTCAGGTTCACTTTACTTAGTAAGAAGTAGCTTTTTACAGACATTGTGGCTTCTTTAAAAACAATACTAACCCCTGGAGTGGAGCTACCATCGCACTGCAAGGGTTAAGTGCCCATTTTCATCTAGGAGCAAAAATAACAAAGTTATACTCAAGGCCCACAGGCGGCTGGCTGCTAGACCGGTCCCTTCAGTCTCACTGCCCCCCGCACCCTCCACTCTGACGGTCTAAGGTCCTCTGAGACATCACTTCCAATACTGTATATGGGATGTGAGGATGCCAAGGGACATTCCATCACTGAAGCAGGGGAGGAAACAAGCTGAAGGGACTGGTCTAGGAGGCAACTGGCTGCCAGCTTCAGGTGAGTTTAACTTATTGTTGCTCCTAAACAAAAACCAAAAACAGAAAAGGGATGCGAAAGTTTACACTGGTCACCGGAACAGGGGGGTAAATACACCTGCTACAGTGACAACGAAGAGGTGAATTCCCCTTTGCATTGGAGACTTTTCTTTACAGTTTATCTATAGATCTAAAGCAGGAAGAAGGAATGTCTGATGGATTTATAGACTGGCAAGACTTTCATTTCATTCTTTTGGAGAGACTATCTGCCATTTCATGTAAAGCAACCATTCCCTTTATATATTTGAACATAGACTCTTATTTTGCTCAAAACCACATAACCTTGGCCCTGAAATTTCTTAATGTTCCCAATTCGATCGAAAATGTTATTTTATCATAGAACATTATCTGCTAGAATGTAGCTCATCTGGATGGTAGCCATGAGAAACAAACAGGTATATTGCTACGCTACGAATTCCAGAAAATGAAATCAATAGTTTGCTGCTTGAATGAAATGTTCTTTGTATTGGTCACATGACATATTCTAGGATGCAGCTTTTCTATCTGGTAAATACCACTTTTATTCATTTGTGAGAAGGATCTTTAGAACAGCCATGTTTGATTGTTCTCACGTGTGTTAAAATAAGTTGACACCTTTCACACAGCATTCTTATCAGGTCCGCCTTTCGCTTTTTTCGGAGAACCAGATTGAAAGGATCATCATTATTTTATGGTGATTGGGATGTAAACAGACCTACGTCAATTTATCTCCATTTACCTCCGAGTCAGTAATCAAAACACATGTCCGCTTACATCCAAACTCCCCATAAACCTTACATGGGTCCAGTCCGTTCCGTTTTTTCCTCCATCGCAAGATAGGGAAAATAAACTGAACAAAACACAGATGTCACAAAAGTGACATCCATTCCATGCTGCTCTGATCAGAATCGCTGATCGAACAAACACCACCCATGTGGCATAGCGAAGATGGGTCTACCCTTTGGGTTTTTGCAGAAGACTTGTATCTAAACCTCTGTTTTTAACCTTAGCGGTGAGACAAGTTTTTTTGCATGCTGGCTGGTGAGTGTGCTGGGAAACGTTTTGCGCCATTTGCTCCCCTATGGGACTGACACAGCAAAAACAAATATCTGACGGGTTGTAACCATTCTTTACTATACTAGATAGACTTTAGGTTATGAGTAGAATAGGAAGGGTTATAAGCGCTGCCAGGTTTGCACCGCTTTCTGTGACCTCACTGAAGAGACTTACCTCACTTCCTGTACCAAAGAAAGTGAAGAGAAACCCCAATGTTTACTGTTACCACTGAAACTGAAGGTGAGCAAAAATTGCCTAATACGGCAACAACCTCCAACGACAACTGTCAAAGCTGGGATTTCTTCTAATTTGGCGAGATTCCCTTTCATTACTTCTTATATCCCGGCGACAGGAAGTTAGGAAAGTCTCCTTAACGAGGGACAGAGAAAAATAAAACCTGGCAAAAGGTTCTAAACCTTCCCCCTAATTTATACAAAAGCTAAAAAAGTTAGTACTGTCTCTGAAATGGTTAAACCACAAAACTGAGAAAACAAAATACTGCAGAAATAAAGAGGCAGCAATAAGCATACAAGACAGGTTTGTATTTGGTCACTCTAATCAATAGACAGGATTGCAGGTCAGCACGTAATACTCGATGTTACAGGATCACTCAATACTCCTTTACGCATGTAACCAGGTTTAGGCAACCTGCTCCATAAACAAAACTGGAGCCGTGTATGAGTGATAAAAGGTTTGTTTGTAGCTACCAGTAAGTGAGTCAGAAAGGGCAACCATAAATACAACAGTAAAACGACAGTACAATGATATCTGCAACATTCCACAACATATGATGAATATATCACCGTACTTTAAAAAATGTTTTCATGTTAAATCCTTTTTCTAAAAAGGATTTGCTCAAAGATCACGCATAAGCCTGTAGAACAGGACATTCTTACCTAGACCTGAAGCACCTTCCCCGAGGGGAAATTTACAAAAAACACAAAAACGTGCTGTCAGTCTCCTTATGACAGAAAACAAAAATACTTCTTTAGCATGCATGAAGTCAAAGAAGAACCATAAAGAACCTAAAACAACCAAAAAATCCTCAGATTATATCTCCAAGTGTTTGCAGTATAGCAAATAAAACTAACAAATGTGTTAACGCCAAGCCACAGACCTCAAATTTCATTGTAATTCTATTAAGCTCAGTGTACGTCTTCCAATGAGGTGCTTTATGTTGTTGCATTTTTCATTTTCCAAACAGGGCAAACAGTGTTTTTGATATATGCTGGATGATATAAAGGGTCAGTCCACCCATAAATAAGGCCCCTTCCACATGGGCAATGTCCATTCCAATCAGCAGGGGATCTGTGCATGGATCCAAGCAGTATGGAATATAGTCACTTCTGTGACATCCGTGTCCATTTAGTTCTTTCCTCCATCTTACAATGGAGGGGGGAAAAAACAACTATCCTGGCCAATGTTATGTCTAAGGGCAGTCGGATGTAAGCAGACATGTGTTATCATCAGATTACCTCCGATCTGTCACGATCAGGTGCACAAAAACAGAACTTTGTTCCATTTTTCTGTTTTCCGTACCTAGGTTGCGTCGGGGGTAGTCAGATGTAACCGGATGCCCATCCATTTAGATCCGGCAGCTCATAGAGCAACATTGGGGTTCCGATCAGTTCTGCCTGAGAAATAAGACAGGTGGACCCAATCAGATTGACCGTGTAAAAGGGGAAATATACTTCAGTTACAAGTGTCACCTTCTGCCTTGTTTTTATAAAAGGCCACTGGCAACCTCTTTCTGGCTCAGTTCTGTTCAATTTCCCACAAAATAACACAACCTAAAAGCCGAATAAGACCCCTTATATGGGATATTACAAGCCAGCAGGCCTTGCCATCAGAAAGCCATAGAAAAGAAAGAAACCAACATCAACTAAATAAATCATGTCTGATGGTGGACTGAGAGCTGGAGCTGCTCGATGTGGAATTTATTTGGCTACTACAGAGAAATTTGGGGTCTTGGCAGACACGGTCTGAAATCGGATCCGTCCAGTCATCAGGGAAGTTTACATGAGTGCAGCACAGAGGCTCTTCTGCACAGCAATGAGATCCTGATGTGTAAATGTAAACATAACTGCATAATGTATGTAAACATAACTGCATAATGTTCTATATAAAGACAAGGATCACACGGGTTATATCACAAGGGTTATACCTAGAACTACAGCGTGTGGTGTAAACTGCAACTGAAATTTAACGCTTTGCAGAGCTAGAAATTTTAGAGAAGGAAAAAAGCTGAAGCACAGCATGAAGTAAAAACATATGCAGCAAAAAAAAAAAAAACACATACGTAAAAATGTAACAGACAGATCTAAATGCATGACAAACTTTCATATGCCAAGTATCCTTAAACAAACAGAAGAGTAGTAACATGACACTTACCTCTACACTAGCAAAAATGTCAGCCGAAGTAAAGCTTTCCTTCTGGGGTTCAGATTTCCCATAGGCAGCATCAGCAATGCCGTTCTGATTGATTGTGTCCGGCCCCATGTGTACACCATTCACTGCAGCAGCTGACTTAGAAGTGATCTTCACCTTGTCCCCTTTGTTGTCTGTCACTTTGGAGCTGGCCGTGCAGGTTAAGGCAGCAGCCGAGCTGGAGGAGCGTGTAGAATTTGAAGAACTTGCTCTCTCGATCTCATCCTGAGTCTGCTTTAAGACTGCAGTTCTGGGAACTTTACCTGAAGCATATTTTGTATGGGTTGGGGCATGTGCAAGTTGGCTGGGGAAGAGCTGCTTATTAATTGGTTGTTTGTGAAGTTTAGCAATAGCTGCCTCCGCTTTCAGGTCTTGATCGAGAGCAGATTTCTTTCTTGCTATTCTGACACTAGAGGATATGGCTCTAGGAGATGCCACAGGTGATGATGCATTCGATGCAGACTGTGGAGACCTGGGAGATGCCTTAGAGGTGGGTGTGGGGCAATCCCTTATACCCAATGCAGGTCTAGACAGCACTTTTGCCTTAACATTTCTAAAGTTTGGTTTGGGAAAGCTGACCACCTCAGGCTTCTTGGCTTTAACAGTTGTCACAATGGGCAGCTTTTTACCAACATGCTTTACTGCGACATTGCCGGAGCCAACTTTAGTTTCTACACCATTCCCTTTAATAGCCTCCTTGCCATTATCAATTGTCTTCACTTTCTCAATTTGCCCCAAATCATCCAAAGCAGGTACAGCAAAAGTCATATTCCTGGACTCCGGCAAGGGTGTGGAAGTATAAGCCTTAGCTTCTGTGTTCAAACTGGGACTAGCTACTAAAAATGTGTCTTCACAGTCAAGCCCAGATAAAATATTTAACAGGTCTTTCGATCCTGAACTACAAGACTGTGTTCTGCTGGAGGACTTTGGTGTTCTTGTTGAAGACAATTCTTTTTTCATGTCTTTGGCTTCAAGGTAATTATCCTTTGTTTGTACAACTGGATTAATGGCTTCTTGAGGTGTTGCAGGGAGAATACCTACACTATTTTTGTTAATATCATTCTCAATTAACATGGCTGTGCTCAAGTTACTGAGATTTTCAAGAGCCATTTCATCGCCCTCTTCTGGAGTGCTGCATGCGATTACATCCCCATGACTGTCAAATACCTGGTTTGCAACTTCAGGCCCTTTATTGATTAGCACCTTTTCTTTGGGATCTTCAGGGATGTGTGGAGGCACTTCAAAATAATTCAAGTCTTTACTGCACTGCTCAACAGATTGGCAGCAATCCTGAACGTTGTTCGTCCACTTCAAAGATGCAGAAAAAACCTCAGTGGAAGTATTCGGTAATGCAGAGCTTTCTAATACAGAGGTACTCATTGGCTTTTCAGAGTCACTTGAAATAATGCTATTTTTCCTCATGTGCATTTCACTGCTCGTGTCACATGACAATGAGAACAAACCCAGGGTTGCCTCCAAGTCTTTGTGCTTAGTGATTGGTGAACATAAATTCACCTGCTCAGACGCAAGATTCCCACAAACAACATCCATCGGATTTACAGTGCATGGAAAAGACATGACCTGTTCAGGTTTGCTGTAATAGGTTTTAGAGGAGTAAGGCATAGGCTCGTCAACATTCTGTAGGTTGTGCATATATTGGAAATTACTAGGATTGGAGAGGAATTCATTGTGTAAACAAATAGGGGTCCTTGGGGGTAAGGAGCTCGGCTCCTGCTTATTAACATAATCTACCGTTTCTTCTAACTCTATGGTGCCAATATGGAGAGTATTTTTGACATCTGAAATTTCACCATCAGTTTGTTTATGTAAATAGTCTATTGTATTCTCAAGCTCAAACCCAATAGGCCCTTGGGGAACAGAATCACCACTTGGCTGATTCTTGCACCATGCTGGATCATTAGAGTTCATGTTCCATTCACATTCAGAACAATTTGCCTTTTGCTCTTCATTTCCATTTCTGTGGTTATCAAAAAGTAATGGGGAGCCATATGCATTCTTGGGGGAGTCCTTTGGATTTTGCACATTCATCCTGCTGCTTTACAGCTTGATACACCTCAGTCAGGACATTTCAGTCTTAGAAGTGGAGTACACCTACAAAGGAAGTCTTTCTATCGAGGTGTTATGGGACAGATCCATGCAAGGCAGATGTATCAGATATGAAATATTTCAGTTTCTGTTATGTGTTCATCAGGACATAAGCCAGTTCCATCTGTAAATTGAGAAAATAATATTAGGATTTGTAAATGCACAAAAAAACCAATGACAATTTTTTTTAACCAGACTTCAATTCTTTAGCTGGAGGCACCAGAAGTACCGCTTCGGGGTGCATCTGTTCCAGTAGAAAGCAGTGGATGGGGTTCATTAGTCAAAATTGTATTAAAAATTAACTCCACCTTCTGTTTTCTCAAATAGGGAGTCATGGACACACTCCTTGGCCTAGGCATCATCACACAGTCTTTGCACAAAATACATAGTACACTGCTTGCACAACACAACGTTGGGACATGCAAGTTCTGTTCTAAAGCCTGACCACACCTTGAGTTGGACACCACATGGAATACACCCAGAACAATGCTGTATTTACACTTTTTAAAGTTTAGTGTGGTAAGGGGAAGCTAAAGTTGGGCTTTAAGATAATACCTAGCCAATTCACAAACTATTCAGTTCTCCAATAATACTTGTGCTTTAAGTCAGATACTGGTTTTTGCTAAGGCCAGGTTGACACCTGGGCGATCCATGACCGCGTGGCAATCATGCACGATACCAAGTGCGGTGCATTCCAGACCTGTAACTGCTGGAACGCAAAGCAAATCGATCACTAAACTTTCCCCTTCGTTCTGGGGTGGGAGGGGGGCGAGGTGGTGCATTGAAGTCAATGGCACCGCAGCCACACACCGCTAGCAGTGCGAGCGGACGCGTGGCAAAACACTGCCTGCTTTCCAGTCCACTGCGAACGCAAATAGACCATGCACCATTTTTTGCATTCACAGTGGACCAGAACGCAGGCAATGTTATGCCACGTGTCCGATCACACTGCAGGCAGGGGGCATGGCTGCGATACCATTGACTTAAATGAACCGCCCCAGAACGACGTTTAGTGAGCGATTTGCTGTGCATTCCAGCAACTGCCGCTTTGGAACACACTGCAGTTGGTGTGAATGTGCCCTTAAACTGTTCCACAAGGTTGAGATTTATCAAGCTGTAAAAATGGTTAAAGTTTGCTAAATTTACCTTTCTTTCACAATATTTTTATGGAGCTTTCAAGAAGAAAAACAAAACTGGCCAACAAAAAAAATACAAATGGGTGCTACGCAGAACATTACATAACCAAAATGTATAGTAAAAAAGAAAAAGAAAAAGAAAAAAAAGGAATTCCAAGCAGTGCAGTACAACATCAACAGAGTAATCATAATAACTAGAGATGCACATATATATCTGCCGCCGAAACATATCGGCCGAAAATGGCACTTCTGGCATAATGCCGAAAGTGCCATTTTCCTGTTGATACATCGGCGCGCTTATCCACAATTATGAATGAATGGGAAGTGATCTACATCACCTCATAGTCATTCATGATTGTAGTTATAGTAAACACACTCTGTCCTCATGTTATCAATGAACAGGAACACTCAGGGGATCCCTGTACATTGATAACAAGGGACACAGAAAAAGAGATGGAGGACTTTGTGTCCTAAATCTCTTTATTTTAAAAAAGGGAAATATCAGGGGCCTGTTTAGACCCCCAATATTTCCCCAAAGCCCCTAAAAAAAGTCATGTAAAAAAAAAAATCAAAAATAATAAATATGTAAAAGTTTATAAAAGATAAAAATTTAATATTTGAAAAATGTGAAAAAATTAAACATTTTCAGTATTGGTTTCGGCCTGACAATTTTTTATTTCGGTTTAGTTTTAAGAATTTCCATTTCAGTGACCCTCTAATAATAAGCAACATTAATTTTGCAAAGAGGTTACGGGCCATTGCAAAAGCTAGAGAGCAAACAATAGATACAGATAACAGACTGGGCCATCCATTAGTTAAGCAAACATTTCAGTACATAAAAGCACCAGGGCATGGGGGCTAGAATGAGCCAACAGAAAGAATTCGACTAAAGCAAAAAAGACATAAGAGGATGACACAAGGGAAAGGAAAAAGATTAAGTAGAAGAGGATAGGAAAAGCAGAAAAGTAAAGAACAGAGGAGTAGAAGAGTGAGAGAACCGGAACCTTAAATAGATAACCGTTAAGACCCAAAAGGTAGGTGGCCTAGAATAATTAATCCATGCGTATCCAACAATACTGTATAGCCATTTACGAAGATACGATCTTGACAACATTCTACTTCCCCCAAAGCTCAAGGACGAGGAATTCCATGAGCTTGCAATAGTAATTTTAGTAGCAACAAAGATATGGGAAACTAAAGCCCTCTGTAGACATTTCAGATGCAAAATGGGTTTCAGTAATAATGCCCCACAAGGATCTCTCATATGATAGACACTTTAGTAAACTTTGAAGGATAACTCCAGATACGATGATAACCCTCCTAGGCAAACTAAGCAAACATTAAGAATCGGCAAGAAACTTTATGAAAATCCTTGCAACAGCCTCTGTCCTGAAGATGTTTTTTGTATTTTAGTTAATATAGGTAAGCTACCAGCCAACCAAAAATAAAATGTGCTGTCTAGTAACTTGTTGCTTTAATGCACATGGTCTGAAAGCACCCCAAGAGACTAATTAGTAAAGATTTTAGTAACACAATTAAACTATTAAAATATCTGTGCTCCCTTACTTATAAATTAGTGCCCAACACCAACTTCACTTTTCAACAAAGAAAACTTCTTTAAAAAACAGCTACGTATGCAAAAGTATCCAGGAGGGTTTGACTTATTACATCAAGTTAGTATTTTAAAAATAACTTGTATTTAATAATAATTTTTAAAAAAACTCTTAAAATGGCTACTAAACATGAATAGGCATAACGTTCATCTTCATTTTGAACAAACGTACATTTGAAAAAAATACAGTTTGTTTCTACTTAAGCCTGTTATAATAGACCACATGAAGACTTCTAGAAACAGAATGCTCCCTCAGTATCCTTTAGGATTGACCTATTCTTACATCTCAGCACTTCAGGATTTAGGCACCATTCACACCAGGGGCTTTCATTGTTCATTTTTTTTCCCCGCACTGAAATGTATGCAACATCAAATCCCATGTCTTTCTATGGGGGCTGTTCACACAAATGTGCTGAATTGCGCGTCAAAATAGGCCTGTTTTTTTTTTAAACAGTCCCAGAGCTTCTTTTTTGGCACTATCAGCCTGTTTTGCTCCATAGACTTCAATAGAAAAGCGTAGCGTGTAGGATGTGTCCCACCAGTGGGAAGCATCTGTTCAATGGTGAACACGTCAGTATCTATAGACAGACTGCAAACTGCAGTAGACAACCTAAACAGTTGCATATTCGGTTTTCAGGCATACCCAAAATGTATTTATAGTGCACATATAGTGCACAGTCCACACAGCAGCAAAGCAAAAATTCAAGCATGAAGTTTGAAAACCAAAATCCTTTGCATCCATGTGTGGGGTGTGAAACAAGCCTAAAAACAAGACACTAGGTAAAATGTTGCATGTATACACCAATAAAAAGCACCATTTAGTAATCCCACATTGAGGGGGACTTTCAGGGAGGCGATTTACACGTGTGTGAAATATGAACAAATTGATTCAACGCAAGTCTTTTTAAAGCAACCAAGTCAAACTAGTCACTAAATGGAGGCTTGTTGTATGACAAGCTAGTTATTGAAGAGCCAAAATATCCTGAAGGCATCCCCTAGTGAACCACCAGCCCATCAAGCAGCTTAACCAATTAAAACCAGTCCTGGAAGCAAATAAGGAATTAAGGAGTAGACTTCACAATTCGTCTATAAAGAATTACCTTGCCAAACATAACGAATAGTGAAGAAAATATAGACTTGATTTCAGCCTAAAATAAGCATAGCCAACTGTAAAAGTGACTAGACAAAAGATGGTAGACCTGCAGTAATGCTCATATATTATTATTGCTTTATATTGCTCTTCCAGTTAATGCAGCACTTTACAAAATTAAGACAGAACAGTTACAATACACTTCAAAAACAAAAAGGTTTGGGGTGGGTTCAGTCCAACCTCAAGACTGCACCAAAGACATGTACATTTTGCCAAGCTTATATATATGGCTGGCCATAAACTGGTAATATTTTATCGTTCAGCCCTGCATGCTAAAAGGAGTAAGAATGCTAGATATTCCCATCCACGCTAAAAAATTTCCATACTGCGCTTTGGGCTTTTTTCTTTTGTTTGACTATGGTTGGAAATAATCAATTTGAATCTATTATCTACTTGATAACTAAACAAACGTTCCCAAAAATATTTTTTTTTGCTAAATTCTACTTGTGTATGGCCATCTTCAGTAATTTATATAAACTGTCATGCAAAAATACAATTTAATGTAAAGACTGGTCTTGAACCATAATAGGTTGTTCATCAGCAAAGTACTCCTAATTTGCCCTTTACCTGCCCCCCACTGCACAAGCAATAGATACTCTGATCATATTTATCAATCACAAAGCTGCTCATCTATACTGCACACAAAACTAAGTGGAGCAAGCATACAAGGATTCAAATGCAAATACTTTTATTGCTAAAATAAAAGCAAAACAGTTCTCAAGAGAACACAGTACTCATCAAATTTGACTATAGACAATTTCCTGTCCAACTGGCTCCTACAAATAAATGATGGGGGGAAAAAAAAAGAGAATACATTTCAGAGGGCACATGGGAATTTTCTTTAGTTTTTTTTTTTTTTTTTTTTAAGTGCACAGAAGCCCTTATTACATGAATGGTGCCCTTGCAAACCAGGGTGCACTAAAGGCAATGAGACAAGACGGGGCTTATTCATAGTATTTGAGGTTGAATAAAGACACAGGTCCATCAAGTTCAACCTATTGCGTGTATGTATGCGATTCTGCAAGTGTATGAGTCCCTGTGTGAACTTGTTTTTTTGTTTTTGTTTTTTTAATCAGTAGTCAACTTTATTGTACATCTGCACAGTACAATGATACAGGGAGGTCGTGCCTCCAACACAAGACAACATCCTCCATACAAATCTGGAGTATAGTATAAGTACATAAAACACGTTACATTGTAGGAGTATACTTGAGAGGATAATTCGGTTGCAAACAAAGAAGACAATATATAGCCACGATGGCTGTACTGAATAGTGCAAAAGAAAAAAAACGTAACAAAGTGTTGCAATGAGCAAATCCGATGTAGTGCAAGAACATATAAAAAGGAGTAACGCTGGTCCTATGTGGCATCAGGTATCAGAGTAAGTACGATCAGGCAGTCACAATTGAGGCTAATAGTGTTCACTATCGCATATATACAGGTATATAAAATGTTTCAAGTGTTTAGCGTCGATGGGGAGAAAAGGGGAAGAAGGGTGGGGGGTCAGGATTGGGAGAGGAGCAGGCGGAGCAGGTAGAGGGGAAGAGGGGAAAGGAAAGAGGTGCAGCAGGGAATGTCCAAAAGGAAGGAGTATCGGGGCTGTGGGTCAGGCAATTAGTATCTGGATCTCTACCAGCATTCAGGGGGTCGTTGCAGTAATAGACCGATGATACGCATCCGTGCCCCGAAAAGATGCCCAGGGTCTCCAGGTGGACCGGAAGAGCTCCTCCGTGTTCCGGAGCGTGGAGGTTAGGTCTTCCATCAGGTAAGTCTCGTCAACTTTAGTAAACCACAACCTGAGGGATGGACAGCAAGTTTGCTTCCATAATAGTGGAATGCATTGGCGGGCAGCGTTCAGGAGGTGCCTAGATAGTGATTTTTTGTATTTCCCCATAGACAGGTCGCTGAGATGCAGCAGGCATGCCGCAGGGTTGTCTGTTAGGTCCACCATCACCAGGTCTTTCACGGTGGCTGTCTCCCCCTGCCAGAAGGGGAGCAGTACAGGGCAGGACCAAAATGTGTGCAATAATGTACCCGGGGCGTTTTGGCATCTCCAGCACACGGGAGAAGTTTGGGGATACATGGCATGAAGGGCTGTTGGGACCCGATACCACCGGGACACGACTTTATAGCCCAGCTCCTGGGTTTTGGATGCAATGGAAGAGTGGTGGGCAAGGTGTAATATACGGTCTTTCTGGTCCGGCGTGAAAGTGGTGTTCTGATCTCTTTCCCACTTAGCCAAAAACGGTGGATAAGTCTCTGGAGGGGGGGGAAATCAGCATGGAGTAGAGAGCAGATATCGCATGGCGAGTAGGCGTTTCCTCTTTGCAGACCTGTTCGAACGGAGTCAGGGGTCTGGAGAGCTGATGGGGGTTAGGTATAGAAAGCAGGAAATGTCTTAGTTGGAGAGCACCCCAGTGGTCTATGGGAGGTTCTGTCAGACCACTAAGCTCACCGGGTGATAGCCAGCGATCGGAAAGACGTAAATCATTGATTCTGAATTTGTTGGCCTCGCGGAGCCTGCTGAAGCGGGAGTCAGTAACACCAGGCAAGAAATCCGGGTCGCCTATCACTGGGGTCAAAGGTGATGGGAAGGGGGAGATATCCGTGGAGCGAAAGAGCGACCTAGCTATCTGGAGCGTGGGTGCGATGGTAGGGTGCGAGCGTGTGGAGGGTGGCAAGGGGGCGGAGAGCCAAGGTATTCCAGCCAATGCTGAGCTAGTGTCATCATCCTCCATGCCCACCCATTGCTTGGTTTTCCTATGGCAGCACCAGTCCCATATACGCGCCAGATGGGTCGCCCTATGGTATTTGGCCAAGTCCGGGAGCCCGATGCCTCCCCTGTTTTTGGGTAGGGTGGTGATGGAGTGGCGGATTCTAGGGGGGGCATAAGACCATAGGAAGGCCGTAAGCATTTGTCGCAGGCGGTGAAAGAACAGTGGTGGGATGCGGATTGGGAGGGCCTGGAATAGGTAGAGGATTCTTGGTAGAGTTGTCATCTTAATGGCATTACAGCGGCCGAACCACGAGAGTGACATCGAGTGCCAGAACAAGAGGTCCCGTTTGGTTTTATGGAGCAGGGGTGCAAAATTGAGCTCATACAGTCGGGTGGGGTCTGCTGCTATAGAAGTGCCCAGGTACGCCAGGGCATCCGAGGACCAGGTAAATGGGAAGGAGGATCGCAAGCGGGCCATCTCAGCGTAAGGGAGGGATATATTGAGGGCGGCTGATTGAGACATTTATTTTGAAGTTTGAGAGTGAAGCTCAACGGTCCATTTCCCGCATGAGGATTGGAAGGGAGGAGGACGGCTCAGAAATGAAAAAGATCAGATCATCCGCAAAGGCGGCAACCTTATGCTCCCCGGAATGTTTCGTCAGACCTCGAAGGTCAGGCAGGGAACGTACGCGGCAGAGGAATGGTTCCAAGGTTAGAATGAATATGAGTGGGGAGAGGGGGCATCCCTGCCTGGTTCCATTGGAGATGGAAAAGAAATCAGAGCGGGCCTCGTTCACACGGACGGCAGCCGACGGGGACGAGTACAATGCAGAGATCCATCGCATCATGCCAGGACCCAAGCCTATGTGGCGAAGGGTGGCCTGAATGAGGCGCCACTCCACCCTGTCAAATGCCTTCTCCGCATCAGTGGATAACAGCATTAAGGGTGACTGGGCGGAGCGGGCACAGTGTATTACATTAAGCACTCTAGTAGGGTTGTCCCTCGGCTCCCATCCCGGGACGAAACCTGCCTGGTTCAGGTGCACTAGGCCAGGGATGTATGGGAGTAGTCTGTTGGCAAAGATCTTCAGATCCAAGTTGAGGAGAGCTATGGGGCGATAACTACTGCATTGAGACGGATCCTTACCGGGTTTGGGTATGACCGCTATGTGGGCACGAAGTGAGTCTTTGGGGAGAGAGGAGCCCGTCAGGATCGAGTTGTATGCAGCTAGAAAGTGGGAGAAGAGCGAGTGGGAGAAGGTTTTGTAGTAAGGCAATGTGTAGCCGTCGGGGCCAGGGGCTTTACCCGATTTGGCCTGCTTGAGAGCTAGGTCATATTCCTCCTGGGAAATCGGTTTGTCTAGACTATCCCTTATCTCTGGTGGCAGGGTGGGCATACCAGTGTCGCTGAGGTAGTGCAGCAGGTTTGTACTGTCTGATGCGGTAGGGGATGTGCCCGGCCTTGCACTAAGGTTGTACAAAGAACTGTAAAAGTTCTGAAATTCCCTGGCCATGTCAGCCGACGATGTCAGTTTCGTTCCTGCACTGGAAATTATGTTGGGTATGTACGTTGTCTGGCGGGAACCCCGTAGGGCCGAGGCCAGACAGCTGCCCGGCTTGTTCGATAGCTCATATAAGGTGCAATGGCCTTTCAGAAGGCCCTGCCGTACCTTAGAGAGGAGGAGGTCGTTGAGTTCCGCTCTAAATCGAGACCAGTTCCTTAAAGTGGGCAACCGCCAGGGATTTTTTGTGTGCTGCTTCTAGGGCGTGGAGTCTGGCAAACAGCTGAGCCAACTTCACTGCCCCCTCACGTTTCCTGCGGGCACCATGCCTGATCAGGACTCCTCTGACCACGCATTTGTGTGCCTCCCACACCACTGAGGGTTCAAGAGTCGTGGAGGTGTTTTCTAAGAAGTAGGAGATTATCGTGGAGTCTAACTCGGAGCGGATTACTGGGTCTTAGAGTAGTGACTCGTTCAAACGCCACGAGGGGCTTTTGGGGACATAGGGGAGGAGTTCCAGCTCTATGTGAACTGGGGCATGGTCCGATAGTAATATATCGCCTATCAGCACTTCGGTGACCAAAGGGAGGTCCTTGTGGCGAAGGAAGAAGTAGTCCAGGCACGAGTATGTGTTGTGCGCAGAGGAGTAGAACGTGAAGTCTCTAACTTGTGGGTGCATAATGCGCCAAACATCTGTCAGTTGGAGGAGGTGCAGCTCGGACTTGAGTTTCTTGAGGCGAGAGTAGGGGAGGTGGGATGCCGTTGTGGACACATCCAAAAGGGGATCAAGTGCAAAGTTAAAGTCACCACCCACTATTAGCAAGCCCTCTTCGAACTCGAGAAGCGGCACTATACGTTGCAGGAAAGCGACCTGATCCGAGTTGGGGAGGTACAGATTTACCAAGGTGACCAGTGTGTCACCAATCAAGCCCTTAACAAATAAGAACCTACCCTCCGGATCAATCCTAAGGTCCCTGAACGTCCATGCCAGCGATCTGGGGAGGGACAGGGAAGAAAGAGAGGAGCAAGTCCAAGGGGGAAGAAGGGATGGGTAAGGTAAAGTGAAACGGTAAGTGGTGCAGAGTAGGAAGGGTAAGGTCAGGCGGGTAGCACCTAGACCCAGGTAGGGAAGACTACTACAGGCGTTAGCCTAGGCAAATGCGGATGTATACCCTCCGACCCAGAGATGGGAGGGTACTACCTATTGGGGGTATGTGATTGGGATTGAGCAAGTGAGGGAATGCTTGGGGAGATGCAGTTACCAATAAAGGACACGGTAAATAACGTTAAAACAGAGCATACGTATTAACATAACAACGTAAAATCTAGAAACTGAGACATAGGAGCTACAGGACCAAGGAGCATCCACATGCACGGGGAGGGATCCCCCTGCGCCCGGAGTGTCACCGTACCCCATGGACCCGCAGCTCTAGACCCCCTATGGGGAATGAGGATCAAGGCACTCCCAAGGGTGTGAGGTGGATGGGAAAAGTACTCCGCCACCGTCCCGCGAAGGGAGGGGGAGGAGGACAATCCAGTCCCGGCTTATGAGGGAGTGATTGATTAAACACCATTAGGAGCCCCCCAGCCTAATCGGGCTGTAGATGGGCAACTGTAGGGTACTGTAGGGACCCGCGGAGCGGACCCCCCCAGCCGGGACCGGGAGGGGGGAATCAAAGGTCCATCCCCCCCTCCCGGCAGCAGGCAGCTAAAGCAGAGGCATGGCAATCACAGCAGTGAGGGTATAAGTCTTATAAGGCATCAACAAGAGACTTAAAATAGAAATAGAAATAAACATAAACCTAGACAGCCCCCCCACCGAAGACATATGACTATGTAAACAAGGGGCACCTAGGGTAAGGGGGGGCTAGTCCCCACCATCCCCTCTCTCTCCATGCACATGCGCTAAGTACTGTGACCTGTAGAAATAAAAAGGTTAATCACAGAAAGCAGTGGTAGTGGTAAGATGGCAGGAGCCCATCGATGGGAGTGTGGGGGTGATGCGGGGCCAATCCTCATGAACATTGAAGGATACTGCGGGAGATTCACGGTTCTCGGCCCGCTGGGGGCTGTACAGATGTGTCCCTCCGAGTTGTTCAGTGCTGGCTTCTGGCCCGGCGGGGTGTACGCGGGGGAGGAGGGGCCGGCCCCAAAGGCTCATCAGGGAACTCCAGCCAGTTGGGGACATCTACCGAGTCCACATCCAGGAAGCGAAACAAGGCTGGGAGCTGGTCAGGTGAGTGCAGTTGGAAGGTAGCGTCGTCTCGCCTGACGATCAGATGGAAAGGGTGACCCCATCGATAAGTAGCAGAAGCAGATTTGATCCAGCAAGGGGCGGACTAGGCGTCGCATGCGGAGAGTGTCGGGAGAGGTCCGGCATGATGCGGATGGTAGCACCAAAGTCAGATGGGTCATGCCTCCATGCCTGCCTGATCTTTCACAGCGAAAAAATGCACCCTGCACAGGACATCCCTGGGTGCTGATGGCGTGGGGGGACGAGCACTGCTAACTCTGTGGACCCGGTCAAGCTCCAAGGCTGCATCATGAGGCTTACCCAGGAGGGTGTTGAGGATGGCGGCCACAGTGTCTCGGAGATGAATGCCGGTCGTGGCCTCCGGTATACCTCGCAGTCGTAGGTTGTTTCGGCGGTTTCGATTTTCCGAGTCATCCTGTCGGAGGTGCATAGACAGCAGGCGGGAATTCGTTAACCGTGCGTCCGCCTCCAGGGCCTCCATCCTGGCCGACAGCGAAGTGGTGGCAGTTTCCACCGAAGTGACCCGGTCGTCCACCTCCGTGATGCGGTGAGTAAGGTCATGCAATTCCTTTTTCAGGGCCGCCACAATGGATGACGCCATATTGTCCAGGTCCCGCTTTGTTGGGAGATGCGGCAATAGGCCCTGCAAGCCTCTGTCATCTTGAACATCTAGGCCCAGCATGTGTGGTGTCAGTGAGGGGCCGGGGGAGGGGTCCGAGCGCAGGCCGAGTGGCGTCCGGCCCGAGAGCTCGACAGTTAGAGTCAGTGGGGTCCTCCATGTCATGGGAAGGAGAAGTTGTGCCTCGACCCAGCCTCTTACCCGATAGGAGACGGGCCGCGGAGGAGCGGGTGCCATCTTTGAGGGAGACGGGGGAACCGGAGCCGGGGATCGGCGGGTGAAAAAGGCGAAGGGT
>NW_017306442.1:2360180-2471286 GCF_000935625.1 Nanorana parkeri | reverse complement strand
TGACGCGGGGCGGATGTCACCGTGGATGCTGTGGGCTTTCTGCTCCTTGGGCAAGAAGAAAAGTGGCAGGTAAAGTCTACTGAAGCGTCGGTCCGGCTCGGTTACTGCAGAGCTCCCCTAAGGAACGTCCTCACGGCGCCATGTCCAGGCCACGCCCCGTGTGAACTTGTTTTTAGGCGTACCTGTACCCCTCTATGTTAGTCTCTGAGGAAATTGTCCAAATGCTTTTTGAATGTTTCAACACTCTCAGCTGATACCACTGCTTGTGGCAGCGAGTTCCAGACCCTAACCACTAACTGAAAAGCCCCTACGCCAATTGTGGTTAAATCTTGTCTCCGCCAATTTTAGGTGGTGGCCTATAGTCCTTGTTATGCAGTTTACAGTAAAAAGTTTATAGCTGATGTTGCAATCACTATTGAACATCCTGTACATCAAAAACATGTCCCCCCTTAATCTCCTCACTTCCAGCGTGAACATGTTTAAATTGAGTAACCTTGTCTCATAGCTTTGGTCCTCCATACCCTTAATTAGTTTAGTTGCCCTCCCCTGGACTCTTTCCAGCTAAAGGACATCCTTTCTGTGTATTGGTGACCAAAAATTAACTCGTATAGTAACGTAGTATAAAAGGCAGAGTAGAGTAATCCAAAACAAAGTTTGCATGGAGTGTGTATGCCCTTCCTGTAAGTGAGTTTTCTCTAGGTACTCGGGTTGTCTCCTTACCCAACAAAGTGATAGGTTTGACTGGTATGTGAACATGCAAGCTCGGAATTGCTTGTTTGCCTGTGGTGGGTACATTAGATTGTATGCCCCTATGAGGGACAGGGAAGGATGTCAATTGTTCTATATAGCCTTCAATGCTCAGTCCTACATAAATACTTAAAGTAAACATTCTTGTTTGATCTCTGCTTACCACAGGTACCCTTGAGACTTCATGTGCTGCTATTTGCCAGTGATCACCAAATCAATATAGGAGATACACCTACACAAGTCTGTCCGACCACATAGAGCTCTTGTAAATCCTAATACTTGTATATTTCACAAAATCATAAGACAAGGAGAGTGTTTTTAACAAGGTCATGGAATGTTAGTACCAAACATAAATTTCCTGCCATTCTAGTTCCAAAAATAGTTTAAAATGGTTTATAGTTTATGGTTTTATTAGAAATGGGCATATGCAATAATCATTTTCCATTACTCAAATGACATCAATATTCTTATTCTTGCTTGGATAAAGAGCAAGTTACTTGCCATTCCGTGGAAAATTCTGCTCCAGATTCCCCTCTAGTTCAGACCTTACATATGAAAGCCTGGACACTTGTATGAAAAGGAATACCCAAGTTCAAACAGGCAGAATTTCTTTTTCACCGCAGATAATGTGACCAAGTGGCTTGCTCTTAACATATAGGGTCATATAAAGTTTGTTTTAAATGGTTACAATTTTACAGAACGACAGATCAGCAATATCCGTTTGTTTAGCAGTATTCTCTCTCCCTCTGCGGGTAAGATTTCGGCTCTTGAACTCAGCTGTAAGCCCCTACAGTGGTAGTCGTAAGTCTTCTCGGAGATTAGTGCTAGTAAAAGCCTCACAAAACTCAAAAGAATTTAAAGAAAAGCTTATATGTTTCCTTTAAACCCAACAGCAATGCTCTAATTCCCAGAGATGTGCTAGACCGCTGCCAGTAGGTAGAGTATAAATAAAACACACTGGTGAATACATTCGTGTTTGATGAAACAATTATGGAACATTTCTAGCCTGAGCTTTCTTTTGGGAAACTGTTAAATCGGTGGATTTAGCTCAACTTTAAGGCCTAAGTCATGTGATCCTGTCACTGGTAGAACATCTACCTGTATACATTGTGTTGCTTCCCCTCTGCCTAAAATGCTGCCGAATCTCCCTCGCCAGCAAGAGAGCAACTCCAAGCAGAACGTTTCTCTGCTCTCTAAAACAATCCCATCATTAGTGAGATGACACCAGCGACTGGGTCGCAAGTGTAGTTTACCCTTAAGGGACAGTCTGGTATTTCAACGCTTTAAAAAATAGTTAGATCTCTCACTTCATTACTAAACCTCTTTTAAAATAAACATTCTTCTCAAAGAAAAAAAATACACAAAAGCAGTGAACCACTACTGATGTGATCAAGCACCAGGCCATGGGAAGGGAAAAAGAACAATGCTGAAGAACTCATTAAAACTTGTTAATCCTTACTAACATAATGTAATCCTATTACAGAGCAATACCCTCTCTATAGCAACCCAATGCATCTCTAATAAAACCAGCAAAATCAAAAAGGACCAAAGCAGAGGAGATCTGTCTCCTAAAAGGAAATACTCGAGCCTCTATCAAGGATCACGAAACAGAAATGAGATTCCAGGCCCAAAATGTTATGTTCATTAACAAATATCCAGCCGATAATCACAAAACACATTCCTCAACTGTGTAGCACCGACATCTACTGGATTGGTCTTTTTGCACATCCTCAACCTTTTTATGACTTCTAGAGTGACAATATAAGTGCACATGTCCACATTAGTATCGTTTGTTATGTGCAGTAATGGGAGAGGGACATGGGACACTTACTTTCTGAGGGGAAACATACACTATAGGCAACTTCCTTTCTTTAACCCACTTGCTTATCTCTGCAGGGAATTTACTGCAAAACTGTTATATTATAAGTATGCTGTATATCAGGGGTGCCCACAATTTTCAGTGTTAAGATCTATTTTTCAAATGACACCATTGCTCCCGGCTACCTAATAGGCACCCCTGCATTAAATGATGGTCCAAAGCGTTTATTGGTTGGATCCATTGCCTGCTTGTGATGGTGATCTACCAGCGTTAGCTTTACGAACGCCTGGTAGATGGCAAATCGAAGTAATGGGCACCTTCATATATGCCAATATCCTGCTCTCCCTCCAGACTTCTGGGAGAGTTCATGGTCTATTTGCTCAGTATGTGCCCCTGTCGACACAATTTGATCAGTAAATCGAAGGAGCCGGATGGAAAATTTTGGGGGCAAAATTTTATGGCAGCCAATCAGCTGCCTACAACTACTTTTCAGGTATTCTGACAGCTTCACACCAGCCACTGTCAAAATGCAAAGGGCATTGGAGGAGATCTGTCAATCCATGCCGTTAAGCATAGAGGATTCGTGTGTGTGTGTGTGTGTGTGTGTGTGTGTGTGTGTGTGTGTACATGTACAGTTGAGGCCAAAAATAATGACTACCAGTTAATAATGGAAACCAATTGGTGACCACACAAGGTAGTGCTTATTTGCTCTATACAGCAAGTTCATCAAGCACCAATGAGCAGGCCAGTTAGAAGCTATGCAAGGTTTGCATTACACTGAATTTTGGACTAAAGGCTTCCTTAAGGTAGGCTTTAAATGAGACATGAGCTCCAAACTCTGCTTGTTTAATCTAGTTAGAAATAAAAACAAAACAGTCACAAGTCCTATATGTGCTCCTGACCTGGACTTGCAGGGCAGGTAAAGAGTGGAATGTTCTTGTACAAAATTATTCTCAGTTACAGAAATTGTTGATTGCTAGCGTGGTCAGGTAACTCAATTGCAAGCTGTACATCACCTAAAAATTCCCTAGAAAACTCCAACTTACATTATCCTTAAGGAGACCCAGTAAAGTGACCTGTGGTGGACAGATATAAACCACACAATGTCCCAGAGGTAGGACATCACATATCCCAAATGCCAGTCTAAAAGGTACCCTTTACTTAGTGTATGTCAGGGCAGTACATCTCCCGAATACACGCATAGTCCCCCATGAATTACCCTTTAAAGACCCTGAAAGTACAGAAAAACACCTGTTTAACTGCAAGAAATGCACTAAGCTCTTTAGTATTGTTGGGGGCTGACAACACACAGCTTTTTTGTAGAATCAGCCCTAGCCAGTTATCTTCTCATCTCGACAACATAGACATTAATTATGCTGTGATTCCACAGATGAGAACTAGGAAGGCTAGAGAGTCCTTAAGATAACAAGAAGTGTGCACAGGACAGCTCAGAATATCTGACATAAAACAGGGGTTTTTTTTGCATATATATAATCACACAGAAAACACTTTCAATTATATATTTAAACAGACCAAGACGTAGCAAATAAGAGAAGTGCATTGTTGCAGTTTACACTTTAAAGTCATATTAAAGTTAAAATGTTTTTAAGCAATTTCAAATGCTGACGAACTTACAATGGATGCTTGCACTTCGTGTAAATATTTTAGTTTCCTGCTGAATTAGCTGCCCCCCTGAACACTGTCCTTATATCCTGCTTCTGGGTGGCTCCTTTGCCATGCAGGGCCCTTTGGTGCCACCCTTGTGTGTGCTAGTAAGCGGTGTGCGTCTCCAAACACACAATAAACAGGTATCCCATTACACACCAGAATCCCACTGTAGTATGTAGTAGGGTGCTTGAATGATGTGCGGTTGGCGCCGCACAAATTCAAACGTTGAGATAGTCACTGGCACCATCTCCTCTCCACAAACATACAGACACAGCAAAACAAGACAGACACTCTCCTCATCCAAGATAGTAGACAGCTGCTGAAGACTGTGCTCCCGTACTGGACAGTAAGTTCAGGGAAGCAGAGATGAGAGATGGAACTGTTCAGGAAATGACTACTGGACAAATCAAATACATTGTCCAGCAAATTATTTATTTTTTGTCCAAAAAAATAATTTGCTGGACAATTTATTTGATTTGGATTCTAGGGCTGCAGCAAACTATTTTCATAATAGATTAGTTGCCAGATTTTTTTTTCAACTAATCGATTAGTTGCATTAACCCCCAACTAACCGATAATGAGAATAGTTGCCAACTATTCTCATACATCGATTTAATCGATTTGTTGTTGCAGCCCTACTGGATTATTGAAAAAAGTTTACTACTAGTTTAAATGCATAGATTTACTTTCGGTTACTTTAGCGCATGTACGTTAGGTGGGCGCTAGCACCCAAGTTAGAAGTGTATGACATATGTGCACAGTCCAAAAGTGACTAGCATACATGCATTTCCAGTTTTTACCCATACATTTATGTTTGGATATATTCATCTTAACGCATGGTCAAAACCTATTTAGCACACACCCTGAGTTCCACACTTTCCTGAAACACAATCAAGTATCAGGGTGCTGTAAAACAAGACCACCCTGCTGTTTAATTGGAATATATAGCAAGGAAACAAATAAAAGCATGAATAAAACCCCAAAAGAGAAAAATATGCAAAACGCATCCCTTACCTTTGCTAACGAAGTGAAATCCAGTTTAAATTTGTGTCTTACACTCTCCCCCTCCCAAAACTGCAGCTCACAGGAGGTAGTGCTGTGAATCCAGAAGGCAGTGGGCAGGATTAGGTGTGGTCAGCTGCTGATTGACAAGCTGCAGCCTTGTAAATCAGCAATTGTAATGCTGACAGCCACACGCTCCGGCAACGTTCTTATATCACGGTATTGCAAATCGGCAGAGCCTACAAGTGTGGCAATGTTGTGCTGAATACAGGAGCAGTGCAGCAGTGTTGCCACCCTCCACAGGAAGGAAGATGCATGTGGTGGACTCATGTGGCAGGGTCACCAGGAATTTGTGAGACTTTGCAGGGAAAAACCAAGTGCTGATTTCCTTACAATTAAGCGCTGCAGCATGATTTTTCATGGGTGACATTTTTACTTTTAATGAAGCAACCACAGTAGCTACCAGAAAAAAAAGCATTATTACAATGCATTTGAACAGGTTGCTGAATATGTCACAAAACACATTTTCCCATCGTATGCATAAAATAACTACATAAAAAAGGACAGCAATGTAGCCAATGGTCCTTACAAATTACAGCTGGCACCAAACATTTGAGGTTTTCCCTATTTGTTCTCAATGACGCTGGCTCCGAAAAAAATAATTCTGCTTACTCCTAGATTGGGCAGACGGGCTTCACAATTCCATATTCATTTGTCCACCTCAGACATTAACAAAAAAAAAAATGACAGCATCCTTCAAATCTTTTTTAGGTTATGTTGTACTACAAATTTATAGAAATGTGCTTATATTAAGAAAAAACTATTTACATTTTCAAATTTCTCCAATATCTAGAAGCCTCATTGTTTCAATTGCCTCTTCAAAAGCTCAAAGTTCACCCACTCCAAGATATCACCCTGGTATGTTACCATAGTAATAGTCGCTAGCATGGTGCCTTTAGATATTAAATTCTATACAACCAGCATAATAATAAAGCATGTCGGTATTTTTATTAGTCAACATATATTAAATCAGATAATCTGTAAACTGTTTCTTTAAATTTGTAGCGTGTTTACGGTAATTTTGTCAGCAGATGGGGAGGAAAAAAAAAATCAGAAAGGCGGCCCAATACTCACACTATGAAAGCAATGAGTTCTTGGCATCAAGATGCTCTATTTTTTCCACTCCAAAACGAGACGGATAAATTCCACCATCAACTATTCCAGAATGACTCAAAAACGAAAAGCCTGGCTTCTCCTGTGAAATGATCAACTGATTTTTACATTCAGAGCCTAAAATAACACCAGGAAAGGAAGATCAGCCAGTCACACACACGGCAAACTAATCATATACTGAAAGGAGAACTGTTCCACGGAAAGATGAATTGCTCGCATTATACGAGTTGACTACGTATACAATGGATACTAACTAGAAATACAGTACAGTGCGTCTACTTATTCACACCACAAGTTTAACTCAACACCGGAAACATTTTAAGTGATGAAGACTTGAAAAGGACGTAAATGTTTAATTTCAATGATCAGCATTTTTAGGATTTTCCTCCCATCTTAACATCTCATTTGCGGTCTGTAAAAGAATTAAATTTTTATCCCTCCCAATGTACAGATGCATTTCTTCGTTATTGCAGCACATATACCGTATGATTTAATGGCGGATTTAAAGTACTAAATTATAGGCTTTTCTTTTAGACCTAAAAGTTCATTTCCACCTTCGTAATCGATGAGCATTTATTGTGATAATGTAGAGGTGCAGCAATTATGTATATGTGTGAACATTTTCATGATGCTCATTGGAGGGGGGGGGGGGGCGCACTACGAATACTAATGAATTGGGGGTAGAGAGCTCAGATGTAAAACAGAAAGATAGCTTACAGGCCACATAGGTGACCATTTCCATGAGGCTATGAAGAGGAGAGCAAACAAAAAAGTTATGTTTGTGTTCATATACAGCAACTGCATATGCCCACTCAGTGTACATTGTTAGCATTTGTTTTGTTTTTTTTAAATACGTCAGCAAAAGGTGGAAATGGGCTTTAATGCACTCAGCATTAGGATAAACAAATGCCATTTACATACCCAAGTGTCTCTGGTGTGCCGCTAACTCCAGGTTCTGCTTCCCCAAACTTCTGGGTTCTGTAGTGAGCTCCCACTGTATCAGTTGCATGGGGACAGTGCGGGCTTGTTCACACCGAAAGCGTGTGCGTTCCAGAGCGGTAGCTGCTGGAACGCACCGCGATCGCTAAGAAACTTCTCCCCGCGTTTTGTGGTGGGAGGGGGCGTGGTGGTGCATCGAATTCAATGGCGCCGCTTCCACGAAGTGTAGAGCAAGCCCTATTTTTTGCGTTTGCAGTTGAACGGAAAGCTGGCAAAGTCTTGCCATGCGTTCTATTGCATTACGTGCATGGAAGCGGTGCCATTGAATTCAATGCACCGCCACGCCCCCTCCCGCCCCAAAACACAGGGAGAAGTTTCTTAGTGATCACGGTGCGTTCCAGCAGCTACCGCTCTGGAACGCACACGCTTTCGGTGTGAACAAGGCCTGCATCCACCAACTGCTGTCAGGGACTTACAGGGAGAAAGGGGGAAAAGAGGAATGGCTTACCAATGAGGCTGTGTCTGTGGATGGGTGGGGAAAAAAAAGCTCATCCACACGGCCAGCTGTGAGTGCACATGCAGAGGTGTCTCCCTAACTCCTTGTAAAGGGACTGAGACACCTGAAGAAATGAGCTAGGGAAGAGATTTTACAGACCCAAAATTCCAGATAACCACAGGCTAAAATACCTAAAAAGACAGGACTGCAAACAAGTAAGTGTTGAGGTTTGCAGCACTATTTTTTATGTGGAGGGTTTAATAATGCTTTAGGGCTTGTTCACGCCAAATACGGTGCGTTCCAGAGCGTTTAGGCGCTGGAACACACAAACTCCCATGGCGTTCAGGGGCGGGAAAGAGTTGGCGGTGCAAAACAATGCCTGCGTTCCTCTCCGATCGCCCTGGAACCCCAGGAGAATTTGTGCGCTTACAGCTAACCGCTCTGGAACGCACCGTGTGAACAAGCCCTAAAAGGGACACTAAACTCAGGAGTTAAATCTTAAAATGCATTCAAGTACCTTAACTATTAACAAAAAGGTATTTTTATTTGTTTATCAATGGGCTTTAGAGCCTCATATCATCTCTAAATGTGAGTGAGCTTGGAGCGGTGCCTATTTTACAACACACACAGGGACCATGGGAAAGAAAAGTAGCCACCCTCCAGAAGGAAAGACAGCACGTTTTTTTAAAACTGCCAAAAAACGACCCACTTTATACAATTTGCATACAGTTACCTTTTAGTGTCGAATGAAAAAACAAACCATAAAGTTCCAGTACACAGACTATTGTTCCCATGAGGATTGCAGACATAAGCACCAAGACTGCAGGTGACATTATAGCCATATGTGCCAATTGTGTTTATTTTACATTACTATAGCTGGCCATAGAAGGAAAACTAAAAAAGCATTCCTGCTCTTCTGAAATCCACTAGCATTTTCTCTACAGGAATATGACATTTGATCACATGCAATACTATACTAGGTATCTTTGTATCTGCGTACTGGCTTCAGTAAGCAATGTAATTGCAAACCTCATGAATCATTCATTCACACAGGATATATGAGCAGAGGGGACCTCGCTCCTACTGTGACAAAGCCAAGACTAGAAGACAAAGGACAAACCCATGCATTCAGATGCTGAACCACATACAACCTATGCAACTGAACTGAAGTTTATAAGGCCTAACCGTGACAACACAAATATACCTGAATTACTATTAAATGAATCAGGGCCAATAAAATACCTAAGCCAGAGATATGAAAGAGGCATGTACTATTTGCCATTCATAAACTAGAATAAATGCAACAGGAAACTAGTCACATTATACATACCTTAATCCTGGGTCTTCTTCCTCTTTTCCCTGCAGTGGCTTAATACTGAAGAGAGCGGCACAGATGTTATATCAACATAACTCCTTAAGTATGTTACTATGAGCTCAGGCCAACGTAGTGACACTATCAGGGGGTGAGCACATGAATGTCTGGGCTCACTGGAAGTAGGTTAAATTACAGTGAGGACTTCCTGCAGGAACTGCACTGGTTATAAACTTTACTTCAGGGAGAACTTTTGTTAGAAAACTATGGGGTCAGTGTTTTACCCCATAGTTCTCCCTAGGGTAAAGGGAGGACACAAACTAGCGTCCTCCCGTTACCCTAAGCTCAGTATACCGCGAGCTACAGCTCACGGTATACTGAGACGCCGGAGCGGATCCCGCAAGGGCGAATTTTGGGTTCAGAAACAATCTGGTATGGTGATGATTTGGATATGGTATGAATGGGCCCTAGAACCCCTGAAGCAACAACTGGAATACGTGAGAAGGTGTCTGCCAGAAGAGCACACTACGCAAAGTACCATCTCGCAAGTACTTTGCATGGAGACTCTTGAGGGAATATTGCAGGAACACCTCAATAGCATGCCCCAAATCATGGTCCATTCCCCCGGCGACCTTGCATTGCCCAGATTTTGATGCCATTTAACCATGCAAGTATCACTCGAGGGGGAGGCATTTACTGTGAGTAGAGCGCACAAATGAGCCATGGGAATGAGGGTCCTTTGCCAACATAATCTGGTCATCTGGTCAGTGATCAGTGACTAATATGGAGAGATCAAAATAATTCCCTAGGAGGCGGGTGGGACTTCGAGATTATAGTGTCCCAGGACAACACTGTAGAGCCATTAAGAAAATGAAATATCAAGGTATATCCTTGAGTGGGCAAGAATGCGAAAGCCACAAGATCGTCCATCGCAGAGGCGAAACAAAGGGTTGACGGTCAGAGTGATAAGAGGTAATCAACAAACTAGACTACATCCCAAAACCCCAGGGTATGGAGAAGTAATGGACTAGGGGGAGAAGGTCTCTGGGCACAAGGAAGTCAAGGTAAAGAGGATAAAGAAACTGGATGTACATCGGATACTTCCAGAAGAACCCAAATAGAAATATCCACAGATGTATGCGAAGCTACTATGGGGTCAATATGTGCTGCTTGATAACTTGACAAGGTTAGGCAGTCTGCCACTGGAACGATAAAAATACACTGAGGGAAATTTATCAAAACTGGAGCAGACAAAATCTGGAGCAGCTGTGCATGGCAACCAATCAGCTTCTCTGTCTCATTTTCAAATCTTAACTGAACAAAGAAGCTGATTGGTTGCCATGGGCAACTGCTCAGATTCCATGTGCTCCAGTTTTGATAAATTCCCACCCATTGTCTTTCAAGCCACCCTGGGGTGCTCCTGGTGCCAGGCAAGGTAAAAAAAAAAATGATATATATATAATAAATTGTGGCATAAAAGTGCAAGAGGGCTTTCAGGGATTGAAAAAGTAGGATGTAGTTGGCTGAATACAGGCAATTGTAAGAATTATTAAGGGGGATGCCCATGTATGACAGAATGCTTGTATGTTTTTCATTCAAGGTATGCAAAAATGACAGTTGGAAGATGATTGGTTACTATGACACTTCGGGTATCACAGCTTCCATACACAAGCCACTATTGGCAAATAAAAGAATCACAAAATAGATAAAACCTTATGACCAAGCTCAAAGTGCAGATGCAGCAGTGACCTATGTAACTTATCATTTCTGGAAATGTCCAGCCACAAGAGCCATAGCACAAGTATTTTCACTATATGAATCACTTACAGATAACACCAGATGTCCCCCAGGACAAAGTGTCTAAATGTCTCAATCAGGGTTTTCCTCCCAGGGGAATACAATGTTTACCAGCTCATACATCATTACCCAAGCCTTGTCATGTGGCCTTCGACTCCTCTTGGTGGCTTGACGATGCACCAACGTAATAACAAAATGGCTGAAAATTCATTCTCTTTAGATGAGCGGGTCTAACTGCAAATGGTTCACCTTTAATTTATCAAACAGTATAACCAACTACCGAATTTCATTAATTGCACGCAGTACTTTACTATTCTGCTCCAATAAAGAAAGGGAAACAGCGAAGAGTGGCATTTGAGCGTATTGGAGTATAAGCTACTAGGTTGTAACATTCATACAGCAATATCGGAGCTGCCTGAAGAGCACACTGATATCTCGGCACATCCTGACAGCAGAGTATATACATGCAGAGCAATGTAGAAAGCAGCCTTGGAAAGGGACAATAAAGCTTGACAGTTATCATGCATCTGCTTATAAACAAAGAGAAGCATCTTGTAGAGTTTGCCACAAGTTTTTTCTCAGGCAGAACTCAGGTAGGGCCAATAACACTGCTTTGGATTTCAGTACACCAGCCCTGCCCAAGTTCTCCCTTCTAGACTAGTGAACACCTCCTTCTCATAGGGTAGGGATGAGAGGGGGATGTGTTCTCTATTTCAGCAATGGTAGGATGATGGGGATTCTGGCAGATCACCAGGTATTCTTTAGCTACAACCTATTAAAGGGATAAAACATGGGGAAATATGCATGGATTGAGAAGATATGTGCACACTGTACCTTTTTTTCTACCCACACACACACTTTAAAGACTGTCAAAGTGATTACGTGAAATGTGCATGCTTTTCAATAATCACCTTTACACCAGATTCAGGGCTAGGAGATCTGACCCTTAGCCAATCATATCTGGCCACCCACAAATGGGAAGCCACAGGCTACTAACATAAGATAGCAGTCAGTGAATTTGACATCTGCAAATACTTCAATATATGGTTTGGGGTAAACAAATCACATTTATGCATCATGCAGGCACTTCGCTGAGGCCTTGTACAGGAAACAAAAGTGATCTGGACCCAAAATGCATCCCATTGTATTCCAATGCTATTTCTGGCCTCTGTTCACAACAGCGCAGTCCATTCCAGACCAGAAAAATACTGCAGGTTTCATTTTGTCTGGTCTGAATTGCAGTGGAACGCATGGAAACACAAAAAAGCATACTAACACACCTGAACGCACATTTTATACAAAAATATAAAATAAGTTCCAGAAAATTTCCCATCTATTCATGTTCAGATGACAGTCCAAAAACGTATTTCTCCTTCACCATCCAGTGATAATGGTCCAGAGGATGAATAGTGAGGGTAAGTCTCCCCAACTGAGACACAGACATCAATAAAAATCGGATAGGTATTCCAAACGCTCTCCACTCTATCCAGAACTAACAGTTTTGTCTTCAGTTGCACTTCAAGGTACCTACATGCCTTTTATTTCTAAAAACACATGTATTGATGTATTAAATGATAGCATTGCATTAATTGGTGTCTAATAGATTCTACTCTGTATTTGGATAACTGTCTGGAGTTCTTCTTTAAATGTAATATGTTGACTAGTTGCATAATGATGCACATCCTGGATAAAACTCCTAAGAATCCTGTTTCCTTATTTCATTTAAAGGTCTAGGTAATAATTGACAAAACAAACCTCTGTATTATGTTACCAGTGATAAACACCTAGTAGAAAATAGGTTGATAGATATCTCATACGTGAGTCCTGAAATCATCGAGGTGAAAGGAAATATATGTCGTTCAGTAAATGCTGTGACATGACGACAACAGATCCATCGCAGAGTATTATTGGATCAGTCCTTCAGATTCCTACAAAAGCTTTCCCCCCCAACTGACCCCACTGCCAACACCAATACTTGTATGCCCATCAGAGGCGGGGTATGCGAGACACCAGATGCAGCTGCCTTGATCTAGTAAAAAGAAAACTATGTAGAATAGTTAGGCTGCAATTGCTCACTTTTTACTTACTGGTACAAGCTACAAGCTCCACAGATGACCTCCTACATTTATTACCTAGTAAGTCACTGACCTAGAACAGGCCTGCAGCCAGCAGTTTTTAGAACACCTAATCTCCATAACTGTTTCAGGTTGGTGACCCAAAGTAATGACGCAATAAGGATCACAAACCCCACACCTTTAACCCTTGTATCGCCATAAGTCAATAATGCTTAGAATCGCAGGCCAAGTTTAGCAGTGTCAACATGCGTTGGTTTACTTGACAATTGCTTTGAGTAATTTAATGGCTTCTTAAAATTATATATGAAGGATAAAAAAGCCTTTTATTTGGTAGACTTAATGACAAACCCTACCTTGCTTTTTTATTATGATAATAGGATGACAAATGTGCAATAATGTGAGAAATGTTCTTTGTTTTGTACACTTTCTAGATTTACACATTTTCTCATTTACATTTTATTAATTCTGTAAATGTATCTGATAAATTACAGTATTAAATTAGGTGGCACTGCAGATGCCAACTACAGGCGGAAGGTGGCAGGGTTCATCCACTCTGGCTCCTGATCCTCAGTGGGATCATAGCCGTTAGTGTCAGCCAGGATTGAGAACCATCATCAGTGGAAAAAATTTCCACATGAAAACCAACTAGATTACTGTTGGTACCAAAGTGCAGGCACTAGATCTGCCGCAGATCGAAAACACCTATAGTTATGGCTAAGTACCTCGCCACAGTGCTGAAGCCTGACTAACCCTCCCTGCCTTCTGCACAATCCTACAGGCCAGTAAGGCAGCCCATCATATTGTTGGGCCAATAGTAGTATCAGAGGCACAACTCAGCTGCAAATGTTTAATGGGTCTAAGTTTTGTCTATCAGAACAAAGGATCAATCTTTACACACCTATACCCATCACTGCCACGGTGTTTGCAAATGTTGATGTATAATGGACTACATTTACCTCTGTTGTAAATACATACTGCAATATTACACAAAGTACATGTCAGCGTTCATAAAAGTCAAAGTAAAATTCTAAAATATAATTATACGCAATTTTATTTTCTAATCTTTAAAAACAAAAAAGTGTACCCAGCTACCCGATATGGTGGCTAAACAGATCTGCTTTTCCTTGGGAAAAGTGAGCAAGCGTGCATAAATACCAGACCAATAAAACAAATCGAGTATAGTGACTTCTTTGTAAAAAAATGAAGACATGTTAAGGGCTGTTCATGTTCAGGTACACTTGTAAAACAAACAAAGTACAGACATATCCACCGTCTGCAAAGAGCACGTTTGAACTATAGAAATCCGTAATGCTTCACGTACAATTAACAAGCCCCCACATGATGACTCTGCACAGAACGGCTGAAAACAATAGGAATCATTGAACATAGTGAATGCTTTCTCAATACACACTGACACTTCATGGATAACCAAGCAAAAAACAAAGAATTTCCGATTGTCATTTAAAAGAACAGCTGCTACTCTGCATAGTCCAGGCTCCCTCCCAGTCAAGAGGTTCCCACTGCCCAGAAGAAAAAGCTAGTTCAGCACCAGATCACCTCAACAGCATCATGCACATCGGCTTGGTTGCCAGCACTTCCAGGAATCCCTGCACTGAATGATAGATCAGGGGTAGGCAACCTTGGCACTCCAGTTGTTGGTGAAATACACGTTCCATGAGGCACTGCAAGACTGACTTCCACAGGTGTGACTCCCAGATGCACGATGGGAATTGTAGGTTCACCACAGGTGGAATGCCTACCCCTAGCCCAGATGAGACATTTTAACAAATTCACTGCAGCCTGCCACTTAAGGCCACATATACATGGGCAGAAGGAGAAAAAACTCCACTTTTAGAGGCATTGTTTATACCTCTGAACGCAACTGCATTGTAGCCAGTTTGTCCATATACATTGTGGCATTTAGATCCATATTTTACAGCAGAATTAAGGGGTATAAAAACAAAAATGCCCCAAAACCTTTGCTTGGAGAGACGCTTCCTGGAATAATTTATATGCAAACACATGTAACTGTATACTAGTGGCTAGAATAAATTAATATTTTAGCCAATAGAATTAGTTTACACATATACACCCCCCAAAAAAATGTTATGCCGATTATTCTGACATCTTCGAGCTGCTCTTTTCAGCAACACACATCATGCAACAGACAGTTAACAATTGATCCCCGTTGACTTCCTGTGATTGAATATTGGTGCAACCATTTGTTACTTAGAGAATGCTGAATCATCCATGAAGTGCCATTTATAGTGCAATTTACATTTCTGCTCATCAGTAATACGGATTTTAAGAATGTCATAGTTAAAAAACACAAAAAACAATTAGATCATGTAAAGTTTGCTTGGTTTTTCCATGTATTTGGCAATTTTAGGAGACCTTTTCCTTAAAGGAGAACTATGACACGAGTGATTTCCACTCACCTCATAGTTCTAAGCCGACCTGTGACAATGAGACTGTCACAGGTCAGCTCAGTAGATCAGGAGGTGAGAGAACACATACCGGGTTCCCTCACCTCTCGATCCTGTCACGGCTCTCTGCCGTGACAGGGGGAGGGGCTGGATTCCCCTCTCCCCGCTCCGATCTGCCAACGCTGACTGGCGGAACGGACGGGGGAGGGGACGGGTACAGCTGGCTCTGCCTCTAGATAGGCAGAGCCAGCTGTCACTCACGCAGCTGGGCGGATCCCATCATCTAAGTCGGGATCCGCTCCAGGTGCGGCGTCTCAGTATACCGCGAGCTGTGACTCGCGGTATACTGAGCTTAGGGTAACGGGAGGACGCTAGTTTGTGTCCACCCGTTACCCTAAGGAGAACTATGGGGAAAAACACTGACCCCATAGTTCTCCTTTAAATGTAGAACATCAGGGCCTGTAGCGGTCAACTGCTGAGAAACACTTGCAGCAGGCCAGAACCATCCCAAACATGCCACAAGAAGCATGTCACAAGCAGATCTTGTAAGTCCCCGTTCACACCTAGGCATTTGGTCACTCTAAAGGTGCCCATACACTTTACAACCCTCGCAAGACTTTTGTCTTGCGAGGGTTGTAAAGTAATTAAAAAAAACGTACGATCTGCCCATCTTGGACAGGCACATCGTACTTGCGATCATCGCAAGCCCAACCCCGAGGGGCGGGCTTCCAATGACTGCAATGCTGAACGGGCAGTGTGCGCGTGCGCACACCGGCCCGTACGGCAGTTCTCTCGATCATGCTAAAAACCAGCCGAAAATTGTAAGATACTCGGCTGGTTGTCCAACATGCTCGAAAAAAGTCATGCAACCGTACATTAGAAATGGTCGCACGCCTTCCATAGACTGCACGATTATCGTACGATCACTGGATTTCCTGCGATTCTAGTACGAGAATTCTCAATTCCTTTTCTTTAAATAAACAAATACTGCAGGCAAAATAAAAATGAACCCTTGCAAATGGGCTACCCCCACACTGCAAGGATTAACTGCTCGTTTTTGTTCTAAGGTCCAAAATAAAAACTCGCTGATCTTCGGCCCCGCCTGGCTGCTAGATTGGTCCCTGTAGCCTCTTCTCCCCTGGGCTCCAGCAGTATCTCACTTTGTCAGCTTTTTGCTACCCTGTCCCAACTTTTTTGAGAAGTGTTGCTGCCATCAATTTCAAAACTACCTAATTGTTTTCTTAAAATTGTCCATTTTCTCAAATTTAAATACTTTATATGTTTTCCATTTTCTATTGTGAATAAAATATGGGTTCATGCGATTCATAGATCATTGCAATCTCTTTTTATTTAGATTTTAGACCCCATTCACACTGAGCTACAACAAAATAAGCGCTTTTTCAAATGTGATTTGAGCTGAGCGACATTAAGCTACAGTGCACATTGTCGCGCTTCTTTTGGCAGTCTATCAAAGTCTATTGGGGGCAACTTTTATTGGAATTGGGGAGTTGTAGGTTTTCCAATAATTTACAGCAGCCCTCCACACCCAATATCCAGCTTTTTTTTTTTAGTGATAACTTACACACCCAGTGCAGTATGGAAATTATCATTTTTTCCCAAAGTTTAGATTAAACCGCTTCAGTGCTTCTATTGGTAGATGTGAATCTCTCCACAGTGGCTGTAGTTACAGAAACCAGTGAGGGCTTATTTTGTGCTTGCTAAGAATTTGGAAATATGTGGTTACAGAATGAGCAATGGACTGCATCTGCTAATGGACAGTTTGAAAAGACAACCAACAACAACTCTTATAGCAACAAAGCAAGTAATTGCAAAAGCTTGGGGAAAATAAAAATAAAAAAGGGAGGTCAAAGCAAGACTAAATGGAATAATGGTAAATTAAATATAGAACTTAAAATTGTGGGCCTGAATCAAATATACCCATCCTCAGCTGTACATCAGTTTTCTAACATATAGGTCATTGACAGTGGCGCATCCCAGGGGGGTGGCTGTGTGGAAGCAAACACCCCTCCCATCCCCTTAACCCTTCTTTTACCCCCACACCCTTTAAGTCCCCCACCTATTCTTCCCCTGTTTTTATCTTGTCCATTTTTTCTCCTTACCCCCCCTCTATTATACTGAAAGAGAAAAGTCCTTTCCTTCCTGCCATAAAACTCAACTAACCTCCCACTCCTGAAAAGAGCTATACCATCGCTTGAAGCCAATCTGCTAAAGCTAATGGGTGTCTGAACACTATTTTTTTTTCTTACATACAGTCCCTGTATATATCCTATGCCATTTGACTACTAGAAAGGTTAATGTCATTCTTATTGTACATCCCCAATCCAAGACAATTGACGCCCCTACTGTATCAGCTCATGGGTTGGTATTTTACCAACATGTTCACGTACTGTCATTACTAATCCTCCTGCATGAGAAACTAAAAAGAACTTTCCCTTTTACTAGTTTTTCTCTTGTGCAAGGACCTGAAGACCCAGATCTCTGACTAATGTTATTTTGAAAACGCAGCTGGAATCAAAGTTTGGCTGCGTAGTGTGCATGAGGCCTAAAAGGATCAAACTTTTACTTGAATGTATAATTGATTGCATTTCTAATGGTCTAAACAATTAGTTTGAGTTTTCTAGTGGTGTCAAGGTAAGATGCAGGGGAAAAACAAAACAGCAGTTTGGTTATGTCAGCAGCCAGACTGAGTTTCACAGGCGGTGTGGTTCCCAACAACCACACTTTGACCACATCTAGTCATCAAATCACAACCAACTCATTTTTTTTATGGAAGCCACAAAAATACAAGTTCATGTAGATTTGGGTGGGATGTATAGCTCATCCAAACAGGTCAAACCACATACCTCGCTTAAACTTTAAAGCGCAAATGAAGCCAAAAAACTGTTATGGATTGGGTGGAGACGGATTACAATACCGATCAAGCTTTTATTGCAGTCATCAGAACATGAATGGAAAATCGTCCAATGGGGGCACTAGTTCTGGTGACTCTGCTGACCACCTGGGATTTCACTCCCTTTAGAGGTATTTACTCACCTCCTGGTGTGGCGCTGGGACAGGAAGTGAAGGGAAAACGCTCCAATTGGATGCAGATGGCAAGAAAAGCTAAAAAGGGTATAACCCTCTTATCTACCATTCTTATAACCAGGAAGCCAGGTGAAGCAATAAAATGTATTTAAAAAAAAAACCACACAACACACATGTAGACAGGAAGTAGCAAAAAAATGCTCAGCACTGTAAAAGACAAAATCAAACAAACAAATTGTACCAAGTCATGCGTAAACTCTGACTAAAGGGACTAGAAGCTTACACAGAAGTGTCTCATCTCCCATAGGCTGGGGGTATGTGCAGCTCAGAAGAGGGACATTAAGGCCTGATTCACACCTAGGCAGCAGCGTTTTTATCTACATTAGCAACATGCGGTTATTTGTGTGTTTATGTGCGTTGTGCACATTTTTAGTGTGCGTAGATGACATTTTGACTGGCAACTCCTGAACCATTGCGGGCAATGGAAGAATGCGCGTATAAATGTGCAATAACGCTTATGAAAATTTTCAACATGTTTCTGCCGTGCGTTTTCCTGCATTTCCAATTAAGTCTATGGGGCAGAAAAGCTCTTTTAGCTGCCCAAAGAAGTTCCTGTACCTTTTCGGGTGTTTGGAGGGCCAATGAAAATCATGGGATTTCTTGTGTTGGGCATTTAAAAGCACTTTTCGAACTGCTCAAAAACTCCTAGGTGTGAACCAGGCCTATGTGAACTGGTTTGGCCCTTCACGGTTCACTTTAAATAAATCCTATAGTATGGGATATACCAGCTGCTATTGCTTGCGTGGGTTTCCTCTGGGTATTCAGGTTTCCTCACACACTCCAAAAAGGCAGGCTGGAAAGTTAATTGGCTACTGTATAAATTGGCCCCGTAGGCATGTGAAATAGGGACCTTAGACTGATGTGAATGTGCAGTATGTAAAATTGTCAGAGCTCTATAAACTTGTAATTAATAAATACATTGCTGACCTATCTTGAAAATATTAATTCAAGGTTTTCTGAATCCTGGACATAGAACTCCTGATATGCATGTTTGTTCGGAGGTTACCGACAATCCAAGTGAATAACTGAAAGTAGTGAAACCAGTAGTGGCCAGGCATAAAGCATTTTCAGAAGAGTGACAGTAATGGCAGTACCCATAGCTCTCTCTCGCTCTCCCCACACAGGTTACCTTTAAGCCATTCAGTGTTTTTAGCTCATCTCTACGAATTGCCTTAACATGTTGATGCTGATTGATGTAGAAGAAAGCATCGCCATCACTGGTAGATCACACAGACGGGCCGCTTAGTGGGAAGTAGGGCGAGCATCCAGAAAAGGGACACTCTGGAGGTGAGACAATACACCAGACAGAGCCGTGTTTCCTTCTGCCTGAACACAACAACATTCCAGTAGGAGCTGTCATTGCCAAGTGCTGATGGGGATTAGAATAGAAGTGACACACGGCGTCACCAGCACACCCCTCGCCTCACCAAAATATCTGCAAGCCAAGTTATCCGCATCCTAGCACTCAGTCACCTACGTGTCTGGACTATCCTTGTATCTTTGATGGGACACGCAGCATGCAGCACTTTTCAGGACACAGTTATAAAGCAGAGCCCAGAGAATTCTTTCCAGGATCAGAGATTAGAAAAATCTGCCGTAGCCAACGCAATGTATACAAACATCACACACAATCCCCCAGGGTTTCATGTGTTTACATTAGGTTCTAGAACATTTTTGGATGTTTAACTTTGCTCTGCTGCTAAAACCAGGACACTACAGGTATGTCACTAAGCTAGAGAGCAAATCGTCATTTACAGCAACCAGTACTGGAATAACCACTTAGATGAGTTCAGCCTAAAGAAGAACTCTGGGAACCCTTGCAGCAGGGCTTCCACCGGATCTCAAGGCTCAAGTACTTGTTTGCACACACAAAAAAAGTTACTCACCCGAACTTCAGATCTGGCCAGCTGCGACACTGCTGCCTCCAGCCTGTCTCCTCCTCCGTTGCAGCCATGGTATGTCCCTCAGTGTCCCCACATCCCTTACACTGTATAGTAAGCAATGAGTTAAGGATGCCTAGACCGCTGCAGCCATGGTATGTCCCTCAGTGTCCTCACATCCTATACACTGTATGGAAAGTAATGGGTTAAGGACCCCTAGACCGCGGCAGCGGAGGGGGAGCAAGGTGGCAGGGACTATTCTAGGTGCCGGCCAGTTCCAAGGATAAGGTGTGTATAACTTTTTAACCTAGACACAAATGAACACTTAACCCTTGCAGTGCAGAGGTAGCCCCACTGCAAGGGCTAAGACATTTTTCCCCGGAGTCCTGCTTTAAACTGGTTGCTACTGGTGAATGCACATCATTTCTTTTGATGAAATCTCCTACACAATAGGGACAAAGGCAGCACACCAGGATAAAAATATTTATTTGAAAAAAAGTGACTAAATTTCTGCACAGATGAATAAGAGTTGTTACAGTCACAGTGCAGATAAATTACAGTCCCGTGGCTAAAATAAAGATACCTGTACTTGTGATAAAGCTTTGTGAATTGAGCCCATTACAGTGCTGCATCTTCGCTCTGTAAACAACGGTCCCGTGCTGCAGAGGCACAAGGACTCCACTGCAGTGTCTTTGCATTTTTTGTAAATACAGGATGCCATTGCTTCATTTGCCTTGAATGAACAGAGGTGCATGCATGACACAAGTAATGGTACACTGTACTCACCTTCCTCCCAGTGTGTCCAGACAAAGAAGTGTTTGAACGGTGCCAGAAAGTTCCCGTCTTCTGCAGTCACGGATGCTCCAGCAGAGGGAAGCTGCAGTATTTCCAGCTTATGGAAAGGAATTCAGAAGGCACTTTGTGAGCTGTGTGTGCAGGAGAAGCTCCGTGACTTGCTCCCGGATTGTAAAAGAATTTCCTTTAGAAAGCCTGCCAGCATTAGTCATGCCCTCTGCCAAATCATTAAGCACACGCTTGGCTCTTTCCTAGGGAAACATCGATGTTTATCCATCCCAAGATCAAGGTCCACGGTGTGATGTGCGGCAGAGAGAGAGCTCCCTGACAAAAGTGGGCATATGCCGAGTCTATCCTTGTCGGACAAAGGGGGAGGGACAGGAGGCCCGGCATATCAGCATTCCCAGTTGCCTAGCAATGACGCCAATCACTTTGAAAGAAAGCAATAATGAAAGAAGTGGAGGGCAAAAGGAAGAAATAAAAGTTAGAAAGCTCGGCAGATCTAATGTTCTACCATTCTATAGCTTGCCAATGAGAGGCCTTCAGCGCTCCAGCTTCCTAGTCAACTGTGTCTAATTATAATCTGCCTTGTACAGTCTTGTAAAGAGGATGCAGAGTAAGCGTTTTCTACCTCCCACAACTCCAGCTAATGCTTGGCATAGGAAATGTCTGCATTATTAAAAAGGGAAGGCAGAGCAGATCCTATTCTGTGCCAGATAGCAAGAGTCTAATCATCGTCACACAGGACGAAAACCTACAATTTGTGTACTAGTGGACCCAAATACACAGACTTATTAGAAACTACAGCCATCCCAGATCAGTTTTTGTCAAGGGTATCTACACTCCAAAAATAAATAGGGTTTCTATTAAGAATTTCCATACGTTCAACCACGTTCCTTATACCCATATTGATGTAGAAAAGTTTGTAAACTTAGCTATTGAAGATGTCCATAGGATGTACTTTAATGCACTGACACAATTTGTCAGCCCTGTGAATGTGCACGTCCATGTGTCACAACTCACAGAACCTGCCTTCTGAACTACAACTCAACTTGTGAATAAGGTAACAAGATCATAAAATGAATACAACAAATGTATCACTTCTGCCATTTGTGTATAATCATATACCTATGTGAAGTGTAGCCATGTAAAATCTAGTCCGTCACATTTGTGCTCAAGATTTTAAAAAACCCATCACATTTACAAACAATCTGGGCTTCAGGCCTCTCTACACACTTTGCTATATAACCAGTGTATTCACAATTCCACCTTTACTGGTGCACATCGGCTTCACCTCAAATTAGATGTCTATTTAAGGAAAGGCAAAGATCACCTATAGGTCGGGATGAAGTTTTCCTTCCTTCTAATTAGCGGCGGCTGAGTTTCAAGTTTTTAGCCGTCCCAAGCGGCACACCTGAATACTTCCTTGTATGCATCATACATGGCACAGGATGAAGATTTAAAAAAAAAGAAGCCACACATCGCATAAAACAATACAAATATTTCAGAATTCAAAAGTTAAAAACTCCACTCACATCTTCATAATGCCACCTAGCATCATGCACTTCCACATAAAAAGTGCTCCATTCTTTGGTTGTCTCAGTGGTTCTACCCATATGTAGATCTCCGAGCACACTGTCAGCTGCTCAGCACCTAGACTCCTGAACAGGTCTCATCACAACTCGTCACCGACTTTACACACCAAATGAGTTTCGTTAGAAATAAGACTTTACCAAGGGTTCTCGAACATTACCATTGCTTGCTGGAAGCAGTGCATCATGGGATATGTAGTCTTGAGAAAACGAGATTGCATCACAAGAAAGCAGCAGTGAATGAGATGGAACGCACACTGGGAATCCAGGAAGTTGATGAGTGATGGGCAGACAGAAGGCAACACTCACTACATAAAAGGGATTTTTTTCAAGGAAGCTATGATTGCATCAAAAACCATCTTATAACAATAGTGACAGGATAGTATCAGACATCCCAACCTGCAAAACCTTATTTCAGGGAGGTGCCCGTCTCATTTCAGGGAGGTGCCCTTTGTTTTCTTTTTTGTTTTTTTACAGCGGCCGCCGTCAGAATATAAAAGAAATAATAATGATTACACACATATATATATATATATATACACATCAGATTTGTGAATTGATGTTCAAGTATCTGTCAGTGTAAAGGTCACAATTTATTAGACAGCCCAAGATCTTTTTAAAAAAACGCTGAGGAGTAAAGTGCCTGATACACAGTTGACTAGTTGCTATGGGCAGCAAATGAAATGGATGTTCTCTATAACTAGACAACCAGGACATATAATTGATTCTATATTATCCACAAAGGGTTAACAGCACTCTCTCAACCCTGCAGCAGTAGATCTCAGTGCCTGTACCTGCTCTCAATAGTAGTCTATGTCGGCCCTCTCTGTGCAGCAAGTAGCTTCTTCCTTCTGAGAGCCAAGCCTCGTTCTGAGGCTACTCTAGAGATCACATGACCTTCCTCCAGGAGGCAAGCCTCACTCTGAGGCTACTATAGTGATCACATGACCTTCCTCCAGGAGGCAAGCCTCACTCTGAAACTTTACCCACAGATATTTTACCGGAAAGGTTTACTCAGAGTAAACCTTTCAGGGAGAAAATGTCTCTCTCGCGGACATCAGGGAGCCGCTATCTATTAGAGGGAGACTCCCTGAACATCAGGGAGACTTGAGATCCCTGTAGTATATGCTGTGGCCTTAGAATGCCTTTACAGTATTAAACTCAAACATTCTTCAATATTAAATCCAGATCAACTATACAGGGCCCAAAGTACTTCTAGAAAAGGAAAAAGGGCAGGTGAGGGGAGAAGGGCACTCCCCTCAACATGTCCTTACCAGGATTCAAACAAGGGATCTTTAAGACAGAAATGCTAACCAGACCTACAAGCCTCATCAGAGTGACAACCTCAGCAGGTAACAGCTGCTCATCCACAACCTGTCCCCCCACACAACATACCAGCTCCTATTTCACTCTTAACTTGCTGCCTCCATCTTTCACAATCCCATTCATTCCCTTCTCTTCTGCAGCTTCATAATCTGGTCCCACTGGTGTCTTTTCTGCTGCCTCGTCCACAAGTTAGTCATGCCGCCTCATCCAGCGACAAGCAGTTATTTCTGCATCTTCCTCCTACCTCATCTAAAATATTGTCTCTCTACACTCCCTATCACAATCCAGTCTTGCAATTTTCTCTCCTTCTACAACATGGTCTCGCAGACTTCTTAACTCCAATACAGTAAGGTCTTGCAGCCTTATCTTCCCCCTTCTTATACAAACCAATTTTGCAGACTCTTTCACAATCCAGGCTTATGGATCACCTCCCCCTCCCACCCCCATGATCCATGGGCAATGAGTGATGGCAACTGAGTATTAAAGAAATTTCCAAAGACTCAGAAGTGGTCAGAAATGCCATAAATAAGCTGTAACAATAAATATACCCTTATTTCATGACCCCCACCTGCCCAACACCACTGCCTCGTTTCCTGGGCTCTGCTGTCCCTCCTACAGGCCCAGGACCGGCTTGCCGGGTGGCGGCAGGAAGCTGGGGAGGAGAACGGGACTGGGACTGACGCGTATTGCATCACTTCCGGTCCCAAGCTGTCAGTGCTGGGCTCCTGAAGCCCAGCAATAAGCCATTGAAGTGCAAAATGCACTTCAATAGCTTATTTAAAGTGTAAAGGTGACAATGGGGGTCTTTTGGACCCCCAGCATCATGTTAAAAAGAGTACCTGTCACTGTCAATATGTCATCACATGAGAGCCATTAAAGTTAATTTTTTTTAAAAAAAGCAGTTTTAGAAATAATTAAATGTAAAAAAATAAATGTTAAAGTCCCCCACCTTGGCGAGCACGCGCTTAGTCACGTAAACACGAGTCAGGTGCGCCTACGTATGAAAACGGTGATTGCGCTACACATGCAGGGTATTGCAGCACAAGCCAGAGTAAAAGCAATCATTCTAGGGCTAATATTTACACATACCGTATTTTTCGCTCCATAAGACGCACTTTTCCCCCCCCCCAAAAGGAGGGGGAAAATGTGCCTGCGTCTTATGGAGCGAATACCGACGCCCGAGACATGCAGTTTCGGGCACCGGGCGAGTAGTAGGAGCCACTGCTCGTTTAATACGAGTGATCTAATGAGATCACTTTTATTAAAACCGAGCAGCGGCGGCCGCGATGTACATCAGTAGTAGGAGCCACTGCTCGTTTAATACGAGTGATCTTATGAGATCACTCGTATTAAAACCGAGCAGCGGCAAAGATCGAGATCACCATAGAGCAGACGAATAACGGACTTTCTTCGTCTGCTCTGTGCGATCACTGAGACCGTGGCGCTGTAATCACAGCGCCACCTGTCTCAGTGGTCACTAACTGCAGCTTCTGTCACAGCTTCTGTCATAGAAGCTGTGACAGAAGCTACGGTCTGTCGAGTGCTCCATAAGGCGCGCCGGACCTCCCTGCGTCCTATGGTCCGGTGCGTCTTATGGACCGCAAAATACTGCATCTCTAAACTGATGTTTAAACTGTGGGGGCTTTTAAAGCATCATCTATGGACTTTTGGGGGTAATGAATTTCGCAGTTTCATGGACGCACCCAATTTTTAACCTAAGCATGTTGGGTATCTATTTACTCGTTGTAACATCTTATTTTTTCTAAAATAAAAAAAAAGGTTTTATATAGTGTTTTGGGGCACTAAATTTAAGTGCATTTTTCAACAAATTGAGGGTTTGATAAGTTACGCTGTCGTGCAACATAAAAATTTGCAACTGCCATCATTTTATTCCATAGGGTCTTCGGTTTCAGAAAATATATAATGTTTGGGGGTTTAACCTAATTGGTATTTTGTTGTGTTTTGGGGCATTTAATTAAATTTTTCACAAAATATTGGGGTTTAATAAGGAGTTGCGCTAATATTGCGCAACATAAAAATTTGCAACTACCACCATTTTATTCTATAGGGTCTTGGCATTCAGAAAATATATAATGTTGGGGGGTTTTAAGTAATTTTCAGGCCTAAAATGTGGAATATAAAATGGGTACAAAAAATTAAAAAAAGGCCTTGGTCCTTAAGGATTTAAAGACCATGACATATTTGAAGGTATTTAGGAAATAACATTTGCTAAATAGTAATCCCATACTCACAGGTTTACTGGTTTAGGGCCCATTCTGGTGCAATGTTTTATTGCACATTATTGTGATTTGCGTTAAGGTAGCACAATGCACCTGAATTACCTTTAAAAAGACATACAGCATTTTTTCCTGATACACTACAACCCACAGTGGAGGGCCACGATAGAAAGATGCCCACATCAGTATTCCATTTTGTTCACCGCTAAAACAGAAAGCTGTGCTGCTGAAATGGCAGCAGTTGAGCATCTAGCAGTGCTGCCTGGCATGGTTGTCTGGATCACAAGACAGTCTTAACAAAAATACAAATCTTTGAATGTGAAACCTGTTCCCATATATGTATCTCAGCTGGGGGTAGACCCATTAAACCCTGTAAAAACATCATGATAATATCCATTCCTGGTCCTATGTACAGCACCCCATTTCCTGTGCGAGTATTATACACTGTGCTGAATCTCGGACTCCCTAAATACCAAAAGTATTCTCAGATCTAGGCATTTTGCGGAATGTACCGCTTCATGAGGTTACAACAAACATAATATAACACAACATAATAGTTACAACAGGGGATACAGGTGGAGGGCATAGGACAACAATGGACATCATGATGTACATATTTAAGGTTTATGTTATGTCTAATACAAGTATAAAGACTCAGAGGGACATTCCACAGCCAGAGGGGAGGGGAAGAAAGGCGAGTGGTCACTAGCAGGACCAAAGATTGGGTAAGTATTCTTTATCATCACCCCTAGAGAAAAACAAGAAGTTTACCCGTGCAGTTCTTTCATGTCAAAGCAGAAACCTCTCAAAACCAATCACTACCATATATGTGCAAATTAACAGAAGAGGGGGTCCTATGCAATCTGCCTCTGAAGGAAATCATGGGGTACAAAGACACCTTAAAGGGTCCCTAGGATCAAAATAAATTTATATTAAGTACACACATGCCTAGTAATGTGTACGTTTAACACTAGTTAATACTAACACTATTAAGCAGAGGTTTTTGCTTTTACAGTTCCCCAGCTTGTACATGACTTCTATTTTTATAAGCTATTAAAGCAAATGTCTAAATGTGACTCTGCATTTACCTGAACAGCAGAGCTCAGACTGGGAGAGGGAGAAAGCAGCACAAGGAGACAATCATTTGTGATTCTGTACTCATGTGCCAACATGGAGCATGCTTCCTTATCATAAGGACAAGGCCTATTACTTACAGTAAAGAAAAGTCACGACTATGTGGCAGCGTTGTGGAAATCTCAGGAATGAATGGATATGCTAATCACTAGGCAGCTAGAAGAGCGATCATTTCTTTTTCATCTGCATTTTTGCTGCTTACCTAAAGTTCAGCTTTGAATGGGGTTCAAAGACTGATTTTTTTTTATATGATAGTGATAAAACGATAGGATTGCTTTATACTGAGGCATGTAAGGAATTCTGCATGCAGGTTTTTAAAAGGTAATGAAAAGGCTCTTCCAACAATGAGGATTCCCAGTATTTCAGCCTGTGCAGCATATCCTGCAACAAAGGCTTTGAGAGTCAACACACACAGACGGCTCCAACTGACTAGTGACAGCTCGGAAACTACAATCACTTTTATTGTTCTAGGCTGGACTGAAATTGCTCAATCCAAAAGGTGTTATTTCACTGTACAGGGATCTTGGCAGTCGCGTACCCGCTGTATAAATCACAGCACACTAAACAACCTTGCTGTTGGAGTGTCTATCCAAACACAACACTACAAAAAACACAAAATGAATAATAACTGGATGCAAGTCCATGATTCAGTGCGCTCATTACCGACAGCAATTGTAGATACAATATTCAGTCCATCATTTCCCTAGCAACTACTAACAATACTCAGAAATGAGACATTGTGCTTGAGCGATGTCAGCAAATCTTAGCATGCTATTAAAGATTACTGCCTACACTGCCTCTGAAGGCAGCTGTACAGCTTAGAATGGTGCTTTCCTAGACCATTTCTAATGCAATCAATGCCTCAAAGAGGGCTCCCCATTCCTTAGAAGGTCATAGTTTTACATACTGAAGACCAGCTTTCCAGATAAAAGGAAGTTTCTGGACCTGGGTTAAAGGAGAACTATGAGGTGAGTGCTTTTCATGAGACTGTCACAGGTCCGCTCAGTAGATCGGGAGGTGAGCCGACAGCTGGCAGAGCCAGCTGTCAGTCACACAGCTGGGTGGATCCCGGCACAATTGTCGGGATGCACTTCAGCTGCGGCATCTCAGTATACCGCAAGCTACAGCTTGCGGTATACTGAGCCTAAGGTGACGGGAGGACGCTAGTTTGTGTCCTCCCGTTACCCTAAAGAGAACTATGGGGAAAAGCCTTAACCCCATAGTTCTCCTTTAATATAGCCCATTTCAAAGTCTTCAAAACAGCGTGCATATATATCCTACCCCAATGCTCCTCATCCATGTTTCAGTGATGGCACCTTTTAAAAATATGAAAAATATCTCAAGGCACCTCAGGTCTAAAACGAAAAAAAAATGCTTCAAAAAAAAAAAGGAGAACCAAGAGGTGAGTGAAAAATCACTAATCCCTCGATCTCCCTGCATTGAGCGGTGACCATGTCGGGATCCGTCCCGGCTGCGGCGGTCTCAGTATATCGCGACCTGTAGCTCGCGATATACTGAGCTTTGGGTCACGAGAGGACGCTTGTAGATGTCCTCCCATGACCCTTAAGAAAATTATGGGGAAAAACACTAACCCCATAGTTCTCTTTTAACCGCTTGCCGTCCGCCCGTAGTAAAAAAACGGACGGACGGCACTGCTACATCTGCGGGTTGCCGTCTCCAGACGGCAATTTTTTTCTGCTCATGCGCGCCCCCTAGCGGGCACGCACGGGCAGAAAAGACCCGACGATTAAACACACCCCGTTACCGGGTGTTTCACATATAGGCGATCAGCGGGTCCATAGCCCGCCGATAGCCTATATGTGCTCGTTCGCGGCTCCGAGGGGCGTCAGGAGGAGGAGGACGGGAGATCAGCTCCTTGCTGATCCCCGTCCGGGCTGTGAATGCAGAAGTGATGTGTGTTACATCACTTCCGCATTCACCTGTCAGTCATCTGGAGAGAGAAGAAGCTGATAAAGCAGATCTCTGCTTTATCAGCTTCTTTTGGGGTCCATAGGTGATATTAGGGGTCCTAGAGACCCCTAATATCTCCATAAAGAGGACCTGTCAGTGTGCCTTTGCTATTATATAGGGGGTTGTTATCCCCCTATATAATAGCAATAACAATAAGTGCAAAAAAAAAAATATAAATAAAAAAAAAGAAAAGTAACACATAAAAAAATAAAATAAAATAAAAGCCACATATAAAAAAAGGGGAAAAAACCCCCCCAAAATGTTTAACTCCCCCACCCCCACGTTTACGCGCCTATAAACGTAAATACGCGTCCGGTGCCCCAGCGCGCAAAAATTACAATTGCGCTACACATGTTACATATCGCCGCGAACGTCGCAGTGAGAGCAATCATTTTAGGGCCATCAATCACTGATAACACTAAACTGATGAGCGGTAACAGCTTTTAAAGCGTCGCCTATGGCCAATTTTGGGTATTATCGTTTGAGGTTTCGCGCGCGCACGCAATTTTAAGGCTTGACATGTTTAGTGTCTTTTTACCCGACGTGACCCCATCTTTTATATTTTACCAAAAAATTGGGTAATAAATGTTTTATCATTTAATATAGGGGAAACTGTTTTTTTTTTTATATTTCGGTGATTTTTCCTTAATATAGTAAAAAAATAAAAACCCCCAGTGGTGAATAAATACCACCAAAAGAAAGCTCTATCTGTCCCCAAAAAAGGGTATAAAATTAATTTCAGTACAGCGCTGCATGACGGAATAAATGTCAGTCAAAGTACCGCAGCGCTGAATACTGAAAAATGGCCTGGATGGGAAGGGGGTTTACCACCGCGGTTGTCAACTGGTTAAAGCAGGACACTGAGAAAAACAAAAGTTTTCTTAACACTTGCAGTGGGGCTACATGCTTGTTTTTGCCTAGGTTCCAAAAAAAAAAGTTATACTTAACTGATCCTCCGAGCCAGCTTGCTCTAAGACTGGTCCCTGGAGCCTCTCACCCTCCGTGTATAGGAGGTGAGGACACCGAGGGACAAAACGTTGCTAAAGCACAGGAGAAGACAGGCTGGAGGGAGTGCCATCACAGCCAGCCAACTCCAAGGATCGGGTGAGTATAACTTGTGGGGGTAGCCACACTGCAAGGGTTAAGAAAATGTTTACCGAGTTCTTTAAATTGAAAATTTTTTTAACTGTGTGCCTCCTTTCTTCCAAAAACCATACCTGACCATTATCCTAGATGAAAAAAGAAACATGGAAAACACATGATCCTGTGTGAGAATTTCACGGCACCCCGGAGAAAGTCAAATAGCACACTGGATGAGAAAGGCTGTCCTATTTACCCATGCACAACATGCTTTGTATTTGTTTTTAAAGAACACAAGGAATTCTGTGATTGGAGGAGAGATGTCACATCCCCACACCCTCCTATCATGGAATGCTTTGTATTAATTGAAACAAATGCAAGGCTTTTTATGAATGGGCAAGTAGTGAGCAGGGGAAGGTGATACGACCGGATCACTTCAGTGCTTGAGTTGCATCGCTCACTCCCCTCCGTGCCCTGAAGCTTGGCATTGTGTGCAGGTGGTGACATGCTGCATGGTAAAATGTTTAAACCTTGCAACGGCCCTCCACACATTGCACCCAGATATTTAATTAGAATTTACACACCTATTGCAGAGTTTTATTGGAGTTTGGCTTCCAGTACCAAAGGAAACCCACAGGGAAAACATTCAAATTGCCTAGAGAGATGGGTCCTCGTGGAAACAGACACCAGCAACCCATAGCTGCAAAGCAAGACAGCTAACCACTAGGTCACTGTTCTCTGAGCAATACAGACAGTTCTCATTTCAGATATGTTGAAGACAACTGTGCTTATTGCTAAATTAGATGCCGGTTAGGTCTCCAACACAAAACAGTGAAGTCACCTTCTAGATAATGGACACATGTACTGCATACAGGATCATTAAGACCCGAGAACTTCTCATATAACAACTTGAATGACATTTCCAGGGTTTGTTCAGTAATGAAAGCAACTTTTTTAAAACCACTCTGGTATTAAATCTGATATGCATTGCCTATAAGGAATTCAAACAATTAAAAAATCTGAGCCATTTGAGAGGGACAATAATAACATGGAGTAGAGTGAATCCTCCTCTTGTACCCATGAAATCTTCTATTTACCTAAGAAATAAGATCCCGTAACCAACCTTTATATGCATTTCTGTCAGAGTCGTCCAGGTAAAACAAGGAAACATGAAGGAGGTGATCTCAGAGAGAGAGAGATAGGAATGCAGAATGATACCATGTAAACATTTTATGCCTAGTGGTGAATCAGGTTTTGCAATCATCACAAGACGCCGAGCGGACATGGCGCAGGAAAGTGAAGGAGGGGTGCGGTGTGCTGGCTTTGTCACAGATTAAAGTTCAGTAGCCTGAGGGTGTAAAAAGGAGGAGCTTTCACTAAGCATTATTTGAAATGCATTATTTGAATATGAAAAGCCAGGTACAGCCTCCAGGAACATGGCACTGCCATGACAAAGGTCTATACTGATTGCAGCAACCAACAGGTACCACCCAGAGTAATCAGAGGCCAATGTTGTCTTCCGGCACCACACCATCACCTACTGATCTTTCTAGAGGGAGAACTTTGGATACAATCAGGCCATTCAAGTGTTACCAGCTTTAATCAGACACATTGGGCTTTCAAGCAATAAAAGGCAGTCTTTGACATCACGCCCCAATATTTTACTTGTCGATGGGAAATGCTTGAACAAATCTTAACACAGCAAAAAGGGATAGTGCCTTTCAAACGTGTGTCACATCGGTTTACTAGCTGAATCAAGGAAAAACATCATGGTCTTATCACTTGCTGCCGCTCAGAGACAGCTTAGCCCACCTATGGCCACCCTAAATGTGGCTTATAGCTATCAGTTACTAGTACTACGATTCAATTCAGTAGTACAGTTTACAATTGAAGCCGGTCAGAAAATTTCCAGGCGATTTGTCAGCCAAACAGCTGCCATCACAATTCAGGTATTCCGACAGCGGCACAGCCGCCGCTGTCGAATATAATAGCCCAGCAGGAGATTTGTCCAAGCACGCTGTTTAGCATGGATGGAAAAGTCCGTTTTTCTTCAGGCCCCAGGTTGAACAAAGAAAATATATATAGCATTGCATAACCTCCTTAAAGGTTGATATCCTTAGAAGATTTGGTGTATCCAAGGGAGAGACCGATCATGCAATTCAACTAGCAACAACAAACATACACTCAAGACCATGATTAACATAGTAACATAACACAGAGCTTATTGCTTATTTACTTGTGAATACACATGGCTAAGACAGTCACACACCGAGCCAATATCCTGAGTAGCTGACAGCTGAATCAAATGACCACATTACCTCCCTAGTAAACACTGTCTGAGTAGAACTCTAGCATCATTATGTACATTCAGCGTTTTCTCCAAGATAATGTATATGTAGAAAGATCACGTTCCTGCAAAGCAAAAAAAAAAAAATGACCCAGTGAGATGCAGCGATGTTGTAAATACTTCAAAGCTTAAAGTATTACCGGTAAACAGGGAACGCTGTATATTTGCATTTAAAGCTGAACTCCAGGCACACAACCCTTGATTTAAAATTAGGGATGCACATGTAGCATTTCAGATACCAGTGCCGATACTTCGCACGAGAACTACCAGGGTTGCAGCAGCAATTGAGCCCATGCGCTCCACCACTGCCCTGAAATCATTAGTCTGTATTGTTTAAGAAATACTGTCACATGGCGGTTAACAAAAATGTATCAGTAATTGGTATCTAAGTACTCGGACAGGTACTTTTACTCGGTCTGGAAAACCAGGTACTTGGTATCTGTGCCTCCCTAATTTAAATATATTACTGAATAACCACAAATTATATACATCAACTTCATGTGCGCCAAATGCCTTTACAAACTAGGCTATTAACTTGTAAAAGTTGCAGTGACATCACTTTGCAAAAAGCAGAGCAGTGGGAGCAGGCCACACACACACACACACACACACACCACAGGAGGGGAGGGGGGAATACCAGACCAGTCAGACCACACAAGATGAGTAGCAGTGACTGGTCTATATTACAGGAAGCTCCTGCAGAGGCAAAGTATCATGCTGGATTACTGTACAGATTTAAAGAAATGGTTCTTTTAGACAAGATTTGCTGATCTCAAAGTTCAGCTTTACTCACTATTATGTAATATAGGATTGATTTACTAATGTAGAAAGTATTATTCTGCAAAACTATGCTTGTTTAGTAAACCGCTTTTGCCATGTTTGAAGTGGCATGTTATACAAGACATTAGGATCCAACAAATAGATTCCATATCGGTTGCAGAATACATTATTCATCCTGTAACATGCTTTTTCCGACACACTCTAATAGGCGTTGTAGCTAAATAGTTCACAATTCGGGGTGATTATGTGATAAAACAGTAACCCCGTATTCACACCTGCGCATACCATGAACGCGCACGTGCTGTGTTAGCGTTGAGCATTTTCATTAACAGAACGCAATAGTACGAATGCGGGCTGGCTCCTAACCCTATCCTTTTTATAGGTAACAATGTAGATATGTGACCTTCCTTGCAAGGAGTACCGCGATATTAGGCGAGAGGAATCTACCAAAGAGGTCTAAACTCTACCCCAGTGTATTAAAGTACATGATTGAGCGCCCCCCCCGCCCCTGCACCTTACCAGGCCATGTGCTCTCACCATTGGGAGGATGTGTCCATGCCGATGGGGACAAGGGCCTCTCCCCCACCCACAATCCTGGCACGGTGGTTGTGGGGGTCTGCAGGCCTTTAATTAAGGGGGCATCCATATGTGTCTTCTTAAGCCTAGCAGTCTCCAGCAGCCATCCATCTGCCAGGATGAGGGCTTGTTCACACCAATTGCGGTGCAGAGCGGTAGCTGCCGGAACGCACCACAATCGCTCACAAACTTTCCCCTGCTTTGCCTCCCCAAAAAATGCTGCTTGCTCTATTTTTTTGCGTACCGGCAGCCACTTTTTTTTTTTCCAAGCCCGTGGACGTGCATCTAAAACAAACTTCCCCCTGTGAACAAAAAAAGTGAACCGTGCAATCACACCACACAAAAACGTGCACAAGGGTGCAAGGTCCTTCAAAAGAAGGGACCTAGATTTCTGACCCCCCGAGGCGCAAGGCTCCTGACAGGGGTTGAGACTGTTGGTCCACCAACCCGAAGGCCGGTGGACCCCGATCCTTTGGGGACCTGCCGAAACAGGTCTCTCACAGTACTAGGCAGGGGCGCTCTCCCGAAGAGAGACCCCCCTCCTGGGTTGGGAGGAGACCGAGAACCCTATATAAGGGCACAGAATCTCCTCCCAGCGTCAGGAATAGGCCCCCGAAGAAGCCTGCACCTTCAGCATCTGTGGGTCAAATAGTAAAATAAAAAAAAGTGCTAATCGTGGATAGAGTGCTTAAATAAATCTAAAGTGCCAGTGCACCACTCTGACAGGCCTTAGGGGCCGGAGTGCAAAAATATTGCCCCAGACTAGCCATAAGGCCTGTCTTGGAGGCGATGTGCAGATAATTGCAATATGGTGTGTGACTGAGTGCTACAGTGAGTCATGTGGGGTCCCATACCCAAGTGACTTTCTGAGCATCCCTGGGACGCCACCCCCAGAGGGCACAACACCACGGGCTTCTGCCGCCCCCAACCCTCCAGCCAGACCAAGCTTCGTATCCATTCAGTCAGAAAGCCAGTACCGGGCTGTTCCCCTCTCACAGGAAGCAACCCAGTACGCTCTTTCACTTCAGCAGTACCAAGTAGCCATCCCCCGCAAGGACGGTTCTTTTCCCCACCGAAAACTGATAAGAACAGATATTACACTTGATCTTAGCCAAAAGGCAGAGAAGCGATCGCTCTGGAACACAACGCAATTGGTGTGAACAAGTCCTGAAGGAGGAAGGAGCAGAAAACAGCAGAGTTTCTTACACTGTTGTGGCTGTTTATGGAGACACACACACACAGCTTACTGGTGCACACAAAAATGGCTGCATAGGACCCTGTAAGGGAAAGGCGTCCCCCAGGATATCAGGACCAGTGCTCAGGGGACCAGATGATTCTACAGGAAACAAAACTTTCAAAACATCAAGAAGCATCATTCATTGTAAGTGATTTAATCAGCATATGAAATGGGTTTCAAACATTTTGACTCTTGTATCACTCTGAATGTAGCTGAAAGTCATGCATAGTCCAAAATAATAATAGGAATACCCATTTATTTAGAGGACTAGCAGGTTTACTGAATTCGTTAACGGTAATGATGTACATATTGCTGCAAACAGCAAAGCAGCAAAGAGATTACACTGCGGTTATATTAACTGAGATAATGAATGCGGATTGGATACTCTGGAGTAGGTACAGCAGGACTGCATCTAGGTTTACCTTGAACAAACCTGCACATTTATTAACCTGCCAGAATAATAACCTATTACAAGTTCAAACATTATATTAAGTCACCAATGTAACTAAAACAGCACATCTGGTCTAAAGAGTATTGGTTGTCTCTGCCAGCATATATTTTCATAAATTATTTATAGAAGAAAATAAGTACATTTATTATGCGAGCTGGAAATGCTCTGCAGCACAAAACTAGTTTTATATGTTAAAATAAAACTGACAAACATAAGGGTCCAAAGCCAACTCATTTTGGTACACAAACACGATGAGACCATAAGCATAAAAATAACATTTCATTTGAACAATTACCAACACAGTCTTACCTGGCCAAGTTCAAGTTACATCTTGTACATTATTATTCCTAATGGCTCTTGTACATTATTATTCCTAATGACTCAGTGGCCTAACAGCCTGGACTCCACACAGAAAAATTTCCAATATCCACAGTGACAGGTCACTAGAAATTCATTGACTTCCCTTGTTGATCATTAACCGTCAGCCTGGCATTTTACAGGAGGGGGACATACAAAGTCATTCAGTTACCTTGTTTTCTTTGCAGGGGACAGTAACAGAATTTGCTGTTAAGGTCCCATAATTACTGGATGTTCTAGTTTGCCTGGAATTCTCCTTTGATATACCTTTTACAATTCTCCTTGTAATATACTGACTCAAGTGTTCCCGATATAATGTAAGAAAGCATTGTGTGGGCTGGACTAACATTTTTAAAAATGCGGCCAATACATTTACTGTGACAGTAGGACAAGGTGCCTTGTACTTATCACGCTGATCTCACCAACCAATAATCTACAAACTGAAAGTTCTAAAGTTCTAAAGTTCATCCCCAACTTTCTCACTTTTTTTTCAACCGCTTCAGCCATGTGTAACTATCTAAATAGCCATAAAATAGAAAGATACATACATACATACACACACTAAAAGAAAGGATTCAATATCTACGCAACAACTTTGTTTGCATGGACATGTGGCAATTATTTGATACGTATACTTTGACATAAATGGGCTTCATTTTCTATATAGAATATGGGCTGAACCCATATGGGTGCTATTTGTAAATGTTATCACACTTTTTTTAATTGGATTCAATTGGAAGTGTGAATAGTATGTGAAAACATAATTCGATCCCAGAAAATGGTTACATCTTTCATATTTAACAGGTGGACTTTCTTTTCCGTGAACCGGAAAAGAAAGTCCACAGACTACAGACTTAAAGAACTATAAGGTGAGTGATTTATACTCATCCTCATAGTTAGAGCTGACGTGTGACATTTTAACTGTCACACATCGACTCTATAGATCGTGAAGAGAGCGAACACATAGCGTCGCTTGCTCACTTTCCGATCCATCTCCCTGCAGAGAGCGGTGACTGTCTGTCACCACTCCCTGCAGGGATCCCCCCTCCCCTCTCTGATCCTCCAGCGCTGACCGGAGGAATGGACGGGGGAGGGGGCGGGCACAGCTGGCTCTGCCTCTAGATTGACAGCGGGCTCTGCTTATCTGCCAGCTGGGTGGGTCTCGATAGTATTGTCAGGATCCGTCCCAGCTGCACCGCTCTCAGTATATAGCAAGCTCTATATACCAAGCTTTGGGTCATGGGAGAACGTTAGTATATAGTATAGGACGTTGGCTCAAGAGAACTACGGGACAAAAAGGTTACCCCATAGTCCTCTTTTAAGGCTACATTCACACTAGGTGTGATTCGATGTGTTTACAAGAGTTTATAATGTTTTTGTAAACGCATATACTGTATATATGCATCTAATGAATCTTTTCACACACTGCGTTTAAATGCTTTTATCTGCAGTCAGTTTATCTGCGTTTTCAAAAAATTGAAACGTCGATTTTAACTTCTAAACACACTAAACTGCATGTAACACGTGTAAAGCTTGCCTTGAAGCTTGGATTTGTTACCACACGCATCGAAACGCATATGCATGTAAAAGCATGTAAACACATCATTTAAAACATCTAGAAGCAGAAGCACAGCATCTAGCATGGCAGATTTTCCTATGCATATAGGAGAAAAACGCAAGTGGCAAGTGTAAATGAAGCCTAAAACTGGATCCAAGTCTTTGTAGTAATATAGTTTCTGCACGCACTGCCTTCCCTGGAAACAGTACAGCAAGCCCACCTCAGAAAACATTTGATAGCGCTTGGGTTTAGAAGTGAACACCCACAGACATTTATTTTTGTGTGCTCAGTGCCCTCACCATTGAACAGTGTTATTACCAACTCTCTGCTATATATAGAAAGATGTGAGTACTATGGAATGACAGGCAGATAAACAGACAGCACAACCACACTGGATATACATAGCTCTGCTGACCACACTGCATACAGCTTTGCTGATACATTCAATAGCAACACTTTGTAACCCTTCACTTATTCAAGTTACATCCAATTCTACTGGATGGATGGGAAGCTAGTTAGAGAGTCTATTTTTGCCTTTTTTAGCTTTAGATAGAGTTGTGATGGGTTAGAACCCATCAGGTTGCTATTGCTGTGTGTTCCAACTAGGTAGATTCAATCTTTGTCAATTGTCACCAAAATAACAAAAATAAGGGGAAATACAACATTTTGAGTGGTTAACAGAATATAAAAAAAAAAGAGGACATCTGCCATTGGAGTAACCTGCTCTAGTGACAACTCTCTAACAGGGAATTTCATTCACCCTGAATAGTTTTTTCCTTTCATATCCGGTTGTGTCTATTGGACAGGAAGTGCATGGAAATCTACCCACAGATGACAAAAAAAAAAAATAAATAAGTTCTGTCTACTCCAGGGGTAGACATCCTCAGCACTCCATTTGTTGGAAGACCTATAAGGCACTGCAAAACTGACATCCACAGGTATGACTACCAAAGGCAGATGTCATTTGTAGTTTCATTACAGCTGGAGTGCCGAGGTGACCTTCCCCTGGTCTACTCTATCAAAAAAAACACACACACTTTTATAGGATGTGCACACTAAAGGTGCCCACACACCTTACAATTTATCTGCAGATTTTCTGTGGTCAGATGGAAAAAGTGCAGCAGATTGGCCCAGGTGGAGATTCCTCCATCCACACAGTTAAGTGTAGATGGAGGAATCTGTTGCACCTTTTCCATCTGACAACAAAAAATCTGCAGATAATTGTAAGGTGTGTGGGCAGCTTAAAGTGACATTAAACCCTCAGCAAAGAAAAGGGAAACAACCATGGATTACAGTAAGGCACACTTTACAGTATTGTTTTATGTTAAAAAAAATCTGAGGGTTTAATGTCACTTTAAGGATGTCACAATGATCCTGGCTTCAATACCTAGACACTTACTGACCTGGAACAAAAATGCAAGCTATGAACTAACACTTCAGACTTCACTGGCTATGTGGTTGTTCCAGGAACGGAAGTCAGGATGAGGATGGTAGCCATGGAGCTTGCTGTATCTTTCTAAAGCATGTGAGCACAGCATGCAGTTAAGGTTCATTTTTTCACACCTATAAACGTCAGAGAAAAATTACACATTTACAGTATACATTGAACGACTTTAGACCAGACGTAAAATAACTCTTGCCATGAGAAGGTTAAAGTACAAGTAAAATTTTTTTTTTTTTAATTGCTGACGAAGATTTTTTTTTAATGATTATTGTTGGAGACACTGTAAATATGCTAAAATTCTCCACCTGCCTGACAGCAATTTTTTTTGTTCTCTGCACTGAGCTGCATATGTGCAATTAAGTACACAGACCTAAATGCCGAGAGGAAGTTATTTCCAAGAGCAAGCACAGAAGTTAGTTCATACCGACCAATCAAGAGGTCAAAGATGCTGAATCTGTACGGAGGAGGGAGGAGGATGGACGCTGGAGGGGAGAATGGAAAGCACCAAGGTGGAGGGAATTGTTTTACAAGGTAAGTGGACCATTATGTGCTAATACTCTGTGCATATCAGAACATTATGGCAAACATTACTGCAGCTTTTGGGGACCTGGACTCAGGTGAGTAATTTGCTACAAAGCAAAATTTTGCTTTCAGGTCTAAATTTCAGCTTTAAATATTTTAGGCATCTATGCCTTGGTATTTGTGCGTCACTAAAATAAGCATCTAAACCAAAATGCGTCAAGGTGCTGAAAAATAATAAACATTTTACCTGTACGCAGCAAAGAAATAAAAAGGGATTTATGTGGGGAACAGTCTTTCAACTGTTAAAAGATTTAACTAATTTATGGTTAACGATTTAAAACTGGATTGCAATCAAAGAGAAGTGGATTACTAACAAAAGCATGGCATGTCCCAGAACAAGTATATACAAGACGATGAATGACTATCATTATATTGTAAATTCTAACCATGCAGAGCAAATCCTCAAACTACACTATTCTAGGTCTCAAATGGTATGGCACCTGGTCATCATCGGTATACCAGTCTGGCACTCTGGCCTTATTTGTTCCTCTACTCTGTGAGAGATAACCACCTGTGGTCTGAACAGATCCCCATTATAAAATCAGCAAAATAAGAATACCATCAAATACCAGCTAATAGTAACATTTTTGGTTTATACTTTATACATTAAAGAATGTCAGGTTTTTCTTCTTGGCTTTACTTTGCATGACGGAGAATAACTGTTAATACTAAGGAGAGGGGGGACCTGCATTTACCTCTTTAGGGTAGTATAGCACTGTAGAATATGGATTAAAGATATACAAAACAACCTGGCATAGGGAGGGAGTAAATGTGACTGAGCATAAAAAGCAATGGCAGAAGGGAAGAGCTCATCAGGCATGGTAATGGCAACTACACAGGTGGGAACAAGTCTGTATGCTTTAGGTAAGCGAATGTACAGCTGAAAATCAATTTGAGAGCTGGAAGGCAGATACAAAGGTGCAGAGTATTGGTGTCTTCATATTACCTGTCAGATACATTCCAAGCACAGAGGGCAGCAGCAGAAAATAAGGACAAGAGGAGACAGGCTTCAAGACATGTAAGGTAGGGAAATGGATCTTTAATATATTCATAGTAAGATCGAGCGCTCAGACTTGTTCCCAACTCCAGGCTCAGTTCACATTTGTTTTGTCCGTAAACTAGTTAAGCGCCTTTACCTTGTCACCCACTTTCCCTTAACAAGAGTCTCAAGAGTCCTTAGCCTATAGAAATAAAGGCCTCAGTATTGGAATATTCTGTCATTAAAATAAAATCTGTGCTCTGTTTTAAAGTAAACAAATCTGCGTGCGACCAGCTGTACAAATATCCAACCGGATACAACACTATTAGCACATTTGTTAAGTGCAGTATAATTGCAAAGTTAAATCATAATTGTGCAAATACTATAGTTTAATATTGTACAACAATCATAGGGCCATACTTCAAAAGAAACTGTCCACATGGTTATGGAACTATACATATAATCCCCCCTCCACAGTTGTAAATAAAGTGCTTCAATGCAAATCTTCAAAACAGTACCACAAGAGGTAAAAACTCATTTAAACAAATGCAGAGGACCCCTTTATACTAAAAAGCTCTTGTGCTGAATTCAAGTGGACTTTTCACTTTACTCTCGCTATAAATCACAGTGTACAGCTCTGCATGCCGATTAAAAAACATCCTACATTCATTAGTTAAACTTGTTTTCCATTTACTTACAAATAGAGTTAATCTACTTCCTGGTGCAGTTCTGGCACAGATGTAATGTGCCAAAGCGTTGCACTTTGGGAAGGTAACATGAGCAGAGCATAGCTGGGAAATTACATCTGCCTTGAGGCAGGGGTGAACACATGAAAATGGAATTCATGAGCCACTCTGTCCAATGGGGGAGCCAGCAGGATTTATTATTAGGGATGTACTGATACAATTTTTTCGGTATAGAGTAGGGCTGCAACAACTAATTGACATAATCGATTATAATCGATTATTGAAAAAGTTGTCAACTTTTTCATTAATCGATTAATCGGCTTCCGATCAGTTGGCCCCCGTTCACAGCTCCACACATTGTGCGCCGCACCTCCTCCCCACCTCGCATCCACGCTCCACACGCCGCACCTCCTCCCCGCCTCACATTTCCTGCCCATACACATCAACGATCGGCAAGGGACGCGGGGAGATGTAGTAAGGAGGAGCAGGTGTGGGGGATGACAGCCGCCGATAGACAGGTCCGATCTCAGAAGCAAGTTGCTGGAAGACTGTTCAGGTAAGCCTACACTTTCCCACACATGGTGCTCTATAATGTATTGCTGGGATTTGTATTCCTCTATAGCTGATGGTACATTGTGCTGTATATTATACATGGGAATACAAATCCCAGCAATACATTATACACTGTGTGTATAATGTATTGCTGGGATTTGTTGTACTTCTCTATAGCTGGTGATATTTTGCATTGCGCTGTATAGAGGACTACAAATCCCAGCAATAATACATTATACAGCGCAATGCGGAATACCACCAGCTATAATGTACTATTGCTGCGATTTGTTGTATTCCTCTATAGCTGGCGGTATTCTGCATTGCGCTGTATAATGTGCTTTTGCTGGGTTTTGTAGTCCTCTATAGCCGGTGCCATTCTGCATTCATTGCTGTATAATTTTACACTTTCCATTTCACTATATTGCACACCACACTATCTTTTTTCTTTTTTACTTCCACCGCTCCAAGCTTGCTCCTGTGATGGACAACAACCTCAATACAAACTAGTAGTCCTATCACTGGAGCCATTTTTTTAACTTTATTTTATTGTTTATCCGATTAACCGATTAATCGAACCTAATAATCGGCTAACTAATCGATTTTGAAAATAATCGTTAGCTGCAGCTCTAGTATAGAGTACCCATATTTTTTTTTACGGACTACCAATACCACAAATCCCATTAAGGAAGCCAGGCGGCGTGAAATGACTCGCCACCTGGCTTCCAGATTACCCAGGAAGCTGGGCGGCGTGTAAAGACTCACTACCCAGCTTCCCGATAAGCAGTCTCCATGCTTCCTCGTCACCAGGTGATGAAGCATGTAGCTGGCATTCTGGCCAATAAGGAAGCCTGGGGCGGGTAATGATGGCTTCTTGATTGGCCAGCTTCTCGGCCAATCAGGAAGCCGGGCAGAGAGTCATTACACAGCGCCTGGCTTCCTGATTGGCCGGAAAGCAGGCTCCATGCTCCCTCGTCACTGAGTGACGAGAGAGCGTGGAGCCGCCTTCTCGGCCAATCGGGAAGCACGGCAGCTGTAAGGATTTGCTGCCCGGCTTCCTGATACCGGAAGTTCAGGTATGAGGCTAGGCATCAGAGCATTTGGGTGAGTAAGAGTACGCGCCCAAATACTCGGTATTGGCACCGATACTAGTATAGGCATCGGTGCATCCCTATTATAGGTGCCAGCTCCATTAACAACAACAACTAGAGAAAACCTCAAAAGTTACCCACCAGCTGTACTTTTTAAAGGAACTTTGGCTAAGTGGCTCCTGGGGTTTGTCCAGACCTGCACTAAAGTGACACTCAACTCAGAGTTGAATCTTAAAAATGCATGTTTGTTCCCCATGGTCCCTGTGTGTTGTCAAGTAGTCACCGCTCCAAAACTCGCTCCGGTGATGGACTACAATCTCAATACAAATGAGCTAACTAAATGTGAGATTGCAGTCCATCATGGGAGAGAGCTTGGAGAGGTGACTACTTTACAACACACACAGGGACCATGGGGAACAAAAGTAGAGATGATTTGAGGACCTAAATCTGAGTGATACACAAATAAGATACATTTTTGTCTCCCAGGAAATCCTTTCCTAGTCATTCCTCAGAGCAAGCACAGAGAGGTAAAGAGAAGGTACATACATAATGTAAAAAGTATCTTTATTAGGGATACACCGATACCATTTTTTCAAGACCGAGTACTGATACTTTTCCTCAAGTAGTCGCCGATACCAACTACCGGTACCTATATATCCATCTGTAAACAATACAGACTAATTTTAGGACAGAAGTAGAGTGCCAGGGCTCCGTCGCAAATGCAACCGCTGCAACCCTGGTAGTTCTGCCACTGACTCCAAGCTGCTGGGACTACAAATCCAAGCAATACATTATACATCAATGCGGAATATTATGAAGCTAGACACTGTGTTGCTCATCAGGGCTCTCAGGTGAAGCCGGGGGGACGGAATGACGAGTAGATGTACTGATCAGTGCTGTGAACAGCCACCGTGAGGTCCCCACAAGGCTGCTGCAAGGTCCCCAGCAAGCGTGGGACCTTACAGCAACCGGATGTATTTAAAAATTTTAAGTGCCAGTTTCTATCGCTTAGCATCGGGGCATGAAATTGCCACGTATCGGCACCAATAACGATACTGTTATCAGTGCATCCCTAATCTTTATTAAAGGAGAAGTATTGGAAGAGTAAAATGTACTCTTCCCAATACTTAGAGCCAGCTTGTGATACTGCAGGAGTCACATGCCAGCTTTATAGATGGCAAGCTGAGAGATCAGCGGTTTGTGATCGCTCAACTCTGTCTTCTCCATGCATAAAATGGTAACTGTCAGTCACCACTCCCTGCAGGGATTCCACCCCCCCTCTTCCTTCCGCGCTTATTGGATGGACAGACAAGGGAGGCGTGGGCACAGCTGGCTGTGGCTCTAGAGAGGCAGAGCCAGCTATCAATCAGGCAGCAGGGTGGATTCCAACAATATTGTTTCGGCTAACTAATCGATTTTGAAAATAATCGTTAGCTGCAGCTCTAGTTTGGACCTTTCCCGGCTGCAGCGTGGCTCTGTGCTATCAGCATCTAGCCAGCAGTAGCCGGCTAGATGCTGATTTTGGGTCACAGGAGGACATTAGTAAATGTCCTCCTGTGACCCAAAAGAAACCTAAAGCCCCCCACCCCTCCCCAAAAAAAAAAGGTTTGGCTTTAGTTCTCTTTTAAGACTAAAAACAAGCAGCAAACACCATCAGCCCCTTCCTGCTCCTGTGTGCACTGCCCCTCACTATCTGGAGAGGTCACAAGTGCCTTAATGATGTGGTTTTAACTGTCACATGCCTGTCAACTTACCAGTTGCATTACCAGAGTAACAAAAAATCCCAGTGAATCAAGAGCTTGATTGGTGCAATATACAGATATGACCTCACCACATCTCATTTTTCAAGCAGTTAAGTGGTCTAATGACACAATCTAAGCACATGGAGTGGTAGCTCTTGCTGGCTATACTTCAGGCACTTGATAAGGAAAATAGAATCCTTTATGGGATGAAGGTTAGTTTTTGGTCAGTGTAGGAGTCAAGCAGGGCTGGACAAATCCAAGACATTGAGACGCAAAACAAATTCAGCTGGTTAATTAAAAGGATTATCTGCACTAGGTTGGGCGCCCTGCTGTCTCTTTTGTCTTCCAGTGCTACAGTTTCCCCGGCTTAAGTGGGGCAGCACCCCTAGCAATCCTGTACACATAACACTCAATATCAGGATTAGTCCACAGCGCTTTTGGCTTTATTTTCACAAATTCAGCTGGTGTCTAACTTTTCAGGTTACCTCTAGTTGTCGTCAGTGGAGCTGGTTTATGAATTCCACATTCATTTATCCACCCCTGGTCCAGTATTATGGAATTACATGAAAGGATTAGGATTTTGTGGGTGTGTTAGTGTCAAGTAATGGGCAAGTTTTAGGACAAATTACAAAGATGAATTGTCTTAACTGACAAACGTTTTGTAAAGAATTGTCTATGTGGGATTTTCATGTTAGGTCAGCGTTGAGGGCAGGTTCACACCATTTTCCTGGACCAGAAAATGGTGTGAACCTGCCACAGTTCCACTGCATTCCAGACCAGACACAATGAGACATGCAGTATTATTCTGGCCTGGAACAGACTGGGCTGGTGTGAACAGAGGCCAGAAATAGCATAGGGATACATTAAGATGCATTTTGGGTCCGGAAACAATATGGTGATGATCTGGATGTGGTGTGAATGGGTCCTTAGGCCCAAATAAAGTAAAGATGAATACAAAACTAGCTTTTTGGATGTGGTCCAAAGAACCTGTGAAGGAACTCAGAAGCACATCACTAAGCTCAAATTTAAGCTGTATGCAACTGAAAGTAAGATGCAGCATTTGTTCACCTACACAAGCTCTAATTCGGTTCAGCCACTCCTATAGACACCTCTGCCAGGCAGCACAGTAAGGCTGGCAATATTCATGTTCCCTATTGCAGTCATGCAAAAAAAGCTGCGTCAACAGCCCACTACAGCCTTCCAATGTGGATCATCTACACACATTAGGTTATCCCTCTGTTCTCTCCACCTGTAAAGTACCTGGAGGATGAGAGGATTATACCACCAGGCAACACAACTGCAGCCCTGATTGGCTCAAAACTTGACTTCCCCCAATTGTATTTCTACCGTGCATAACATTACAGTGAATGTTGGGTACTTTTGATAGATAGACATCAGTGTTCAGGTCAGGGATAACACTGTATTTTGAATTTCATTCAACCCTTAAGCTCCCACCAAGAACTACTCCAGAGCTAAAACCCAACATTCTGATTTCCACTGAATCCTGTTATGGTTATGCAAGACATCAGCCACAACTCTGTAGTGCAAACTGCAGGAGGCATCAAAACACAATGCTCCAATGCCATCTCTAGCCAGGGTCAGAAACGAAAGTCAACACACAATTTATTACTCCTAGTTACTTGACAGATTATACACCGTGCTGACCTCTTGACATGCTACAGTAGACTCCTGTGCTGTAAGAGCAATTCATGTCTACCACCAGCGTAGGCAGCTGAAATCCTATACACAAGAATGCATCAAGGCGGCATCCATACATCCCGTAACCTGACCTCTACTTAACTATTAAATAAGGTCTGGAAAGTGATACCACGAGGGGGTAATGAGACACAGGATTCTTCCAAAGCGTGACCTACAACAGTGTACCCTAGGACACATGCAGCTCCAGGAATAGGGCTATTCTGACATTCATTATATATATATACATTAAGTCTATTTACAGCTTACACGTCAAAATAAAAGCACAAAAATAGCTTGGCTTTGGGAAAATACCAGTCTTCATATTACAGGATAAGTCATATAAGGCAACTGCCGCCATCAAAGCAGACATGACTAATTCACAAAACCATGTCAACAATCCCTAAGGGCTTGTTCGCACCTACTGCGTTAAACGCAGGCTCAATGCAAGGATGCAGTAAATACTATTGTTGTCTATATGCCCAGTTCACAATAAAGCACTGCATTGGTGTGCACTGGGGGATAAAATACAAACATATTGCTTTTTTGCAACAAACAAAATGCATCACAATGCACTGCAACATGCTGCAGCATACAGAATTAGATAGAAAGGTTTGAGGGTTTTTTACAAGAAAAGGAAAGTACTGTAATGTGTTTAATAACGTATCGCAGCGCACAGCAGACTGTACCATGATGCATTTCACCCATATGGCTCCGATTAAGCCCATGTAGGTGAAACACATCAAGGGGAGGTGCTCAGGCAGGGACTGCAGTGTGTACTTGTTTTGGAGTAATGTCACCAGCAGTGTGACCATCTGTGTGTAAGGGTCTATGGAAAGGAGGCAGGCTCATAACATATACCCATGCCTGAGTTTCAGAGTGGTGGAGTCAAATCCATTCTACATACGGAGATAAGAACTCATGCTTAGACTGTATTTCTGGGGTTTTCCATCATACCAGCTGAATATAAAGTGGGGGTTCATAGGCGGAAGAACCAGCTAAGCAGCATTTGAACACTACACATGTATAATGGGTCCAGTACAGACTTCCTGGAGCGTTGCTCACACCTTTTAGCAGCATTTCACTTAAATGTTGATGATTACATCAAAGCTCCATGTGACAGAACCAATTCAACAGCATTCCTACAGAAGCAGGAGGAGCTGTGCTATCACAAATATAAAGTGTACATAAAACAATATGTATGTGGCTTGCACAAAGCAGTATTTTAAAGAACACCGGGGGAAAAAATGCCCTTCCTTAAGGGCCGGTACAAACCACAAACCCCATGTTCCAGTGCGTTCGGCCTCTGGAACGCAAGCCAGCTTCCGGTCCAGTGCGTTGTGCAAAAATAGCGCTCGCAGTATTTTCGCAGAACGCACTGGACTGGAACGCAAGCACTAATGTGCCTGCGTTCCAGGTGATTGCACTGTGAATGGGAGGCGTGGTTGCGGTGCAATTGACATCGATTCACACCCTCTTGCCCCTGAACGCAGGGAGCCGGCTGTTCGAGGCAGAACGCACTGGAATGCGGGGTTTTTGTGTGTGAACCGGCCCTTTAGCTGAACTTCAAACAGCTAAATAGACAGCTGAAATACATATTTTGACTTTCACTTACAGGTCTTCTCCCGACTCAGCCTGTAAATAGACAAAGAAGCACACCATTGAGATATTTTCTGTCACTATGCTCTCTCCTCCTATCAGAATGCACTTTGTGCTGCTTCTCCTACCCCTCCATAAGCCCTCACACAAAGCAAGATACAGTAGTTCAACTCAAAAGAAACATATGAACAGATATGTGAAAGAAAAACAAGAGGCATGTCTACATTGTGTATGATTATCCTTAATCCTAAAAGTACAATCCCTCTTCTTTCTTAGAAAACCATGCAATCAAATCAAGGTCACACATAATAAAGCAGTTTGTTTAGTAGTTACTCGATAACCAAATGATTCAATATTTTCCAATTGATGTTTGACTTCTATGTCACAGCAAGGGAAGTCCCTATCAATACAAGAAAAGCAGGCGAAACAGTAACTGCATAGGGCAGTAATAAACTGATTTAGTACTTACATATTTTGAAGGCTGGCAGATTCCAAAGCAGATATGAAGCACATTTCCAGTCAGTCAATCTGGAGCAAACACTTCTTATAACCTACTGCTGGGGTAGACAAATCAATACGGAATTCAGGAGACAATTGGATTTCTTTTACCTTTTAGGAGCCAGCTCCATTGACCACAACTAGAGAAGACCTCAAAAGTCAGGAAGTAGAAGGTTGCCCCACCTACACCCACAGCCTTGGAAATGGAAAGCTGCCCCGAGTCCATCTATAGGTTGGAAAGTGAAAGGTTGCCCCATGATCATCCATAGGTTGGAAGTTAAAGGTTGCCTCGTGTCCTCCCCAAGGTTGGGAAGTAGAAGGCAGCACAATGTCCGCCCATAGGTTGGGAAGCGAAAGGTTGGCCCACGATCACCCATAAGTTGGAAGTAAAAGGTTGCCTCATGTTCTCCCCAAGGTTGGGAAGTGGGAGGCAGCACCATGTCCGCCCATAGGTTGGGAAGTGGAAGGTTGGCCCACGATCACCCATAAGTTAGAAGTAAAAGGTTGCCTCATGTTCTCCCCAAGGTTGGGAAGTGGGAGGCAGCACCATGTCCGCCCATAGGTTGGGAAGTGGAAGGTTGGCCCACGATCACCCATAAGTTAGAAGTAAAAGGTTGCCTCATGTTCTCCCCAAGGTTGGGAAGTGGGAGGCAGCACCATGTCCGCCCATAGGTTGGGAAGTGGAAGGTTGGCCCACGATCACCCATAAGTTAGAAGTAAAAGGTTGCCTCATGTTCTCCCCAAGGTTGGGAAGTGGGAGGCAGCACCATGTCCGCCCATAGGTTGGGAAGTGGAAGGTTGGCCCACGATCACCCATAAGTTAGAAGTAAAAGGTTGCCTCATGTTCTCCCCAAGGTTGGGAAGTGGGAGGCAGCACCATGTCCGCCCATAGGTTGGGAAGTGGAAGGTTGGCCCACGATCACCCATAAGTTAGAAGTAAAAGGTTGCCTCATGTTCTCCCCAAGGTTGGGAAGTGGGAGGCAGCACCATGTCCGCCCATAGGTTGGGAAGTGGAAGGTTGGCCCACGATCACCCATAAGTTAGAAGTAAAAGGTTGCCTCATGTTCTCCCCAAGGTTGGGAAGTGGGAGGCAGCACCATGTCCGCCCATAGGTTGGGAAGTGGAAGGTTGGCCCACGATCACCCATAAGTTAGAAGTAAAAGGTTGCCTCATGTTCTCCCCAAGGTTGGGAAGTGGGAGGCAGCACCATGTCCGCCCATAGGTTGGGAAGTGAAAGGTTGGCCCATTCTAGCCAAGTTTGGGAAGTAGAAGTTTGCCTTTGTGCACTCGGGTTTAAAAACATTAGCAGTCACAGATTTCCCTATTTGTACTCCATGTGTGGCTACACCACTGCTGCAGATTACTCGCCTTTGCCTTAAGCACGAGTTAAGCACCTACATCCCTGGATCCAAACCTGTGGCCCTTCGTACTCTGGTGCAGCTCTCAGACCCCAGCAGTCAGTAGTGGGAGCAATGATTTGCAAAGGGACTGCAATCTCCATAAGTCTCTTGTAACATATTTCCAGACTGTGTAGCATGTTATTTGGAATAAACAATATTTTCTTTGAATTTTGAAATGCTGGTGCCCTATCTTTACATCTCTGAAGTTCTGCACAGCACCATCCATGGCGGTCAATTTGAGCATCTATCTTATCTAAATTGGTCACAACACTGTATGGTGTGCAGCAGGTACAACAATGTCCACCTGATACCGCCTCCTGCAGTACATCCCCAACCACCCCCTGCCATACACCTCCAGTCCCCTCCTGTGGTCCTCTGTAGGATCACATATACTGAACATTATGTGCAACTCTTTGGTGATGTCAGGGGCTGCGGCTGAAGCCCCCCAAAACCTCATAAGTTGACAACACCTGACCTTAATAAAGGAAAATACTTTTTTTTTTCCTGTGTGAAATGCAATGTGAAGTCCCATGTACAGAGCACCTGGCTGCTCCCAGTATACAAAACACACAGCTCTTCCCATAGGACCCCCCCCAATGAAAGGAGAAGGCAGTGACATTACCATTGTCTGGCAGCACAGCTCATGTAGGACTCCTAGAAGGGATCGGGAGGGTGATTCATTAAAACGAGCCAGGGAAAAGCATTCCGATCGTTACACAAAGCAAAGGATAAAGCTTGCCACCAATATAAACTTCACCAAATGAAACCTGCCGATCGGATAATTCTACCTGCAATGGACAAAGAGGACGCGGAGCGGCATCGGTTAGTGCGATGGGAGATCCGCTACGTATAAAGAAGCAACTCAGCGGTAGGGAACGAACACACAAACACCGAGCTGTCATTAGGAGCAGGTAACCCGATCCAACGTGTATACAATGCCTGGAGGGGAACCTGTCAAGGTCATACCGGAGGCAGGGGAATTGTGATGGAGGGCTGCACCTGCCCGGTCCCAGCTCTGCGGGCTCCCCCCGTGGTATACCGGACACTTACACGTGAGTAGCACTGAGCTCAGCTTCCTGCGGAGAGCGGCGCACATACCCGGCCAGGTCATTTAAATCACTTCTCCCGCTGGACCGCCGGCGCCCCCTACAGGCCGCACCGCTCACTGCACCTGTCCCATTCATCTTTTCTATCAGGCACACTCCTAGAATCCTCCTCTGGGCCCACTATACCCAAAGGACTTCATGTTCTAGAATAATGGTGTATGTAACACATTAGGCCTCATCCACACAGACGTAAATTGCGGGTGTATTTCTCTTCCTGGAATGCACAGCTGTGGCGTACAGCTGACCATACTAGTGAATGGGTGTAGGCAGCTGGAAATGGATTTATGGCACTGTTTGCATAAACCCGCACATACGTATGGGCACACAACCCCGGGTGCAGCCAGAGGGTGTGCAACTGTACGCATGGTATACGCAAGCAGTGAGGTAAATTCGCCTACACCCAAAAAGCTGCTGTTACTCACCCTGGTTGGTACTGGGAGGCCGTCAGTGTGACAAGGCCCAGTGTTGGTGGGCAAACTCTGGCCCTCCAGCTATGGTAAAGCTACGAATCCCATCATGCATCTGTCTCTGTCATGCCAATGCTGTGAGAATCTTGCAGCTAACTCCACAACAGCTGTAGGGCCGGAGTTTGCCCACCCCTGGAGTATACAGAGGGGACTGGCCACTGTTAGCGCCTGTGTGCACCGACAGTATGACCCTGCTGTGCAGCAGGAGAACGATTTCCTGTGAACGCACAGGAAAAACGCAGGACGTGTTTTGCAGATTATGCTACATGCGCAACTTTTCCCACATTTGGCACACATGCGGCACCCAGTGAAATCAATGGGGATGCATGCCAAATATAAGAAACAAATGCCAGCGAACAAGCGTCCCTGCTATGCTATGGTGTAAACGGGGACTTACTCTTCAATCCTAATAGAATATTCTTTAAACTAGCTTCATTAAACTTTTTTTGTAACACTGCAAACCTCAGCACTCCTATGAGGTATTAACAGAGGTGAATCTCTGGGATTTGTGGCTGCAGTAGTCATACGGGGTTCATTTCAGTCTGTAGCAGGAGTTTACAGGGCAATAACTTTACACTGCTGAGATAGATAAGCAAATGTTTTTTACTGCATAGAGGGGGATCTGTGACTAGACCATCATGAGGTCTGACTTCAGCACTTCTATACTGGATGGGTTGCCACCTGTCCAAGATTCACCTGGACAGTCCGGGTTTGGAATCTTGTGTCCGGGTGTCAGGCCAGCTGAGCCCCGGACACAAGATGTCACAATTGCCGGCAGACAGGGGGCAACCTTGGGGTCCTGGTGTTGAGTGCAGGAGGAGGACCCTCTGCTGTGAGGGCACAATCGACAGAACACTGGCAGGAGGGTGCGGCTGTCAGTGAATGTCTCAGCACTCTCATGGGCGGCTACAGGTATGTGGCTCTGGGCGCTTGAGGGGTTGGGGTGATGGGCTTTGACTGACTCGGTAGGACTACTTTGTGAATGGCCAAATTCCCGCCTCTGGAGCCGCACTTGTAAAATAGAACTCCTGCGATGGAAAGCTGTGTCATTCCCTGTGTGATATATAGAATATTTAAGCACCTTGTATGTGTGAATTAAATGAGTCATGCACTCAACGTTCCCTTTGCCTTCAACAACTCAACACTCTATCTCCCTCTCACAGTCTCTGCTCCTTTCACTGCAGCTGCAATTGTTACCCTCTGTCTGACACGTGGCTCTGCAGGCAGCTGTCTGGATAAATGAATGGGATAGCTGAAGAAAATTGCTAAGAAGGAGAAGATTACTTTGAATATTCTACAATAGTGTCCTAAGCCTCTCCTGTGATACCATAAAGTCTTCTGGGAGTGGGCTACTGAGACTGATGTATTAAAAGTGCAGCAAAGTGGATGCAGGCTCTGGGGTTGTCTAGGGGACACAGTCTCTAGGGCTGTCCTAAGGATGCAGGCTCTGGAGCGGTCCAGGGGATGAGGGTTCTTGGGCTGTCCAGAGAATGCAGGCTTTGAGGCTGTCTGTGGAATGATGGCTCTGGGGCTGTATTGTAGACGCAGGCTCTGGGGCTGTCCACTGGATGCAGGCTCTGGGGCTGTCCACTGGATGCAGGCTCCGAGGCTGTCCACTGGATGCAGGCTCTGGGTCTGTCCGGGGGATGCAGGCTCTTGGGCTGTCCGGGGGATGCAGGCTCTAGGACTGGGGTTGCCACCTGTCCGGGATTCACCTGGACAGTCCAGTTTTTGAGTCTTGTGTCCGGGTGTCAGGCCAGCTGACACCTGGACACAAGACACCAAGATCCGATACTGGCACTTTACATTTTTTGACAGATGCAGCTGCCACCTGTCCAGCAAGCACAGGACCTAAGACAGCCACATCTGCCTGATTTGGCATCTTCCTGTGAGTCGGGCGCTTGTAAACAGGCGCAGGCCGGTCCACATATCTCCTCCTCTGTTGCGCTGCCGACCTCCGGACCTCTGCTGAGACACCGCACAGCCACACAGCAAAGCCTGCATAGCTCATTTATTTCTAGCAGAAATAAATGAGCCCTTGGCTACAAGTAGCCTATTGGTTCTGGTGGTAATGTTTTACGCTGGCCATACACCTGTAGAGTTTTATAAGAATATTACTATAAAAAATCTCTATTCCCTGCATGCATGTCATTTTTATGATATTTTGGTGGTAACATCCAATTCACTTTAATGCCTGAAATTACTTTAGTATTGGCATTCTATAAGTTGCCTGCTAAGAAGAGGAAAAACGTTTTTTTGAAGTGGAGAAAAAAATCAGATTCCTAAGATAAACTACAGGTTCAGTGCTTTAGTATAGGGGACAGCTTAGAACGTAGAGGCAATTGGTGAATGTTTACAATTTTCACTTGTTCTTATCCCTGAAAATGTACATTGTAGGCAGTGCTGGATTTACCATTTGGTACAGTACATAAATGCCGACTTCCGGTTCCGGGGGCCTAATGTGGTAGACGAGCGGCCCCGAGCTACGTCCCGTACCCCTGGTCAATCTATCTCCCAGAGCACCATCCGCTCATTGCCGACAGCCAGCACAGTCCGGTAACGATCAGGAGCATGGAGCGGTACCTCGATAGACAACCGAGAGCCCGCAGGACGCTCTCGGAGCAGCTAACAGACGGCTCTGCCACCTCCAACATGGCGCCCGAGGACATGCAGCAGGGAGGCACACACGAGGCTGCTGAGGGTGAGTCGCCGCAGATTGCTGCCAAGCACCCCGACCTTGATTACAAGCAGATAGCAGCTGAGGTTTCTAAATGTCTGAAGGCGGATATGATCGCCATTATTGCGGACTCTGTGCACCTTCATTTGGGGAAACTGAATGACACTTTTGCTGCCCAAACACAGCGCCTGCAGAATGTGGAATTGCGGGTGGTTGATCTAGAGGCCCAGGCTACTGACACACAATGCACTACCACCGCTGTTACTAAACAGTTGCATGCCTTACAGGACAAGGTTGATGATCTAGAAAACAGATCACGATGTAATAACCTGAGAATCATTGGCATACCAGAAACAGTGAAGCCGTTTGATCTTGCTCCACACATGTGCCTATAGCACTGGGCCTTCCAGATATCTGCAAAGTAGAGAGGGCGCACAGACTGGGCCCACCCAGAGGCCACAATAAACCGAGACCAGTTATTGTACGCTATCTGGATTATTATGACAAGCAGACCATCTGTCAGACATACCGTGCACAACGCAACCTAGTCGTGGATGGACTCAAATTGCTTTTGTTCGCAGATTATTCTGCTGAAACCACTAAAATGAGAAAATCTTTCCATGAGGTATGCCAATCCCTGGTGCGCAAACGCATTAAATTTGCTCTTCAGTACCCTGCGGTGTTGCGCTTCCCTACAAGTGATGGTAAAGCCTGGAGTTTCGCCTCAACCGCCCAGGCACAAAGATTTCCTACATCTCTTGATGATCCGCTGCACCGATGGGACCCACGCTGAATATCATCACATGGAACGTTAAGGGACTAAAGTCACCCAACAAAAGACGGCGGATGGTATACTGAGACACCGCAGCTGAAGCTCCTCCCGACAATTATGTCTGGATCCGCCCAGCTGCGTGAGTGACAACTGGCTCTGCCTATCTAGAGGCAGAGCCAGCTGTACCCACCCCTTTCCCCGTCCGATCTGCCAGTCAGCGCTCCCCTGTCACGGCAGAGAGCTGTGACAGGATCGAGAGGTGAACGAGCGACGGTATGTGTTCGCTCACTTCCCGATCTACTGAGCCGACCTGTGACAGTTTCATTGCCACAGGTCGGCTCAGATTATGAGGCTGAGTGAAAATCACTTGCCTCATCATTCTCCTTTAAGGCCTCTTTAAGCCACACAGCCCAGCCATTCGTGCTTCCACCTCAGCTTAACCCTCTGTCTCCAGCTGCTGGATTATACAGTGCATTGGGTAGACAAAGTGCTGCGAGAGAAGGACTTTGATTGGCCACAGCAGTGGCTGGACTTTAGCCTTACCCACCAGATCCACAGGAAGCTCTGAGAGAGAGAGAGAGAGAGGAAAGCAGGAAAAAAGAGCCACAAGCAGGCAGGGGGAAAGTGAAGTCTGGAAGACAGGGGAGAGATCCCTGAGACCTTAGCCGAATGAAAAGCCTGCCAGGGAAGGGAAGAGGCTGCCAGGCAGGGAGGTAACTGCTGGGAGCCCAGAGAGTACTGCTGTGTCTGCTATACGTTGTGAGCAGAGAAATGACTGTCCTGTGCTGTGATTCAGACTACTGAGAGTAGTTCTGTGCTGAGCCAGGGGACCTTAGCAGGTACCAGACACAGGCGCAGACTTGAGAGGAGAGCCCATTAGAGTGGTTTGACCTCTCCCCTGGCCTCCGGGGAGCAGACTACTAACCCAAGGACGTCTACGCAACATCAGTGGTGGCCTTTTGAAGACTTGTACTTATGCTAAGCCGTTCTTCCACTGGCCATTAGTTTAGCTCAAGAATAGTAGACAGGCTTAAGCATTTATTTATCTCCAGTTGTTCTCCTTTAGAGATATTCTCTACAGTGAGCTTTTATATTGTTGTCAGCCAGGTTGTTCTGCTTTTATCTGCCCAGTACATTTGGCAAGGGCTTTCACAGGCGATAAGAGGGAACAAGAGCCATAGACCATGTCGTAACATTATTTGTACTTGTGCTTGATATCAAGTTATTCCTGTTAGTGCTGTAACTGTTTAAACCAAACTTCCATATGTAGATTTTACTAACACTGCTGGTGTATCAGTGGATTATCAGATTTAGTTAAGGGTGGGTCACCACTGGAAGCTGTGGAAAGACCAAACAATAAATCTGCTCCTTAGGGAGATATTGCTATATAGGCATTATTACAATTTTGGGTATTGTAAGATTAGTTTTACTTAAATGAAGCATTTTTAATGACATGAACTACTGTACATAGAAAAACAGAGGTATATATTCGGGATGGATTAGCGCAGCGATGGTCACCTTACTAAGTAGTGTGGCCTTCAATGTGTCCACACAATAGCTTAGTACATGTTCTAATATTGATTTATTAGGTTGGTATTACAAAAATATTGAAATAAAAGTGTTCTAACTTTATTTTGGTCAAACATCTGCTCTTCTAAAATTGCACTTATTAAAGCAACTCTGTTGCTTAAACAAACTTGCTGACAAAGCTTCATATGAGAAAATTAAGGTAAATACTAACCTCTCCTGGATTGTCCACTGCTACTCCACTGGGGAGAAGTCCTCCACTGATAGTTTCTTCTGAAACCAATACTTACATTTTTTGTCTTAATTTGGGTTTCGATCAAGTCCAGGAGAGACTGGGTCCAGTACTCCTGCAGCAACAGATCACTTATAATACTGATCTATTGCTTGCTGTTATCAGGAACAATAAATCACTATTACAGTGTTCTGTTGCTGCAGAGAGAGGTAAGGCAGAGCTGGATCAGCTGCATACTGTCTTGTTCAAGTAGCCAGATTCACATAAAGTGATGATGACATCACAGATAACACCAAGTCACATTACCTTTAAAGTGGAATTATTGTGTTTGGCTATGCTGCTATAGCGTGCTCTGTAAGTGGACCTATGCCCCCTGCATGCTGATTTAAAATCATCGTACGTTCATTAGTTAAACAAACTTGTAGTTCATTTACTTCCTGGTCCAATTTTGGCACAAATTATGTAATGTGCTCAAGCGTTGCATCTTAAGAAGGTTACAGTTATATCAGCAGAGCATTGCTGGGAAATCCCATCTGTAATCTCACAAGATCTCAGGGAAAGGCATTTTCCTTCCCTGAGATGATGTGCATTGTCACATGTCCTAATATAGAAATGTCACCAGCACACCAGACTCCTTCAAGGATAATCAATCGTGGATTTATTCAGAACTTTTGTAAAATACACAAGCGCTTTCCGGACCACACAGGGTCCCTTCATCAGGCACAGCAGTGCTGAAGGTACACTGTGTGGTCCCGCAACTGGCGGCACCATCCGCAGTCATTTCAAGCACCCTTCTCCATATTCGGGGCTGTCCGGTAAGGAGTGCATGAAACCTCTCTCTTCATATCCTGATTGGTCACATGTCCTAGTCACATGTACAAGAGTTCCAGCAAGTAAAGGGAGATCTGCTAACCTGCCCTTAGTTAACATGGCCACTGTCAGAAGACTGGGGAAGAAAATAGAAATAAGGTATGCAAAGAATACAAAGCCTGCAATTATCTAGAAGTATGTGTTTGTAGATTGTCATTACTAAACATTTCTAAAGGTGTGTTTTAAAGATATGGGTAAAGTTCTATCAACTATCAAGATCTATTCAACTTCTGTGCTTAGGGCTTGACTGTGGCTGTCAACGACAGATGGCGGTTCCTGGACCAAAGAATGACAGAGCCGCTGTTACTCAGTGTGCAGCCTGTTGTGCTCCAGACTTTTAAATGCACTGGTGGGCTGCATGTTGGGATCAACAGCTTTATTCTTCTGTAGGTGACTGGGACAGGGATAGCTGTGTTTCCGGTTTTATAACATTGTAGTTACAGTATATGTGAAATACCATTCAGTATGAATGATAATAGCTCCATTATGTTATAGAATTATGTGATGTGTATACCAATATCCAGTTTAGCCATATCCACTTTTTGCCACGGTGCGCTGAGTGCTCTATGTGTTTTATCCCCTCCAGGTTGTCCCTCTTTCTCAACTTCTAATTATGGCACCTGCTTAATAAGTACCTGCTAATTTTGTTTAATGGTTAACTCTCCCTGACATAATATATGTGTTTGTATTGAGACAGCAGCTTATAATTTAATTTTATTAGTCACTGTTTTAATAAGTTGATTTTAAATTTGATTTATTACTGATGAAAGATTTTCCCACACCATGCAACGTAATAATTTACGTTAACATTGAGGACTTATTAAAAGCACTGTTATCTCACTGAGCGTAAACTTTATTATTAGCCTGTCATTAGCCAAAAACAATTAAATGTTTATATGAAGGATTAAGGTAAGGAGACAGACACTGCACCTGGTTATTCTAATAATTAGAATTATACCATAGTTTGGAAGTGTTATGTGTAAAGACTTTGCCAGTCATTTGTGCCACCGTGCTGACATCTGTTTGCAGGTTAACTAACTGCTTCAGCTGTCATTAAGAGCCTCACATGGTACCAAACCCTTGCTCACATCACATACAGTATATACAGAAGGGAGGGAGAGCTTCAATTCACATGCTGAGGCCTAATCGATATGGGAGTCAGGATTTTTAAAAACAAAAAAATAGGCAAAGCAAACCATAACTATCAAACTCCTTTACAGCAAATCACTTTCTTCAATAACACAGATGAACTTTACCACTTTAATATGCATGTGTTTGTAGTGCTGGAATTAAAACGGTCATATTTTGGGAACTTTAATCGTAATCCCCACAGTTAACCTCATTTTCTGTACCTATTCTCCTACACGTTATAGACTTTCTTATCTTCTACTTTTTCTCAAGTGTCAGAGGTCATGTTGCCTCAACCTTCTTATGTTTCAATCTGACAATAAAGGTCCCACATTGATTTTCTTCAATAGCTGTCAAGGGTACATAACATAGGTTCGACTCGAACGCGAAGCTCATCCCTAATAATGAGTTAAAGTGACACTAATTCAGCTGTAGATCCTCAAATCATCTCTGAACTGGTGCTGACACTGTCCTTCCTTCTGAAGGGTGGCTACTTTTGTTCCCCATGCTCATTGTGTGGGTTGCAAAGTAGTCACCGCTCCAAGCTCACTACTATGATAGACTACAATCTCATGTTTAGTTTACTAATTTGTATTGAGGATATAGTCTATCATGGGAGTGAACCTGGGAGTTAAGATACTTGAATGTATTTTTAGGTTTTAACTCCTGAGTTTAGTGTCACTTTAAAGTAGTAAACAAACTAAAATGTTGGACTCAATGGAAAAAGGATTAGAACTCCTAACGCTTATATTTATTGTTGTTTGTGTTCCTATTAAAGACATTTCCCATCACTTCCTGGGAACTCTGAATATGTTCCAAATGTTTCAGAACACAAAACAATCCTTATGCACCAGGCACAGAGTCCTTAGCATCCCAGCGGAGCATTCCAAGTACTAAGAGCTCCATCTAGTGAATCGTACATAGCCAACAACTGCATGAACCTCTACTGCAGATTTTAATCAAATAAAGCTGAAGGGATCATAAAAGACAGCTAACACTCTGCAATCCCCTCTTATACAGGTGTACAACATGTCTCCCCTAATACGCCTGCAGGTTGTAGCTCGCTGGTTACTAGGTCTTATGGATCTGCTAATGACAGCTTAAGCTAATAGCACATAGCGAACATGCTTACTCAGAGGAGGTGTGTACACTAATGGAAGCTAACATTTACTGGTGACTCACATAGTCATTACTCAATATATTGGCAACTGAAAACCAGTCCTAATTTTCTTCTAATCCACCTACCAATTTTACAGTGTATGTGACAGACCATTCCTGATTTGCAGAATATAACTGGCCACACACATTACAATCTGATTGTGCAATCTCTTTTAGATTTGCCAACTATGTAATGCAAGTGCTTGCCAGACATCATGTAAATTGAATTGAAAATTGAGGTACGTACTTGCAGTACATAAGTGCTGGAAAATCTAAAGCTGGCTATACACCAGTAAACTTTTGTTTGAAAAACTTTCGGTTCTGAACCTTCATTCAGTTTTTTAATAGCTAATAGGGTCAAATTGACAACGATTTTCAGCCACAGTGAAAAAACAATTGTAAGCACGGGGTGAAAATATTTTCTCAGACAAACAAAATTCCAACAGTGAATGTGGTTTTTGTTCTGGGAACTCCATTCATTCCTAAATCAAATATTAAAATCAAACGAAATGTTTAATTCCTCAAGTTTCTGCTGGCATTATCAAATGTTCTGATGAGATATTTCATATCAACATTCGTACGAAAAAGTACCAGGGTATGGCAAGTTTAAGTGAGATGGTCAGGTGAGATTATATCATGCATGGTTACATTCAGAAGAAACACTGTGATCTGAGCATATTTCTTCTTATATAACTTAAAGGAGAACTATGAGGTGAGTGCCTTTCACTCACCTCATAGTTCTAGCCGACCTGTGACAATGAGACTGTCACAGGTCGGCTTAGTAGATCGGGAGGTGAGTGAACACATACCGGCGTTTGCTCACCTCTCGATCCTGTCACGGCTCTCTGCCGTGACAGAGGAGGGGCTGGATTCCCCTCTCCCCGCTCCGATCTGCCAGCACTGACTGGCGGAACGGACGGGGCGGGTACAGCTGGCTCTGCCTCTAGATAGGCAGAGCCAGCTGTCAGTCACGCAGCTGGGCGGATCCCGACATAATTGTCGAGATCCGCTTCAGCTGCGGCGTCTCAGTATACAGCTCACGGTATACTGAGCCTAGGGTGACGGGAGGACGCTAGTTTGTGTCCTCCCGTTACCCTAAGGAGAACTATGGGGAAAAGCCTTAACCCAATATTTCTCCTTTAAATAACAGAGATGAGTGAATTATAGGAAACCTAGTCTGCTAATTATTGTGCTGCTAATATTTTATTAATGGTGTTTAAAACCTCCCCCTGCCTTGTGTTCACTTCTGAGCTCCTACAGCCCAAATGGGCCCCTCAAACTCACTCTCTGACCTTCCAAAAGTGGGAAAGGCTGATTAGAAATACTTCATTTGAATTAATAGCGAGGATAGAATTCTACACTTTTTCAATCATTTAGTTATAATTAAACATTAAATAGCATACAATCAATGAACAAACATACTACAGCTCCAATTCTCACAACAGTTCCTCTCCCCAGAAGTATTACAGGTGCAGGTGCTGAGCTCGTCTGCACTCCTGTACGCACTCACGCACTCCACACTCATCAATAAATCAAACCGTACTCCGCACTTCACCGAACATAAAGCGTCCAGCGCATTTCACCAGTTTCGGCTTGATCGTAGAGATCTCTATGATTAAGCCAAATTAGTGAAATGCGTTAGAGGCAAGCAGTCCAGGACGGGGATGGCACTGTGACCATGATGCAACACTGAGAATAAGGCTTTATGCTCTTTTTTTATTAGGTAAATGTATTGCATAATGGGAATTTCTGCAGATCGGTTTGCCTGGAGAATCTTACCATTTCCTCAAAGGTTCAGACACCTACAAATCTGCTTGTTGTTATTGAAACCCCAATTAGAAATGAAGATCACCATTTGTAGGGGGTTTCCCTGGAAAAATGTTTCTTCCCCAGACAGCTGACAAGCCCAGAGAGTTCCCTGGAGTGTGACCGGAGCAGTTGATTGGCTGAGTAATATTGTTTATTATGTCTCCTCTGCATAGGTTTGGATTTTCAAAGAAAAAAGGTATGAGCATTGCTTTTGATATCTGGGCAGGATAGGTGGTAGTTTATAAGCAGGCAGGTGTGAGTTTTATTTTTGCCTGCTTTACTCCCCAATCTGCACAGAAAACGAAATTCAAAATGATGTGATGTGACAAAGATGAGCAGATCTCTCATCATTATATCCGGGGATTAATGTCTATATAGGGCATAGCCCAGGATGGCAAAGGTGGCAAAATTCTCACATAATAGTCACTGACTCACACATCATTTTGCTGACTGCGAGTACCATATTCCACAGTATATTAAATGACATCCGATGACATCAGATAACAAACAACTTTATTGAATGTAAACATAGCACACTGCAGCCCCACCTAGTACTGCACCTCCTAATCTCTGTTATTAAGCCACTTTTGGGTGAAACATTAGAAAGAGGTAGTCCTAGGCAGGGCTACAGTGTGGTATGTCTAAGTCCAATAAAATGCGATCTGACATCATCTGTGTGCAACTTCCGGCTTTCCTATTGCGTTCATAGAGCATGGTTGGGCTCTCTTTGGTTGTCACCCAGCATTCCAGAGGTGGGGGATTTTCAGACAGGCTTGGGGTAATTACATTTTTCTACCAGTCCGTTAGGAATGGTAAAGTGGGTGGCAAAAGACAGTTGGCCTATGTGGGCAGGAAGTATAAATCTGGCCCTGCTCCCAAGGTTTCCAATGTGAGATCTCCTGTCAATTCTATGTTTTTTTGCTGAGAGCCCCTTTAAGTGCTGAATAAAAAGAGATTTTACAAAACATACCTCCAGGGTCAGATTTGCATTATTAGAATATAGTCACATAACCCTTGGCAACAAAGCAACGCCCCTCTGTTCAAATAATTACCTTCATAAATAACATTTTCTTTTTACTGGCCCTAATCTGTCATATTTTAACAATAAGTAAATAAGCTTATATGGTATAACTGTGTGTACACAAAACAGTCATGTGACCTTTCAAAGTCATGTCACCTTTCTCCCCCTCTAGCGTTTTTCAATATGCATCAAATGAATGGAATTTTGCTTACTTCAAAGTCCCAAAGCAAGGAAACCTGAGCACATTTGTGAATGTTGTGTTGGAGTTTTGTTTTTTAGGCCATGACTTTATAAATTAGCCTCTTATACTTTCAGGCCAGGTTCACACCATTTTCCGGACCATATCTGGAACGCGGTGCATTGCGTTTTGCTGTGCTTTTACCGCGATTTTGCTGTGTTGCAGAGCTGTGGTTTTTTTTTTTGCTTTTTTATAGCTTACAATGGGCATTCAGGTGCGGTCCAGTGCGTTTGTATGCATTTTTGATGCATTTCCATGCGTTCCAGTGCATTCCAGACCGGGTAAAATGAGACATGCAGTATTCTTCTGGTCTGGGACAGACTGCGTTAGTGGGAACAGAGGCCAGAAATAGCATAGGGATACATTAGGATGCATTTTGAGCCCGGAAATAATCTGGTCTGGTCTGGAGATGATCTGGATGCGGTGTGAACGGGCCCTCAAACAATCATTTTTTCAGTTAACACATACCACTTCTGTATAGTGTATTAACTTGCGGAACTCCCCAAACAGAAACACTGTATAATAGCAATGGAATTGTTCATGCTTTACAATGTCTCCTGTGTATGGGCACATAAAAGAGCAAAAGAACAATTGAAAACCGCAGTTCTTCCGGGGACAGACCTGTATCTCTGTGCACATGTCAGTGTCCAGGGAGGGTGGTTAGTGGTGGACATCGAGCTGCTGACCGCTGACAAGCAGTCAAAATTTGCATATCAGTAACAGTGTTATTTATTCTGTTTAGAATTCAAGTTCCACTAAATGTACATGCACTTTAAACTGTGCCACAGACTAGCATTGGAAACATATTTACTGAGATGAAAATTTCCAGCAACATGTTGTGAAAACCCGTGCCAGTCCTAGGAAATAAGGAACTGTTGCTATGACAGTTTTAGAGTATTAAAAAAAAAGCATCTTGTTGAAACACAGCTTGCAAGACAAGCTAAAATACCAGAACCATTACAGCACAATGGGGGGTTTATCATGCTGGGCTGTAGTTCACTGTACATTGCACGTTTATTATGGAAACACTGTTGACATGCTTGATTAGATTGTGCATGGTTTAATTGTAAGAGTGTGATCCGTCAGCACAGCAAGGGCTGGCGTTTCAGAACACTTGATTCCTGTGCATGTCTGAGCCTGTCAGGAATTATTACATTACAGTACAGAACATTGGTATGATTCCAGTGTTCTCCTTCCAAGTATTGCATTGCTAGTTATCCACTTCTTTCATTAATAATCCTGTGATGGCATGTGACCATTCACATGACAACCTACTTTCATATGTCAGATTTTCTTCCCTTTGCTGGACATTTTAAAAGGAAATTAACATTTTCAGTTGCCATTTAGCAGGGTTTTCACTTAACTTTAAAAAGTGATCTAATATAATTTGTAAACAAACCACTTTGTTATTTATTATTATAAATTCCTTTACCATATCCATCTGCAGCTACTATGATTCTAAAAATGTCAGAAAATTCATGTGTTAATTTTTCTTGAAAATATGGCATGATGATGGAATGTTTATAGAACAGCCTTTTTCAACCAGGGTGCAGCGGCACCATCCCTGGGTTGCTGTCTGGCTTCCTCAGGGGCGCCGTGAAATTTTCACACAGTGTTATGTGCTTCCATAGTGCAGACAGGCTGGCCGCCAGCACCGTGAAAACACATGGCACTAATCCAGGGCGATGATACAACACAAAGTAAGACGTAGTATCTAGAAAGTTAATAGTTTCCCTTCTAATTGTCACCACACATGTAACATTCTGACAATACAATCTATGTACTTTAACTTTAGATTTAACAAAACTACATAATATGAGAGCCTACCTAATCCATCCAATCAATCTGTATTCAGTTAGGCAGGCTCTTGCACTACAGTACATACTTGTTGGTAGATCTAAAGAAAATTGTACAATCAGATTGTAGCATGTTTGGTGAGCTAGATCAGTGCTCCCCAACCTTTTTATCGCCGTGGACCGGTCAACGTTTGATAATTTTACCGCGGCCCGCTGAGGGGGGGGGCGTTGATTGTTTATATTTTAGATTGTTTTGATTTAATAATCCTTATTTATTCAATTATTCAATTTTTATTTACTTTGGAAACATTTTGTTTGTTTTATTATTTTTATTTTTTACATTTTTATTTTGTTACGTTTTTAATATTTTTTACTATTTATTTTTTAAACTTAACTGTATTGCTATTACACTGAAATTTGGATAATAGCCCTGCTAATGTGACATACCGATAGAGCACTGCACATAGGACCTAAATTTAAATATGATTTAAAGCTTGAGGAACACAAACAGTAAAGACTTATTATATCATATTTGGTATTTTTGTTTTGTTTTATTATTTTTACTTTATCACCTTTTTATTTTGTTACGTTTTTAATATATATATTTTTTTTAACTATTTATTTTTAAACTTAACTGTATTGCTATTACACAGGGGTTAACAAATCCCCTGTGTGATAACATTTGGAGGTGACAGGTACACTTTATTCAACCTGTCACCTCCAACACAGGAGTTCTAGCAGGCACTGTTGCTAGAACTCCTGTGTGACAGGAATGAGCAGCAGCCGCTGAGGACAGAGGCTGAGGGAGGTGACAGAGCCTGTCACTACTCCATGCCCCCCGCTCTGTCCCCGCCCCCTGCTCTCGGCTCTCCAAGCTCTGTCCCCGCTCTGAGCGCTCCACGCTCCGTCCCCGCCCCCTGTTCTCGGCGCTCCCTGCCCCCCGCTCTCAGCGCTCGCAGCGCCCCCGCCGTGGGTGGCCCGGTACCATTTGATCCGCGGCCCGGAGGTTGGTGGACCACTGAGCTAGATGGTTGACACTGCAACCTCTTGTTCTGGAGCCAACTGTAAAATGATGGTCATGGTCAATCTACCCAGTGGGAGTGGGACTTGATCCTTCCCTTCTCTATCCAAAACAATTATTTTTTACTGTTATATACACCCCAAGATATTTTTATGTTAACGCTTTAGGTCCCATTGGGTCATCTATGCTTAGGCAAAAGGGGTGCAATCCTGAAATTTGAAGGTGTACAAGTGACATATGTTACACCATGCAATCAGCACCCACCTTTACCGAGGTCCTAGCTCTGTATTTTGTGTGCCTTGGATATTCTGTCAGTTACAGGATTGTTCCCTTTCTAGAGGCTCGAAAATTGGTCATGCTTGGCTTGGAGTTGGTTGTGTACTATCCCATACACTCGATAGTCACCATTAATAATAATCAATATGGTGCACTGGATCAAAAATCATAAGGCATTGCAAATAATTAAGAGGTATGAGACAAAGGGAGTTATTTACTAAAGGTAAATAGGCTGTTCACTAGGGAAGTTTCTCTTAGCTTAATGAATGATTCCATCATCCAATAATGTGCAAGCAAAATACTGTGGTTTTTTTTTATTTGCCTTGCGTTTGAATTTTTTTCATAGTGAATTTTCACCACATTCACTAAGTCAAGCGAAAATTCCCTTGCAAAGAGAAACCTCTCTTACAAAGTGAGCAGCCTTTTTGCCTTTAGTATGTCAACCCCAATGTATATTGTATAATGGAGAACTATGAGGCAGTGCAATCAATAGGAATGTTTTGGGCACTGTGTATAAAAAGAGGTACAGGTGTCTACATAAGGATTCACCCCCTTCGACTATCATATTGTATACAATTATTACAACCTGGAATTAATATGATTTTAATTTGTTTTCATTTTTTACAGAACACATTAAAATCTTCAAAGTCTTTATGACACAGATGTTATTTTAAAAAACGGACATTTTTGGTTGCATAAGTATTCTTCACCACTAACACCCCAAGGGTTTGCCCTTTATTTGGCTCCATCCATCTTGGCCCAATCCTCACCAATTTCACAGTTCTTGCCAATAGAAAAGTAAAAGTGTAGGCTAAATTCTACAGGCAATGTTAGGCTTTGCTTTTAGATTCCTTAGTATTGCAAACTGAAGTCATGGGTGGACCAGATAATAAATATTTGTAAAATATAGATTTTTACATGTAATAAAATAATATATAAAATATATGTTTTGTGAATTGATCCACTTTTATTCCTTTTCATTTTCTGACAAGGTACAATTTGCTTGGTGGCTGTGAAGTAACACAGTGTCTGTATTCGGCTACTGTTCTATGAGGTTAAACACTTTAATAACACAACTTGAATAAAAATGAGCCACATTACTATTTCAGTGACAATACTATTGGAGAAATTCTGATCATTTTAACAAAATTTCCCATTTCAGCTAAATGCATTACAGTCAGTGGTGAAAGCAAAATTAAGTTAGAACTATGAGGTGAGTGAAAAGCACTCACTTCATAGTTCTCCTTTAAGGAAGCATTGGGCTTTAAATGGCTCACAGTTAGAGAAACTCAGGTCATCTATTCTGGACCTGTTCTGTTGCCAGAAAAAAGACCCTGATTGGCTGGGAACGTGACATTAGATATTGAGAAACAGAGGAACGCTAACCCTAAAGCTATCCATAATCCTAAACCTTTGTTGAACAACAAAGCCATGTGATTATCATGTCTACAAAGACATGAAAACATGCAATGAACACCGTGCCAGCACTTGCATAGTGTTTACATGGCTGTTTAGAATATTTTGGGAGAATTTTAAGCTAATTTCGATAAAACTTCTGTGAACGTGAAATCAATAATTTTACTGCATACATATGTTCACCCAAATCACTCCACTTTGGTTTATTTTTGAATATACATGCACAGGTACTATTGCCATTTGTGTTTGCTTATTTTTATCATGAACAACACAGCTAAATCATTGAAATTATATGGCCCACAATGGTGGTGCCTAGTCTATATTTACAAGAGGGATTATAGAAAAGGGGATAAACCTTTGGGTGATACATAGTTTCTCATTTCCTTTATATTATAGATGAAGTTAAAAATCTTGAAGAATAACTGTATGCTTCATTCAGCATAATAAAAAATATCGCAACACATTTATCATAACTGTGTTACAAAATAGATCTCTGGAAATATTAGGGTTAAAAAAGAACTCAAACAAGATTTGGTTCAAAGTTTGCAGACCTAATCTTCATGGCAACATATTTTAAAGAATACCACCATCCATGCCATGTGTACCAAACAATCCCATCATCTGTTTTGGATGTGTAAGGTCCTTTGTAGTAAAAACCATTTAGATTAGCAGAGTGACACCTGGTGGAAATATAAAAGAAACATTTAACATAAAGAAAATGATCATTTATGCAGTGTTAAGTCCATCATTTTATGAGAATGTGTTATTGCATCAGAGTGTAAACATTTTCGCTAACAAAATTATCTTAAAATATTTATGATTACTATGCAAAATTAATGAGCAAATTAATTTCAGTAAAATTATTATTTACTTATTTCAGCTCCAGTAAATTTCTTATTTGTTATTTGTCACATTTTTTGCTACACTAAGGGTACGTTCACACCATATGCAGTGCGTTCCGGCCCAATTCTGGCCGGAACGCACTGCTTCGCATTGCAGTCGTCTCACTATTTCGTGGGGCCGGAGGGGGCGTGGCGGGCCATTGCAGTGAATTTGTGACGCCTGCCTGGTACGAAATCACGTGTCCCGCAAAGTAGTACGAGCATGATTTCAGGGGCGGATTCGTGGCTATACCCGCATGCAGACACCGTGGAACAGGAAGTGCCAGCAAGTTTAGAGGAGTCAGCGCTGGATCGGAGACCCGCCGCAGCGCTGGAGGGACAGATGAAAAGGACACGAAAGAAGAAGATTGGAATAAGAAACATCATTTAAGGTAAGTGCTGACATTAACATTGGGGGGAGGGAAAAACATTTTTGACTTTAATGTCACTTTAAGGTACACAGGAATGTAGATATTCTTGGACATATTGGACGTGCAAAAGCAGTCCAACTGAGGTTTGGCCAAAAGCCACTGAAAACACTAAGCGGATGTAGAATATCCAATGGAGTTAATACTTGAATAAGGCTGGCTGAGAAAAAGGGAAAGCAATTAAAGTGACACAAAACTCTGGAGTTAAATCTTTAAAATGCATTCAAGTACCTTAACTATTAACAAAAATGTATCTTATTTGTGTATCACTCGGCTGTAGATCCTCAAATCATCTCTAAATTTGTACCGACACTGTCCTTCCTTCTGAAGGGTGGCTACATTTGTTCGCCATGGTCCCTGTGTGTGTTGTAAATAGCCACCACTTCAAGCGATAAACTATAATTTTAATACAAATTAGCTAACTAAACTTGAGATTGTAGACCACCATGTGTAACATACTTGCCTTTCCTCCGAGCTGGCTCCAGCAGGTGGTGCTGCCTCCCTATCACTCATACATGCATCGTTATACAGCCCCGCCTTCTGTGTCAGTTTAAGCTGTGGGATTCATTTCCCCGGCGTTAGTGCAATGAACATGCTGGCAAACAGCAGTTGTACATGCTCTCCATCCTGAAGCTTGTAACTACTTGTAATTACGATCCATACAGAATATCTAGCTATTTTGTACCACTTTTCGTCCTGAACTGTCGGCAACTCTGTATTCGCTCTCCATCTTGTAGTATGTTGCTGCTTTGTAGCCACACACCTTGCTGACAATATTAGAGACTCCCTGCAGTCACTTCAGCCATAAACCTCTGCTCAGCTTCTGACCACTATCCTGAAGCAACTGTCTTCAGCCCTCAGCACAGCTTCCAACATTGGACTCTGATAATTCCTCTGTGCTCATCCCACTCAGTGTGACTCTAGCTTCAACCATCTCAACCACAAGTATATGTTCCTTACTATTACTTCTGTCTGTCACATGAACTCTTAGGGGTCTATTCACGAAGCAGCTGAAGGATCTAGCCGTAGCTTCGTCCGATCCTTCGGCTAGCTTTGGCCCCAGGACCCCTTTGGTTTAGTAGAACCGAAGGGCTGCTGTACGGGCTATTCCCTGTAGCCAGTACAGCTCCCGAACTTGGTCGAGCGGCTGAGCCGCGCTGAAAGGCGAAGTTAGGCTGTCTGGAGATCAGTGTCCCTGGTTAGCTGGTAACCAGGGACGCTGATCTCTCTGCAAGTGGCCAAGCAGCCTGCTTCTGACAGCTGGGCGAAGCCAGCCGTCATCTTACGGCTGGCTCCGGCCACTTGCAGAGAGATCAGCGTCCCTGGTTAGCAGCTAACCAGGGACACTGATCTCCAGACAGCCTAACTCTCCTGGGCGCTCTGGGAGTCTCCCACTCCCGGCCGCCAAGGAGAGAAACACTGCTTTTTCTTTTTTTTTATTCTGACATGGAGCCGTGTCAGAATAGAAAAAATAAAATAAAACATTTTTTGGCCATAGGAATGAATTGCTAGATTCCTATTGGCTATTTCAATTTGCAATAGCCAATAGCAAACTAGCATTGCACCTGCCCTCTGCTGCAGTTCTCCATCAGGTCCCCACTACTGATTGACAGCAGCAGAGGGCGGGTACAATAGCTAGTTTGCTATTGGCAAAAAAAATGTTCTTTTTTTTATGGCAGCAGAACCACCGGCCAATAGAAAACTGTTGGGCGGAGCTAGCTGTCATTGCTAGCTCCGCACAATCGTTTTCTATTTTTATTTTTCTACTTTTTAAACAATTTTTCTGTTCAGCCGACCCGAAGCCATGCAAAGCCACCTGATGTAGAGCTGATTTCAGCCGATGTACGGCAGAAATCAGTCGTACCAGCCTGAAGTGAATAGCCAAACAGTTTTTGGCTCTCTTCGCTTTAGGTCGGTCATTCACTCGGCTGCCTACAGCAGCTTAGTGAATAGACCTCTTAATGTTGAAAGACATTCCTTAGTTGTATTAGACTCAAGTGAAGAGACTGTGTTTTGAACACATGATCCTGCCTAACACACCTTCATTACGTTACTGGGCCACTGATTGTTAAGACTTTTGCCCTGTTGTGGAAGGAAACCGTATGAAGTAATACAGTTTTATGTCCTATAAGAACTTGTTTATACATTGCAACATATGCCATACATCCGCAGTTGAGATGCAAGTGAGTACCTTATGATAGTTTGAGTGTTACATCATGGGAGCGAGCTTGGAGCAGTGGCTACTTTATAACACACATACAGACCATGGCGAAAAAAGTAGCCCCCCCTTTACCCTCTCTTTTAGATTGTAAGCCCTCAGGGGCAGGGCCTTCCTTACCATCTTGTCTTGAATTGTATTGTAATGTCTTCCTTATATTGTAAAGCGCTGCACAAACTGTTGGCACTATATAAATCCTGTATAATAATAATAAGTAGCCACCCTCAAGAAGGAAGGACAGTATCAGCACCAATTCAGAGATGATTTGAGGATCTACAGCTGAGTGATACACAAATAAGATACATTTTTGTTATTAGTTAAGGTACTTAAATTCATTTTTAAGATTTAACTTATGAGTTTAGAGCCACTTTAAGACAATTGCTACTTAGAAGGAGAGACACCGGGTAGGAATCTGGAGCAGGACAGGTAGCAATACTAAGGAGAGACTGATATCTGGAAAAAAAAAAACATTGGATTTCAACAGGATTGTGGAGGAGAATCAGGCAAACGTCTAAGGAAAAAACAGGTGAAGGAATGCTAAATAGTTAGAGTGGTCAACAAAACAATGTTTTTTAAGGAAAAGGCTGAAGCCTAGGGTATCTAAACATGGACCTCAGGGAAAAGACTGTTGGGCAAAAAAGTATGTTCTAAACTTAGACCAACCAGTGGGGGTAGAAGTAGTAAACCCAAAATCCTTGACTTCAGGGAAAATGAAATATATAATACAGCAGCCCTCTCAATATTAAGCTGAAGGAGAGGCAGAGGAGACCTTCAACATGAACAAGATGGTAGAATATCAAGGGGGATAGAGAGATCCACAAAACCATGTAAATGGGAAGACAAAGTGAGGAATAGTGTAACGTGATAGATGTAGCAGGATCTCAGAACAAAAGGGATGAATAAAAGACCATCCAATTTAGCCCAATAGATGATACTGGGGTGTAATAGTCTAATTATAGAAATGTATGCTAAATCAGTAGAAAAAAGGTGATCTTTCCTTTTAAGGCATTCTCTGGAGGCTTTACTGAGTTTCCTTTTCATTTATTTGAGAAATGTGAAGATAGTTTTACTAACTTTTGAATTAAAGCAGAATATAGACTCAATAACTGCAGAAGAAATTAGGTACTTTTATTTACATTTGGGTGATATTGATGTCTGAAGGCTTGATATCTGAACCTATTACAGTGTTGTGATATTTGTGGCCTAATGAGGGCTACCTAGCACTAGGTGGAGAACAAACAAGAATAATTCACTACAGTCACTACAGTAACTCCAATTGCCATTTTAAAAAGGGGAACTTTTTAGTTAGACAATGTGCCTCTAGGAGACTTATGAGAGAGCTCAATAAAGTTACTCTAAATTGGGAATGGCAAGTTTAGAGTTGTCAGCTGGACATGATAAGGCCATCATAATGTTAAATTACTCATTTAAATGTGGGAAACTCTGTATTTGAAGAATACAGGGAACTTATCTCATCTTTCTTATCCAAATGTTACCTGTTATACCACCATCCTCCTTTATCCTCCTCAGCACAGTTCTCCTCATAGTTATCATTGTCTCGATCCCAAGTGCTGAATTTCATCCCATTATGGTTTGCCCACCATTGCACTTCTGGGTTAAATCCTCCAGTAAGAGAGTCCCCAGCTGTACCTGAATATGATCCACAACTAATCTGGTAACCGCTCTAAAAACAGTGACAAAAATTGTAATAATAAAATGTTTGATGCACAAAACTGATTAAAATTGTATTTGGTTAATTTAATTGATGTTTTTGTTTTACTAATTTCCACTTTATTTTGGAAAATTATGATATTTGTCTGCTGTAAAATTCTGGAACTTTTGAGGAAAAGACTAAAGCATTAGGCAAAATGGTAATGGGGGTCGAAACGGAGACTTCTTCTGGTTGTCTTTGAAGGCAATCATCTTAGACCAAAAGCTTTTGCATATTGACTTTGTGCATGAGAAGGACATTTTAACTCTATAAAGTGTGCTGAGAACAGTAGAGACCCTCTAAGATTCTTTATGGTAGGAAAATATTTGCAGAGTCTTCTGATGCACAGACCTATTTTTTGTCGTTTCTTTCTTCTGTCCACCTCATTTTAGGGGCTGGTGAGAGGACTCAAAGAGCTCTTTATAGCTTATAGTTAAGAAACATAAATTAATCTTTCCATTTTCTTGTTTGGGGGGGTCTGTACAGCTGAAATGTTTATCTGCTTATAAAGCAGGCTACATGCTTCCTCCAATAGCACATTCTACCAGAATTGTTTACTACCCTAATCACATGGCACAAGGAGCAGAACTTGTACAATAGGGTGTCATCATTCAGGTGTTTTCTTTATAATGTTAAGTGCAGCATAATGTCAAGATACGGCCCTACTTTGCAAGGTGTACATCAATGATAATGCATTGTTTTTCAGGGTCCACATCTTTGGTCATAAATTTTGCTTCATGGCCAGGGTTAACCACCTCAGGGGCTGCTGGGTACAGTGGGGTGGAGGGAGAAGTAGCATCCCCAACAGCCACATTGTAGCAGTGCCCCTTCCTACTGTAAACTCCACATCTAGGTCAGCACAGAAGCAGAGATAACAGCCGTCACGCTTAAGAGTCTGCAGGGGGAAGCTGAACTCTGCCTGCTAAAGACTTGGAAGTCCCCTGTCTGCCATTTGCTCCCTTTGCATCGGGTGGACAGCTGGCTGGATTTAGAGGGCCTTTGCCATGCCATGGCTGAGGGCCTGCTGGCTGACAGAAAGAGACCTATACAGCTATAAATGCCCTTACAGCCTGAGACTGCTGGATAGTTTGGTAGCTTTGCCATTGGTGCTATTGGACCTTGTCCCATCACTGTTCATCGTTATTACATGAAACATGTATATGTTTACATGTAAATTTCCCCACTTTTATACTTACCTGTTTCCTTTGCAGCATACTCTACATTCTCAGTCTTTTGGCTTTTCTCTGGACTAACGCTCTATAGGAATGAATAAAAGTGCAGATTGAATGTGATGGACAGGCCAGGAAGATTTTGGCAAGCTAATTTGTGGGCTCTTTGGTGATGACTGGGCTGGATTGGGGACAGGTGAGTATTAGACTAGTGGGGAAAGCTGGAGGAACTACAAAACAAGTATAACTGCACCAAAAGTGGTGTTACATGTTAATGTTTCCAGACCTCTTCGATTACCTTTTCATCACCAACTCTGAAACTTTTATATTCAGCAGTTCGTTTTTGTCCTTCAAAATCCTGGAGGTCAATCCTCAATGTGTAGTCATCTGGTTATAGAAAAATATCATAACAAAATAAATGTTTATTTCATTAAATACTTTCAGAATGCAACAAATGAAAATACAGTTGGATATGTTCTGACAGGCATATACCATATGCGAAAATCAAATATTGTTGTCTGTATGAATAGATTATTTCATTTTTCTTGAAGAACATCATAACTGGAGGGTGTGGCTTTAATGAAATGATTATTTCAGATGGCAAATTCATTTGCAAATGCATGTTATATATAAATTTAAAAACTGTGAAGGGCAATACACTTATTATATGCTGCAGTGAATAGAACAGTTTTCTATCCCCCTACCTCTTTCCTTCAGAAATATTTATTACCAGGTTTAATTATAACATATACACATTTTTGCTGAAATTTTGATTGCTTAATGCAGTTTATTGAGGTGTGCAAAATAGCAGCTTTATATCTCGATGCTAATTTAGAACTTTGATTTCAGATGTTTTTCACTTTGCTGCCCAGTTTATTACACTTTATAGTATTAAGTAAGAGAAGTGGAGAAAACGTTCCTTGAAAACATAATCTGCCTCTTTTTTTAATTGGGCTTTTAATTTAAAAGTGGTATTATTATTATTATTATAATACAGGATTTATACAGCGCCAACAGTTTGCACAGCGCTTTACAATATAAGGAAGACATTACAATCACAATACATTTCAAGACAAGATGGTAACGAGGGCCCTGCCTGTGAGGGCTTACAATCTACAAGATATATCTTAATAAAACTTGTAATTGTTCCTAAAATTAGCTATTTGCCAGTTCAGCATAAGCCCCATCACCAGCTGTATGCTGTCATTGAGGCATTTTACTGGTTCCTGCTTGTGCTTCACTTTATTTAATATAGTGTTTTAATTTGATTTTTTTTCTTAATATTAATGTGGTCTAATTTATAATGTAAACTAGCAGAGGGCTTTCTTGGGTCCTACTAGTTCACCATACAGTGAAATATGTGTTTTATTAAAGAGAATAAAACAAAAACAAAATGGCAGCACCTGAGTGGTGAAACTTATTACTGTTATGTAATTATTTACTAATCAGTAAGTTAATGGGGTCAAATACATGTTCACTTTAAACCGCAGTGACAAAAAAAAATCGTAGAAGGATGGAACAATTTTCTTGGAAGAACATTTTCTAAAATTGAATGTGGTTGTCGTTGGGGAAACTGCATTCATTTCATAATTGAATGTTAAAATCAAACACAATTTTGAAAGACATTTGTCAAATGTTTACTGGCATTATCAAATGTTCAGACAAGATTTTTCATACAAATAGTCGTACAAGATTCTAATCATGTATATCCAGCTTTAGTGGCATCACCAGATCAATGTTCAGAACATAAGTGAGAACTCTAACATCCTCGTGTATCCTTACCATCTAACAAAAAAAACCGCACAAAAAATGACATTGACATTGTTTCAGTTGCTGAAGCAAACGTATTTTGCTCTTTCAAGATCATAATAGTTTAGCACCAGCAATAGTAGTAGTGCACTATTAAGGACGTACAACTTTCTTTATATAAAAAATGTGATTTAAAATAGATTTATATCAGTTCAGATTGGGACTCACGTCATTTATGGGTGGAAGAATAAAAGGTCTGTGACTGGTAATGTAAAGTACCTTGCAATGTCAGGTAGTGCAAGTTATCATTTCCCAGCCAGAATTCTCCTTTTGCTGCAGAAAAATCCCCAAATCCTTGTTTATAGTCAGTCCAGTTCCTAGTGTAGGAGAAAATCATGTGTTTATGTGGATTTATAATATCTGCAATTGTAGTTTAATAGTATCATCCAGACTGAATTGTTTAAGTTGCGGATGGATAGATGAATGGACATGATATTGTACATAGAAACACGCAATAGAATTCTGATCCAAGCTAATGTCTGTCTGCTAATATGGGGCCAGGGAGAATTGTCCCCACTTTAAGGGGAACTATAATGGCGTATGTTCAATTTATACAATGCTTTTGAATGATTATATGTTTAGAAACTGATCTTATATGTCATGTTTTCATTATATGTATAAAATCTACATTATATAAACAAACATTTAATACAGAGTGTTTCCATGACACTGTGTTGGTAGAGCTTTCTGAGATTTCTAATAAGATGGCCCAGCAGTAGCTGCTTACCTGAAGGCTGTCATTGTCTCAGTGATACTCCCTATAAAGCTATATGAACTAGAGGCAGGGAGGATGGTGTGTCCTTCCTTTTGATTCAGTTGTTTGTGTATTCTGAACAGAAATAAATGGTAATGGTAAGAACTCCTTGCCATCATTCCCAACTCTATTCTTGTCCACCTAGGAGTTCTCACCTATCTTTTTGTGCTCCAGCATCTCCAACGGAAATCTCTCTAATATGAAATATTATTCTACAAATCCAACAAAGAGAGTGTAACCCCTCATAATGGGCACAACTAGTCTGCAGACCCAGCAACTACTATACGTTTTGGGTCTGATCCTTTAATGTTTTTTTTTTTATTATTTTCACTCTAGGTGGGTTGAGAAGATTGCTTGGGAAATTGATTTGACAAATATGTTTGGTTTCGTTTTTATTTTTTTTTTTAAATGTAGCTATAAAAAGCTGAAATTTCATAAAAAGATGTACCTATAAAAATTGTGACTTCCATCCGAGCGTCTCTGAAAAACTGTCCAGCCCCCTCCATCGGACATGTCACAGTAAGTATAGAATGATGTATTGCTTTGCAATGGTTTCATCTTGTAAAAGCCACTCTGTTTGTGTCCATCGTTGTAAATGTCACCACAGTCTGCACAAAAAGCAGGAATAAAAAATGAGTGACCAAGGTTACATTAGTCATAACTTAACGACTGACTCCTTGGTGTATTATTGCTGCATTTGTCTGCATTTTCTTACAAGTTCTAATTCTTCTATGTGGAAAGATTAGAAATACAAAAATGCTTTTCTGGGTAAAATGACCATGGGCAACACTACTGCATTGTGGAAAGAGAGTTCTAGAAGCACCTGTCATTTCCTGCTAATGTAAACATTGCTCATTTGCGGAGAATCTACTCTAACAAAAAGTCCTATAGTGAATACCCACAGTGTATAGTGCAAAGGGCAGTAACGTGGCTGGTCGCTTGCCCAGAGACCAGCCTGCAATGACTAGCTTCCATTATAAGAAGAGGCAATTATTTCAGGTAGGAAAATAAGATTGTTAGGGAATGTTTTGGCCCTAAAACTGATTGATTATCTCAGAGCAAGTGGAGTAACTTCTAAAAGTTTTTTTTGCTGTCCCGGACTTTCTTTAACTCTACAGCATTTACTAAAAACTACAGTAAAACATAGAAATTCAAGTAAATCCTCATACATATCTTCAGATAATCACTGAAATAGCTAGAACAATACTAATTGTCTTTTTGGACAATATTTGGGGGTGATGACAGAGTGGCTTTAAACTTCATGTTTTTGTCAACCTTGCTATGTATGTATGCCCTAAGAATAAGTTTTAATTTTTAAATCCAGCTACTGTTATCTTACACAATTTTCATAAAAATAGGAGTCTATTATGGGCTTTCAGAAGCACAATGCCAGTCTAACACTCACAAGTCATTCTAATAATCAGCTGGCACTCCCTATGGCCAACCAAAATACTATGGCTATACAGTTACAGCTAAATAGTTGACTTATATATGTTCAGAAATGAACAAGAACTCTACTTGGCATGCTTTACTAAATAACATAACCACAATCTGAAAAGGACAATGAAGGCCCGTTAACACTATACCTTTTCTTTACACACTTTTTTGTGCATTGAGGTGCTCTGCATTAAGGACCCCTATTCATTTTGAGTGGGCTGAAAGTGTACTTCATTGCACAAAAAAAGGCCTACAACTTTTTTAGCAGCACACCACGGCACAGACAGTTCACATCTGTACATTGTTGTGCGCTATAATGCAGCTGAATTTTTCTGTAGTGCCATTTATTCTGAATAGCAATGCTCATATACCTGTTTTATGACATGCTATGTGTGATGTGGGCACTTTCTATTTATAGGATAGTCATTAATCCAACATTAAAACACATCTCCAAGAATTAAAAAATACAGTGGCCACCCCACCTCCATAGCTGTGAATGGTGGGGTGAGCACAAACACAGAATGGATGTAACTAATAATGATCTTCATGCAGGGTGATGAAGACAACATATCATTTTGGGTGTTTTATTAGAAATTTAGATATTAGCAGTCCTCCCAGCTTCAGATATGCAGACATATTTTAATAGGTTGAATAGGTTGCATCTAATCTAAACAGCTCCACATTTTTAACTAATATAATTTTTTACACTGATTTTACCTTTTAGGGCAAATTAACAGGTTGTTGTTGCTACTGTATACCCCTCTGCTACTAACATTTACCTTTTCTACATTCCTCCTTCCCTGATCACCCTCTGCAATCCAAGTTATAAAAGTATGCAAGCAACAAGTAATTCTGAATTAGAACTTTCCACTTCACTCTTACCTGACATTGGATGGGCAAGGGGATTATCCATGCTCCCCCATTGCTCCCCCATACCTGGAAGAGCCATGTTCTTCCAAAATCTCCAGTAAGCAAACACGATGTTTGTAGCACAGGGAAGGTAAATATTATTGGCAGAGGAGGTGGGCTATAAAAAAAACCCTACTTACGAACGGAGGTCCCAGGCTGTTCCACTAGTTGCAATGCTACTGTGCTCGCGCCGACATTCGTAGTAGTGTACCTCCTGTACATTACACGAAGTTGTTAGACGTGCAGGCGAGGAGTGGCTGCCTCTTCTTCTTGGTCTGGTACTGTACATTACAGGAAATTGTACACACATCTGTCCAAGTTGTATTTAAAGTAGAACTCCATGCAAATTTAGTTTTTTTAATTTTGGTTAGTAAGGTGTGGGGTTAGAGCCACTGAGAGGACAGCAAAACAAATGTTACAGGGGGTTAACCCTTCCCTATGCTATCCAAAACGAAAAAAAATGTTTGTGGGCTGGAGTTACACCTAAAAAAGTGTTCCAACTTACATACAAATTCAATTTAAGAAAAAGCCTACAGTCCCTATTTTGTTCGTAAACCGGGGACTGCCTGTAATATAGTTTTTACTTTTTGCCTGGAGTTCCACTTTGAGAATGCGTAAGGCTAACGTTATATTTTTTCTACAAAACAAAGCAATCAGAATGTACAAACTCCAGCTACCTATAGCCAGATTAGCACAAAAATCAGTTGTCATTGGCTGCTTTAGTTACTGTCTATGGCGCATCGCTCTTTGTCTTTCTAATCATCTTAGTAGAAAAAATATATATATTTGATGTAGAAAAAGAAAGTAGAATGAATATACCCGCATAGCTTCGTAGTTCTCCTAGGTTAAAAACTGACATCTCGTCTCCCCGGTCCATGAACTGCAGCTCCTTTTCTCGTAACAGATGCTGAATTTTAATTTGCTGCAACTTTGTTTGCTGCTCAAGAAGTCTCACTTGGGCCTTCAGTCTTAGCTGCTCTTGTAGACAGACATCCAGAGCCTTACATAACAGAAAAACAAGGGATTTCTTTAAGGAACTAAATAAATAAACTAAATTAGAATACAAACAACAATAATAATAATAGCCATACATTCGCATAAACATAATAAATCCAATACCAATGTTGGATGTACTGCACTGATCAATGTTACCAAATAGATGGCCACTGAGAAAGAAATGTATCTGCATTTTGCAACAAGTAATTTAAAAAAAATTGGATCAGTATGTAAGTATGTAAGAAAGTGTCCCAAGGTTGCAAGGGAGCCCTAGACTTAAACTTTTAAAGAGAAAGTAGCTTTTGGGTTGCGTTTTGTATGGCCACCTTGATGCAGCAGTAGGCTGCTGGTTGTCATAGTTCTGATTTTCATAATGAATTCCCTCCTAGCCAGGCTCACTGTTGTTTAGAGTTATAAGGAGAGATATCTAGCCAAAACTATTCTTATCAGTTTTAGCTAGCAGAGAAAATGGTTAGAACCCCTCCGGGAAGCCTTTTTGTAGGGCTTTCTGAGGCTCCATTCAGGAGATTTTCCCTCACTTCCTGTCCCTGTGACAAATTTGTCATCAGGACAGGACGATAGGGAAAATCTCTCCGACAAGGACACAATGCCATCAAAACACACATTTGAACTGCTGCTAGCTTCTTTACTGTTTTAGCCCCCATTGTAGATTTCTGCCACAGAGACAACCAAGACTGGAAGTAAAAATAAATCTTGCCAACAAGACTAGAGAATAAAGTTCACTGTGGGCACTTCGATATTATCGGTAAATTTAAGACCGATACCGATAATGTAAAAAGTTGTGAATATCAGCCCCCCGATTATCGGTAGATCTGATATTTGGTCGAACCCTAATATGTATGTCCCATGTAGTGAGACATGTGAGGGACCCCGGAGGAAGGGTGAGCTAACACTTCACCTCAGGGGAGCCAAGTCCTTGGCTGGTTGTAGGGAGTAAATGCAAGCTGAGCACCAGTCACTTTAAGGTGTTTTAAAGATTTCATCATGTTGTGCAGATGGAAAGAGGGATAAGAGCTTCAGATACACAGAGCACAGTTTCAACCATACTCCACACCCTGCCCCCAGCTTAAGTGCCTTTAAGCCGAGACTGGCGTCTTTGTAATTCGGCAGTACCTTTGCTGGTGAGTAGAGGGCTCTATCCATTCTCCCAAGTGAGTTAGCAGGTTTCCCGCAAGGCTCCAGCATCAAACAGCTGTCCGAGAACCCTCCAGCAACAAAACTTCTCTGGCACTCCCACATGAGCAAAGCTCCCCATGTACACAAGGCAAGCTCCAGACCCTAGACCCCAAGTTCTTTCTTCCAGACATATGTGGAGCCCAATTAAGAATCAGGCCAAGTAGGACAGCAGAACTAGAACATGCATGGGAAAGACTTAGGTTGGGTTCACACCTGGGCATTCGAAATATGTGCGTCAAACGCGTGTTTACAAGAGCTATCTGGCTGTATCCTGATGGATACGCATAGAAATACGCCCCAAAGAAGCTACTGTAATTTTTGGGCGTAGGGCGTTTTTCAGCGCGTTACGACGCACTGAAATACGCCCAGGTGGGAACCATGCCTATAGGAAATAATGGGATTTCACTTGCTGAGCGTTTTTCAGCGCTTCGATCAGCGCTGAAAAACGCCTAGGTGTGAACCCAGCCTAAAGATCAAAAACTTCAGCCAAGGTTATCCCCAAATATTTATACCCTTCCCCGGCATGCACCACTTGCAACAAAACTCCAAGTGATTGGAGAGAGAAGCATTTACATATTCATAACCTGCCTCTATTCCCCAGTCTATTACTAGAGACACTCCCTCGTAGCACACAGGAGCAGTCAATCTAACCAGCTTTAGGGTAACCAAGCAAAGCCAGCACAATTAATACATTCAGCACTAGCTGGATACAGCCAGGCATCATTAAATTTGATGAGACACTCCCTGGTAGCACGCAGGAGCAGTCATACTTACCAGCTTTAAGGGATATCAAGTGCAGCGAAACTGGGTTGAATGATCCTGGCCATTGGAGTAAGGAGATACCTCTGGATTAAAGGTATACAGCGAAACTGGTTTGAATGATCCTGGCCATTGGACTAAGTAGATACCTCTGGATTAAAGGTGTGCAGCGAAACTGGTTTGAATGATCCTGGCCATTGGACTAAGGAGATACCTCTGGATTAAAGATGTACAGTGTAACTGGATTGAATGATCCTGGCCATAGGAGTAAGGAGATACCTCTGGATTAAAGGTGTGCAGCGAAACTGGTTTGAATTATCCTGGCCATTGGAATAAGGAGATACCTCTGGATTAAAGGTGTGCAGCGAAACTGGTTTGAATGATCCTGGCCATTGGACTAAGGAGATACCTCTGGATTAAAGGTGTGCAGCGAAAGTTGTTTGAATGATCCTGGCTATTGGACTAAGGGGATAACTCTGGATTAAAGGTGAGAATTACGATAAAAGCTGGTTTTGTCATTTCATCTTTTAGACTGCTATTTATTTGTATCTTGTTATATTTTGCTGGAGTTCTGCTTTAAGACTGTGGATCTCTGTTGTCGATTTATAAGTTTGCAGATGTACTTTGGCAAACGCAAAACTGTAGTAGAACTATGCTACTTGGCTAGATATTACAATTTCTTCTGGTCAGATAACAGATCCAGCCATACTAATGGGAACACAAATCCACATCTGGGGAATGTTTACTGGTGAAATATCAAGAGTTTGTTTTGTGGTCATGAGTGAAAAACATTTCTCCCAGGAAATGCTTGCATGCAATAAACTGTCCAAAACCAACAACTTGGAAACAGTAGCGTCTTTTTTGAACCACAAAGTGTCCCAGGGAATCACGCTGTCAATATTAAGTGAACTAGGCTGGATGGGCCTTTTCAGTTTCATATTCAGATACATTTACTCTAATAAATGTAATAAACAATATGAAACAGACATTTGTTTTCTGCAGATCTTTACTTGTACATTTTGTGTTGTCAAATAACAGTATTTCTTGAATAAACTATGAAGGTATAAGCAGTTAGAAACAGCACAATACAAAAACAATACCTGCATGATAAAAGCCTATGATATTGGTTATGTATACAATTCATGTATAGTGTCAATGTTTGCCACAAAACATAAAAAAAATTAACAAATAAAGAGAAGTATAAAACAACTTGTGTGCGGTCCTTTGTTGCAAATCATATATCATGTCAATGTCAGTAAGTGAAATATTCCAATATACTTTGATTGTATGTATGATGTGTTAGAACCCCTGCCCCAATATTGCAGAAAGTAGAGTATTCCAAATTCAGTAAATTTCACAGGGCCACCTTTATGCTACTAGGTGATTGTCCCTGAATGCAGACAAAGTATTCAGAAGGAGCATTGGCTAAATAGTTGATTTGTGGGCCTAACTAGGGGTGACTTTTTAGAGCCCCATACCTTGATGTATGTGGAGTCATCGTGGAGGATGTTTTTCTCCACTAAATAATCATATCTCTGGAAAGGCTTATGGACTGACAAACTGCATAGAAGGAAATTGTTACATATTGTGAACTTTCATGAATATCTGTGATTACCACCTTGGCCGCTAATTTTTTTTTTAAATATTGTTTTGAAGAATAGCATTAAAGGAAATCTATGAGGTGAGTGATTTCCACTGTTCCTCGTAGTTAGAGCTGACCTGAGACAAAGAAGCTGCCACAGGTCGGCTCTATCAATCAGGAAGTGAGCCGAAACATGCACCAATCTGCTCACTTCACGATCATCTCCCTGCAGTGAGCAGTGACTGTCAGTCACAGCTCCCCAAGGATTCCCTCCTCCCCTCTCCGATCTTCCAGCGCTCAGTAGAGGAACTAACGGGGGAGGGGGCAGGCAAAGCTGGCTCTATCTCTAGATAGGCAGAGCCAGCTGTCACTCACGCAGCTGGATGGATCTCGACAGTATTGTCGGGGTCCGTCCCGGCTGCAGCGCTCTCTGTATATCACGGGCAATAGTCCGCTATATACTTAGCTTTGGGTCACGGGAGGAGGTTAGTATATGTCCTCCCGTGACCCTAAAGAGAACTATGGGGAAAAAACACTTACCCAATAGTTCTCTTTTAAGGTTTCAGACATCCATTTTAGTAAACCATAGTGACTACAATTAGATTTGTGATTCTGGTGGGCCCACCTCTCCTTCTGGTGCCCCTGTATTTGATATTTTGAGGGTTCTGGGTCACACCTGTAGCGCTTCCAAACAAGAAATATATGCAGCTGGTTAGTGGTAGTTTTAGACAAAGCTTCCTAAAGTTTTTACTTTGTGACAGGTTAACCTTTTAACAGATTATGCATTATAAGAGAGATGTCTAACACATTTTCCAACCACATTACTTATAATATAGTTCATAATGCAAAAGTTTCAGCGTCTTGAAATCTAGCTTACCTTTGTAGACAGTCCAAGGAAGGCAAGGATGCACACAAAATAGTGGGACAAATAATAGCCTTCCATTGTAAGAAGCTAGAGAAATAACATGACAATGTTAATACATTAAAAAACAACCTTACTATGAGGCATTTTTACATTCTAATTTTTAAACTGTATCTAAAGCCAAAACGTTTTTTCATTTAGGAAAGGTCATAGAATGGTTAAGGTTCAGGCATTTTTGTAATGTTTTTCCCATCTGTGGAATTTCTCCAAAGTGAGGGAATACCAGCTCTATTTACATCTGTTTCAGTTCTAGTAACTAACATTTTTTGATTTTCCCTTACTTTCAGTCGCAGTGACAATGGTCCCCAGGACAAATAGAGGAAATCTCCCTATCAGGAACATTTATAGGGGGTCTAACTCTACCCAAAACTAGAAGAAAAACTGCAGTTTGCCTTCAAATAAGCTTTATAAGTTAATTAATTTGGTGCATGTAAACCCCATCAATTCATTTATCTTATGTGTTCTCTTTTTGTCTGTTCAATATTCATTGAAATGTATTTTGTTATATCTGTTTAATATGTGCAAAAATACTCGTTATTCTTGCCAGAAATCACAGGTAGTAACTCGGCCTGATTGGCCGGGGAGCCAGCTCCATGCTCCCTGCTGACGAGGGAGCATGGAGTCAGCTTCCCAGCCAATCAGGAAGCTGGGCAGTGTGTAATGGCTCGCCGTCCAGCTTCCTGGTGCCAGAAGTTCTCGTACTCGCCCAAATACTCGGTATTGGTGACAATAGTAGTGAGGTAGCATAGAGCCATGAGTAATTACACGCCACCAGGCATCCCTATTGGGACTCCCAGTATCGGTATAGGCGAGTACCATAAAAATATATATATTGGTACTCTATACCGGAAAAAACAGTATTGGTGTATCCCTAGTAAAAAGTAAAGGGAAAAACCCCTGTAACATGTAACCACTATGTCTAAGAACAGCTACAGAATAGCAAATGTTGTTTTTTAAATTAATTCTTTATTTAAACAAAGTTTACAACATACAATAAAAAAAGAGGATATGAAACATAGAAGAAGAGACAATACAAGAACAGCAATGGAACAAGCTCAGACAATTGGATTTAGCATACAATCTGAACTAGTAGTTATAAGCCACAACGGTCAATTGAAAAGGACATATTCTGACACCTTAAAAATGATTCCCATACTGGGAGGTAGCTGAAAGTGGGATATGAAATACATTGCAGAATCTTAAAGCCAAGTGTGCATTCAACTGAAGAAAAAGATGAGCAACAAATGAAGAACTAGAAAAAGACCAGGAGGGAGGAAGACCAAACAAAATTGGGGGGGCAAGAGTGAGGGGAGGAACAATGGTGGGCTATCCGGTACAGCCTCCTAGAGGCACAGCAAATGAGGTCATATACTCTCAGAAGAGTTTCAAACTCTGGAGAATAAATGAAATCCAGCCAGTAGGGACAGGTCTTCTTGAACTTTTCCTATCTATGATGTAGGGCAGCAGTAAGTTCCTCCATGGTACGAACATCTTCAACCTTCCGCAACCAGAGGTGGAGCGGGGGAGGATCCAGGCGCTTCCAATATAATGGGATACAGGCTCTAGCTGCATTGACAAGGTGTAATAAGAGAGATAATTATATCTAGTCTTGGAGAGCGGAGCTAAATGTAAGAGCACTGCTGCAACAAATGTTTGTTTAGATATGCGTTAAAGAAAATCTTCCTTTGCCAACATCTATAGGCACGTAGATATTCGCCTACTGGGCTCTACCATCTTGCCTTTCACAGAGCAAATAGAATGATAAGCCAGGCTGTCATTCAGAGTCAGCACATCAAACAGCACTGTAAACAAAGGGGCAGGGGATGCTGGCTGACATCATTACCCACAGGGCCATCCCTATAATGAGGCAGTCTGTGGCAGTAGCCGCCTCAGGCGGCATCTCATTGGGTCTGACCAGAGTGTTCCAGGTTGCTAAGAGCTCTTACCAACCTGTGACGCTGTGACTGGCATCCCACCCAGCGCCACTGACATCACTGGTTGCCAGGAGCTGAGTGGGATGCTACGGCTGGGGTCCCTCCCAGCTTCTGGCAACTAGCGATGTCAGTGAGCTGGGTGGGATGCTGAACAGAGTGGAAGCCAGGTACTGAGCATTCTAATTTACCAACCGCCCGCCCCATGCAAGGTATACCATGAGCGCTCCCCTCCCCAGCAGGGGGCATGTGAGACCTCTACAGAGAGACCACTGCTTCCCACATGGAGAGTAAGGGTCCATCTGTGCAGAGTAATGTCAGGAGCAGGCTTTTCTAGTCAGACTGTGGCTGATTTAAAAGAAAACAAACTGTTTTGAACACCTTTTGCTTTGGTGCATCTGGAATGTATTAAAAAGCTGATTTAAAACTATAGCTAGAAATATTCAATCTTTCTCTCCTTTTATAGGAATACAGTGAAAACATGTGGCATTAATAAAAACATTTATTTACTATACTAGAAATGAGAAGACATGCAAAGCAGAGTATGCCATAAACTCTGACGATGTCTAGGGTACATCTGTTCCAGCAGTCCACATTAAAGTACATATAATAGATAATAGATACTCAGGAGCCCAGATAGGTGGAGTGTTTACACAACTGCCTAGCAGTGATGATTTGTAAAGTATCCCTTAAGTTTGCTATGTAGTTTAGCCCTAACATTTCATCTGTAGTTGAACCCTGAATCACCCAGCTGCATGGAGAACCTGGATATAAAAGATCTGTTCTTTTCTATCATTTGTATCCTACAATAAAGTGCAAGCTTGAAACTGTATTGTTGAGAAAAGCAACACAATGCCTTTTATTCACTATTAATTCTGTGAAAATATGTATCAGATCATATTATAAAAATTAGGGATGTCCCGATACCACTTTCTCAAAACCAAGTACTTCCCCTCATGTACTTGCCGATACCAATTACCGATTCTTTTTCTGAACTTTAATTTACGACTGTTTTAGTACAATAAAACATTTAACCTATTCATGTTTTGAACCGCGATCGTGTGGGACCGCCCAGGCGGTATTGCGGCGGGAAACCATGCGATCTGATTGGCGCGAATGGAGTGCCATTAGAAAATAATGGCACTGCCAACGCGATCAGCGGTGGTGTGCGATTCCGTGACCGCCCAACCATCCGCTCGGTTTCGTGCACGATGACCAGGCGGTCATGGATTGCACACCACCGCCGATCGCGCTGGCAGTCCCATTATTTTCTAATGGCACCCAAGTCGTGCCAGGCAGATTGCGTGGTTTCCCGCCGCAATACCGCCCTGCCCGATCGGTTGCACACAATCGCGGTTGAAAACACTGCGCGTTTATGCGCATGCAGATGATGGAGGCAGCGGGGCTGGTTTTCATGTTTTTCAATTATTATTTACTTTGTAAAAAATTTAAATTTCCATTTATTTTAACTCTTTATTGACCCTGTCACCTCCAACATAGGAGTTTTAGCACAGCACTGTGCTAGAACTCCTGCAACAAGAAGGAGCAGTGGCCGGGTCTTGTGGTGCAATACAACTCAATAGGACAGCCAAGAGGCAAAATAAATACAAGCTGGGATGGGGAACCAGCCCATTGAGTGAAAGCTGCATTCACTTCAAATTAACTAAGGTACCAGATAGATTAAAGAAAACAAAAAAACTTTTTGCAATGAACCTAATTAGATATGTGCACAGGCCAATGTAAAAATAATGCTTTTAGTAAACGTCTCTATGTCAATAATTTGGAGAGCATTTGAATGTTTTAAAGTCTTTTAATTAGTGCAATTGGTTTTCTTTAGGAGATGCCACAAAGGCTTGATGTGCCCTATGAGACATGGGTTGTTATGCTGTTCTGATGCCCAAAAACTTCAGCACAGGCACACCTGGAGCCAATTTCCAGGGTGTGGATCTCTAGGCACATATGCTTTCTATTTAAGTTAATGTTGCAATGGTCGAGTTTCAGACGTCATCTTGGGACCACAGCTTGTTTCTCCTATTTCATATCTTTCCAGTTCACAAACTTCATCCCTATGTAGAACATTAATTGCAGAGTTTTCCATGAAAGTAGAAATGTTCTTACTTTATACAACGGCTGAAACAATTTAATCATATGCAATTTCATTATACTGTTTATTCAAAATCAGAAATTTAGTAAATTGGTGAGCTATATACAATATCACTTTCCATCCAGTTGGCTGCTGTAGCGGAATATCTCTCCTAAACATACTTCAAACTATAGAAGCTGGCAACAAAATCTCTTCTCTTTCCCAAAAAATCCCACCATTTTTATCATGATGTTGCTGGCGCAAGTAAAGTGCTGCTTACCACAATTTATATAGGTGGTAAGTGTGACAACTGCCATTCCTACCTTCTATTCCTACCTATGCAAAATAAATGCAGCAAAAGGAATCATAATGGTATATTATTATGTTTTTCCTCTTTTAACTATAAAATGTTTTAGTTGAGATGGGTAGTTTTGCATTCAATCTGAGGAACATTTAATCTAGGTGTGGGCAATCAATTTTCTCAAGGGACCACATGAGAAAGTGGGACTGTTTTGGAGGGCTGAACCTTTTTGTGGAGGCGGGAGCCAGGAGGGGGACTAGACGTCAGGAGAGGACGGAAGAATATACACTTCCATCCTCCTGTACTGCTGGGGGTGGGGAATACATTTTACATCACTGGTTGCTAGGACCGCAGGTGGTCCTAGAAACCAATTACTGCAGAGGAGGTAGACACCTGACGTCCTTGGATGTTAGGAGGTCAGTGGTCTTAGCAACCAATGACTGAATAGGAGGGGGGACTGTTCTGGTCTATGGCTGGCAGTGGATCCCCCCAGCTCCAGGTGTGCACGTTAGGCCTAGTAGTTCCTATTGGTAGAAATATGTATTTTTGTGTGCCTGGAGGACCCACATACATGTATATGTGAGTGGTTTAGTGTGCCTGTGGTTGGAGACGACAGTAGATAAACCAGTTTCTTACTGGAGACCTTTGGTGTGAATCATCAAGATAGAAGGCATATACATTTATATAAACTACCTTGAGGGCAACCAAGGCCAGTCCACCATTTGACTGAAATAAGCTTTTTTGGCATTTAGGAAAGCTTTTCTTTGTGCCTAGATAATTAGCGTGGTGGAATCTGTGTCCAAACAACCAATGACCTATGCCACAAATATTATATATACAGTATCTCACAGAAGTGAGTACACCCCTCACATTTTAAAAAATATTTTATTATATCATTTTATGTGACGACACAGAAGAAATGACACTTTGCTACAATGTAAAGTAGTGACTGTACAGCTTGTATATCAGTGTACATTTGCTGTCCCCTCAAAAAAACTCAACACACAGTCATTAATGTCTAAACCACTGGCAACAAAAGTGAGTACACCCCTAAGTGAAAATGTCCAAATTGGGCCCAATTAGCCATTTTCCCTCCCCGGTGTCATGTGACTCGTTAGTGTTACAAGGTCTCAGGTGTGAATGGGGAGCAGGTGTGTTAAATCTGGTGTTATCACTCTCACTCTCTCATACTGGTCACTGAAAGTTCAACATGACACCTCGTGGCAAAGAACTCTCTGAGGATCTGAAAAAAAGAATGGTTGCTCTACATGAAGATGGCCTAGGCTATAAGAAGATTGCTAAGACCCTGAAACTGAGCTGCAGCACGGTGGCCAAGACCACACAGCGGTTTAACAGGACATGTTCCACTCAGAACAGGCCTCGCCATGGTCGACCAAAGAAGTTGAGTGCACATACTCAGCGTCATATCCAGAGGTTGTCTTTGGGAAATAGAAGTATGAGTGCTTTCAGCATTGCTGCAGAGGTTGAAGGGGTGGGAGGGGTCAGCCTGTCAGTGCTCAGACCATACGCCGCACACTGCATAAAATTGGTCTGCATGGCTGTCGTCCCAGAAGGAAGCCTCTTCTAAAGATGATGCACAAGAAAGCTTGCAAACAGTTTGCTGAAGACAAGCAGACCAAGATAAACTTATTTGGTTCAGATGGTGTCAAGCATATGTGGCGGCAACCAGGTGAGGAGTACAAAGACAATTGTGTCTTGCCTACAGTCAAGCATGGTGGTGGGAGTGTCATGGTCTGGGGCTGCCGGCACTGTGGAGCTACAGTTCATTAAGGGAAACATGAATGCCAACATGTGCTGTGACATACTGAAGCAGAGCATGATCCCATCCCTTCGGATACGGTCCCTGAGGAAATCGTCCAATCGCCTCTTGAACGATTCCACACTCTCTGCCGAAATCACAGCATGTGTCAGCGAGTTCCAAACCTTGACCGATCTAACCGAGAAGAAACCCCTTTGCCCCTTGTGCTGAAATTTTTTCTCCACCAATTTTAGGTGGTGGCCTCTCGTCCTTGTTAGTTTGCTGCTAATGTTGCTATCCCCGGTAAACATTTTGTACATGAAAATCATGTCCCCCCCTTAATCTCCTTACTTCCAATGAGAACATGTTTAATTTTAGTAGCCTGTTCTCATAGCTCAGGTCCTCCATCCCCTTTATGAGTTTGGTCGCCCTCTTCTGGACTCTTTCCAGTTCAAGGACATCTTTTCTTAGTACTGGTGACCAGAACTGGACCGCATACTCCAGATGAGGCCGAACCAGTGATCTATAAAGTGGCACAATAATGGACTTGTCCCTGCAAAACATTCCCTTCTTAATACAGGACAGGACCCTACTTGCTTTGTTTACCGCAGCCTGACACTGCAAGCTATTATTCAGCCTTTGGTCTACAATGACCCCCAAATCTTTTTCCCTTTCGGACTTCCCAGTGGAGTTCCCATCAGTGTGTAATCCGCTTTCTTATTTTTAACCCCAAAGTATACAACTCTACATTTATCCACATTAAACCTCATCTGCCATGTGGTTGCCCACTCCTCTATTTTATCCAGATCCCCCTGCAATGTTATAGTGTCTAATTCAGTGTCTATTACCCTCCCGATTTTGGTATCATCAACAAACCACTGAAACATGGCTGTTTAACCCCTCCCCAATATCGTTAATGAATAGGTTAAACAGCATGGGGCCCAGCACAGAACCCTGCGGCACGCCGCTCATAACCCTAGCCCTAACCCTAGCCCAATCCGAGAAGGTGCCATGCATCGATACATTCCGTACACGTTCCTGTAGCCAGTTTTCTATCCTTGTACACACTATTTCATCTCTGCCCATCGATCTCAGCTTGTGCAGTAAACGTTTATGTGGTACCGTGTCAAATGATTTAGAAAAGTCCAAATATACCACATCCACTGGAATCCCTCCATCCAGATCTCTACTTACCCTTCGTAAAAAGTTAGCAGGTTAGTCTGACAGGAACGGTCTTTCCTAAATCCATGCTGGTTGTCATTTACTATGCCATTATCGTGAACAGATTCTACTAAGTGGTCCTTTATCATACCCTCTAACATCTTGCACACTACCGATGTAAAGCTAACCGGTCTGTAGTTCCCCGGATGGCATCTGGACCCTTTTTTGAATATTGGAATTATCGTAGCCCTCCGCCAGTCACTTGGTACTCTGTCAGTCATTAAGGAGTCTTTAAAAATGATGTATAATGGTCCCGTTATAACCTGGCTTAGTTCTTTAAGTACCTCGGGGTGTAGATTATTATTTGCATTAAGTAGTTTGAGTCTGTGTTGTATCTCGGTTTCTGTCAACCACTGTAGAATATTTTGAGATGAACTATGTGCGTTCCTATGCATAATAGCCCGGTCTTTTTCCTTAGTGTAAACTGATGAGAAAAAGGTATTCAGCGCCTCGGCCCTCTCCCTGTCGTTTGTGACTAACTCCCTGTTATCATCCATTATTGGGCCTATCTGCTCCTTCCTTACTCTTTTACTGTTTATGTACTGGTAAAACTTTTTGGGGTTATTTTTACTAACTGTGGCTATATGTTTTTCACACTCTATTTTAGCTGCCCAAATTACTTTTTTTACATCTTTTGTTACATTCTTTGTAATTATCGAACGCCAATGCCGTCCCCTCCATCTTATATTTTCTAAATGCCACTCTCTTGTCCTTGATGTGTTGCTTTACCCATCTATTTAACCATACCAGCTTAGTTTTTGACCTTTTTATTTTGTTCCCCAATGTTATACACTTGGCAATAGTCTTTTGTAATGTGTTCTTACAACATTCCCACTTCTGTTCAGTGCTCAGTTTCTGAAATAAGCTTTTCCATTTGATTTAACACATGAGCTGGCGCAGCTTATCAAAGTTAGCCTCCCTGAAGTTTTTTTTAGGATCGAGTACAAGCACCGTGCCGATATTTTTTCCGGTACTCACCGATACCGAATACCGATACTGGAAGTCCCATTAAGGAACCCGGGTGGCTGCCCGGTTTCCTGATTAGCCGGGAAGGCGGCTCCATGCTTCCTTGTCATCAGATGACGAGGAAGCATGGAGCCGACTTCCTGATTGGCCAGCTTTCCGACCAATCAGGAATCCGGGGGGCCAGCTCCATGCTCCCTGGTAATGAGGGAGCATTGAGCCGGCTTCTTGGAATTAGGAAGCCGGGCAGCGTGTAATGACTTGCAACCCGGCTTTCCAAATACTAGTATAGGTATCAGTGTATCCCTAACTAAAAGGGATATGTTCGTAGGAAAAATATCTTTTGCAGTTTCTATTGTTTTCCGATACCCCAGACCCCATCAGTTTGATCTTGGTAATAGATATTATCTTGTATCATCCTTTGTACTGATTAATCACTCTATATACACACATTTAGTAGGCAAAATGTTATTTTGGATGGCATCCTGCAGAGTTTATAAGAGTCTACACAGATCTGACTGTCCATGGGGAAGCTTTCACAACAGTTACATTGTTTTTCTTGTAAGTATGGAAAATAACATATTTTTTGTAAAATAATTAAACCTTTAAAAATAATATGAAAATACTATTCTTAAATAATAAGAAATAAAGTAAAAAACATAGAAAATGAGAGCTCCCATTAATCTTTAGTCTGCGTTACTGTAACTACAAGGCATGTAGAGCGGAATTTATCAAAACTGTAGCAGACAAAACATGGACCAGTTGCCCATGGCAACCAATCAGCTTCCCTCTTCAGTTTGTTCAGTTAAGCTTTGAAACTGAAAGAAGCTGATTGGTTGCCATGCACAACTGCTCCAGATTTTGCCTGCTCCAGTTTTGATACATTTCCCTCGTAGTTCCTTACAAGCTTACAAATTTCCCTTGTAGTTCCTTGCCAGTAATTATGGTACCTACAGCATCACACATGTTTATATTTTGAACAGCTAACTTTACAATTTACTGTTATTTTGACAATACCTTTCCAGAGTAATACCCCATGTTAAAAGTAAAACATTATATATGTCAAGTCCCTAGATTTTTGTTTTGACCCCAGTAACAATTGTTGGTGACCCACAAGCATATTATGGCAATTATACGCTGTAGTACTGTGGTTGGAGAAATAAAATAGCCTTACCCTCCTGTCAGAATGTTGTACTTTCTTTGCGGTGTTGTGTCTCACTGCCTTTTCCAAACTTCTGCTGTCTATGCTGCTCTGTTGAGCAATGCAGTAAAACAGATCTGCTGTGAGTCAGGGGCCAAGAATGTCTTGGATTATCCAAATTTACGGGGAATACAATGAATGCATAACATGGGCAGGAGGTTCTAATATACAAGAGGGAAAACGATTACATCAAACATCATGCTTGAAAAAACAGGAATGGTGTATAGTGGTTATTTTATGTTCAGTCAGTCTTATTTAACATGTTGAAGAGCAATGATGATCTGCAATTGCTGTAACCTATAGTAATCTCTACAGTGACAGCAGCTGATATAACTCCTGATTATTTGGGGTTACTGTACTTCATATTTTGCCCTTTGCCCTTCTTTATTGGTTAAAGTGGTTTGTGTTTCTTTTATAACTTTTAGGGCTGATGTATATAAACATCACCAACATATAGTTGGATGAAAGTATTTGCACAGCATTACAGCCACTGGATGGCATTAGAGGGGCATAGAGCATAAAGGGATCCATCTAGCAGCAGTTTTTATACATCAGTCTCTAAAAGTTACACTAACTTAGGAGTTAAATCTTTAAAATACATTTATGTACCCTAAATTAACAAAAATTTAGCAAAAATGTATCTTATTTATGTATTACTTATTAATGACACCATTTAGTTATTTGACAGAGTCTGAAGTAAAAATGTACAGTGCTCATAGCTAATTGTTATTTCAATTCCAGCAAAGAATATGAATGGTTGCTTGGGTACTGCATTTCTGTAAGTCAGCTTTGTGTGCGGGGTATAATTTATAAAGGTTGTTGGGAAACATTCCCTTGACTAAGGAGTCTGAAGAAGTATTAAAGGGACACCAACTGCAAGAGCTGTAGATCCTCAAATCATCTCTGAATTTGTGCTGACACTGTCCTTCCTTCTGGAGGGTGGCTACTTTTGTTCCCCATGGTCCCTGTATGTGTTGTAAAGTAGCCACCACTCCAAGCTCACTCCTGTGATAGACTACAACCTCAATACAAATTAGTAAAATAAACATGAGACTGTAGTCCATCATGGGAGTGATCTTGGAGCGGTGATTACTTTACAACACACACAGGGACCATGGAGAACAAAAGTAGCCACCCTCCAGAAGGAAGGACAGTTTCAGCATGAGTTCAGAGATTAATTGAAATCCGGGTGATACACGAATAAGATACATTTTTGTTAATAGTTAGGGTACTTGAATGTATTTTTAAGATTTAACTCCTGAGTTTAGTGTCACTTTAAAATATACATTTAGGCACAACACAAAAACTCATAAATATTAATGCATAGGGCAATTTTTTCCATCACAAAAACAGCCAACTGAATCCTAGATCATATCCTGGTGTCAATAGACACTCTCATTATAGTTTATTATAGTATATCACGAGAGGTGGCTACTTTTCAACACACATACAGGGACCATAGAGAACAAAAATACCCCCAAAAATACTGTACACACTGTGCTTTTACAACTGAGCCCTGGTGATGTGAACGTCTATAATAAGTGTTGATTTATATTGACATCTAGTGGTGATTTTTAATATTGCACCCATTACTATATCTTAGTTTAAAGTGACACTAAAGTTAGAGCTACAGTTAAATATTAAAAATGCATTCTAATACCTCAACTTTTAACAAAAATGTATCTTATTCGTGCATCACTCAGCTGTAGATCCTCAAGCCATCTCTGAATTCGTAGTTACACTGTCCTTCCTTCTGGAGGGTGGCTACTTTTGTTCTCCAAGATCCCGCTGTTAGCTGTAAAGTAGTTACCACTCCAAGCTCGCTCCCATGATGGACTACGATCTCACATTTAGTTTACTAATTTGTATTGGGATTGCAATCCATCACGGGATCGAGCTTGGAGCGGTGCAAACAATACACTGCCTTTGTGGCTAATATCTTAACAGTTAAAATCATTGTAGTGCAGGGCTGTAGATAATTTATTTTTCCTCACCCGAAGTGCGATCACCCGCACCCAGAACTGTGCCTGCGTTCCGGTCCTGTGCGATCTGCAAAAATGCTGTGGGCGGGGGGCATGGCTGCGGTGCCATTGACTTCAATACAACCCCACACCCCCTCCCGCCCCTGAACGCAGGGAGTCAGCCGGCTTGCATTCCAGTGCGTTCTAGAGGCACCGGCATCCTGTCCTCCTGCGGTGCTCGTGTGGCCGATGTTGCGTACGGGGAGAGGTGTCCTGCCCCTTTCCGTCTGCGGCGTCTAACACATTCACCTGGCAGCCACATGAGCACCGCGGGAGCATAGACGTAGCCAGCTCCTTTTGCGCCCGAAGCGAAGAAAAAAAACGTGCCCCCTTACAGAGGCTTCCCATTCATTCAGAAACTATTTTACTATCATCCAGTTTCTGAATGGGGAGGAGCCTCTGTACAGAGCGCTACTCCCCATTAAGAAACTCATGAATGAACAGGAAGTAATGTAAATCACATCCTGTTCATTCATAACTGGGGACACATAGTACTATGTGTCCCCAGTTATTTACAAACACTGGGGTGATCAGCTGATCGTTCCAGAGTTTGCTCTGCACAGAGGACCGGTACATATCACTAATATGTACCGATCCTCCTCCGCAGCGGGGGATCCGAGGAGAAGAAAAAGAAGCGCTGCTGCTGCGGGGACAGCGGAGGAGGGAGCGCGGTGAGGAGAGAGAGAGCCGCCCGCTGTCAGATCCAGGCCGAGCGTCTCTCTCTCTCCTCACTGCTCGGCCTTACTTCTGTGATAGCGGCTCCCTCCTCCGCCCAAGGCCGCAGCGCTTCGTTCACTTCTCCTCGGTTTCCCACTGCATACAGATGGGGGATAGCAGTGGGGATCCAGAGAAGACCCAGGACATCGCGATCTACCAGTGATCGCGATCGGCCTTATGGGCACCCCTGTTTTAAAAAGACTTACTGTATAATTGGCACCTACCAATTCACACAAACTGCTTAGTATACACGTATTGGAATTTTTTTTACCAGAAACATTTAGCAGAATACATTTTGGCCAAAACTAATGAAGAAATTTGATTTTATTTGATATTTTTTATACCAGGAAGCTTCCTCAGTCACGAGCCAATAGCAGGGCTGAGCAGCAGGTGAGGAGTGCTGGGGACCTCCCCCAGCCTGAGTAGCACCTGAGGGCGCAGAGTGGCGCAGGCGCATTACGCACGTGTTCCCACGCACGCGCGGCCTGTGTACCGCGCATGCGCACCGGCAAACCCAGCGCCAGATGCCCTGCCAGGAGGAGGAGCCTGAGCCCAATGCCCGCGCTGGTGAGCCTGGTGAGGAGCAGCCCCCCTGGGTCCCTGACAGTGACATAACAAAATCATACATTCATTTATTAACATGAGCCCATCATGTATTAACCAGCAATTCTGTATACAAATCTGGCAGGTTTATTTAAGAACAATGATGCTGAGTAAAGTGAAGCAATGGTGACAGATTGTGCAGAGTTCTGAAGCACAACAGAGTACAAGTACTTTACAGCAAATAACTGCCTCCCAGTGTCCACCCAGAACAACAACTAAAATAGTTTTAGGTGGACCCGCATCTGACCCTTTCATTTGCCCTCTTGTCACAGTGTATGAAGCAGTGAGCACCCCATTTAACAAGTCCACCTTGTTGTAAGATATAGATAGCTGCAGATGCACAGTGCACACACACACACACAGTCAGTCAGCCATCTTCGCTGATGCTATCATTATTATTTGGGAAATACTAGTACCTTGGATTGGAACTGAAGCTGATCGAGGCAGTTCCTGCCATTTCACTGTGCTCACATTACACTCCGCAGCTTCTCCCATCCACCCCACAGTCAGCAGGCACTTCACCACTGCCTGGACTGTACCACCCACTCCTCCCTTGGGGGGAGGGGAGAGGAGGTGTGAAAATTCACACCTGGACACAGATCGCGATTTTGAGTCTCCATGCAGTTATTACATATCATTATTATACACTCTGCTGGCCTGCATAACGTATCTGGGCTTCATGCAGTTATGGGACCAGGACACAGTGGCGTAGCAAGGTCATGAGGTGCCCGGGGGCAAGTCTTTCATTAGCGCCCCCCACACACAAATCAATCCATAGTTTAATGCTCTAGACCAATTGTTCCCTTGCCTATGTTTTCCCCTCCTGATCCACCTTCATATTCCAGTGCTGCTTTGTTAATTTAGGAGCCACTTCTGGGCTCCGGAATTGAGTGATTTCAAGTCTACACTCCATGATGGATCGGGAGGGGTGCTGCTGCACCAAAAGAAAGGGGCACAGAAGCGGGTCTAAAGCCACTGATCCATTATGGAGGCCCACCACATAGCAATACATTATACAGCAATGCAAAATACCACCAGCTATAGAGGACTACAAATCCCAGCAATATATTATATAGCAATGCAGAATATGAAGCTACATACACTGTGTTGCTCCTGGGTGGCGGCCTGATGTCTCCAGGGTCTCAGGAGGGCTGTGTGGGATCTCAGGATGGCTGTACAGAGTCTCAGGATGGCTGTACAGAGTCTCAGGTGGGCAGGGGGGTCTCAGGTGGCCTGTGCGGAGTTTCAGGTGGGCTGGGGTATCTCAGGTGGGCTGTGCAGAGTCTCAGGTAGGCTGTGGGGGTCTCAGGTGGCCTGGTAGGGTCTCAGGTGGCCTGTGGGGGTCTCAGGTTGGGCTCTGCGGATTATTGCTGTTCATAATTTTTATTTATTTAATTTTTTTACGTTTAATTTTGTTTTATTTTTTTACTTTGTATCTTTTTTCCAATTTTTGTTTCATTTTAATGTATTTTAGTTTTTACTTTTTTTCACTTTACTTTATTGCTATCACACAGGGGATAACAATCCCCTGTGTGATAGCATTAGGAGGTGTCAGGTTCTCTTTATGAGCCTGCCCTCCAGTACAGACTCTGGACTTAGGAGTGCAGTGGACTCTGAACTTAGGCGTACAATGGACTCGGGACTTAGGAGTGCTGTGGACTTGGGACATAGGGAAATCAATGGACTCGGGACATAGGGAACGCAATGGACTCGGGACATAGGAACACAATGGACTCGGAACTTAGGAACGCAATGGACTCGGGACATAGGAACGCAATGGATTTGGGACATAGGAACGCAATGGACTCGGAACATAGGAGCGCAATGAACTCGGGACTTAGGAACGCAATGGACTTGGGACTTAAGTGACATTAAAGTATTTTTTCCCTCCCCCCAATGCTAGTGTAAGGACTTACCTTAAATGATCTCTCCTAATCCGATCTTCTTCTTTCCTGTCGTTTTTAGCTGTCCCTCCAGGGCTACTGCAGGTCTCCGATCCAGCGCTGACTCCTCTGTGCTTGCTGGCACTTCCTGTCCCACGGTGTCTGCATGCGGGGGCATGTTGTCCATAGACTTACCTTGTGTCTTTCCTCGTCTCCTGGCCGAAAATCTGAACTGCGAATGCGCCCGCCCCAAGATCCTTTGTGGCCGTCCGAGATTTTTCCGGTTTTCGGACGAGAGCACGTGGCGAAGACACAGGTAAGTTTTATCCTCTTTTAAAGCATTTAAAAAAAAAGTTTTTGCATTTATCTACTGCTTGCTAGTTGCTATGATTGCTTCTCAGCTTTGCAGAGTGAAGAGATCCTGAATGCATAGCGAGGGGTGCGTTGGCATGCTAAACACTTCCTGGCAGGATTGCCCCATCTACTACTAAGACCAGAAGGGGTATATCTAAAGCAGAGGATTTCTAAACCTTCTAGGGCCAGGACCCCTTGGTAACATTTGCCAAGTTGTGGAGACCCCCAACGCTAAACATATTTTAAATTATAATTTGTTGATCATTTTTTAAAACTTTTTTAAACTTTTATTTAACTAATATCTCTCGTCTCACTGCTAACACAGAACAGAGCGGAGAACGGAAGTTCTCCTGTCTGCTCCCCGCATTTCATCCTGAAGTAATTTGCCATGGAAGATTTCTGCCAGCCAGCTCATCCTTGATGAAGTCCAAAAAGTCTTGTCAGAACACCGCCATCAAGGCCTGATTGTTCCAGTCTTACGGTGCTGCAGCCAAAGAATTTCATAGGCTAAGAAGCAGACATGAGCGAGCTCATCAAGACTTTCCTGAAATTTTCTAGGAAAACCTGATAATTATAAAGGTAAAGATCATTCTTCTTGAGAAGCCCAGACCATTGCTTGTCCAGGAGACAGAGTAATAATAAAAAAAGGACGTAAGGCCTGTCTGACTGACAGTTCACTGGAAGGTACTCAAATTGAATATGACATTGAGTGGGGCTACCCCCTCACTCCAAGGGTTAAATGCTCATTTCGTCTAGGGGGCTCAAATAAAGCTGTTTTATTCATCTGATCCTCAGTCTTACAGAAGTTGGCACTTACCTCTCGCCCCCTCCGCTCCAGCTATAAATTGTCCCTTGGTGTCCTCATGTCTAATGCAGGTCAATGGACCTACATAAGACATGATGACGTCAGCGGTCCTTAGACGACCAGAACCCGGGGAAGAAAAAGCTGCGGGGAATGTTTTGGTAGCCTGTAGGCAGCTGGTGGGACCAAGGATCAGATTAGTAAATCTGGTTTACTCCACCGCTAAACAAAACGGCCACATAACCCTTGCAGAGGGGCTGAGTTTTTTTATTTTCCCGGAGTTCATCTTTAATTATTATTATACAGGATTTATATAGCGCCAACAGTTTGCATAGCGCTTTACAATATAAGGAAGACATTACAATCACAATACAATTCAAGACAAGATGGTAAGGAGGGCCCTGCCCCTGAGGGCTTACAATCTAAAAGGGAGGGGCAAGTGATAGATGGGGAGGTAGCTGTATAGGGATGAATTGTTTGAGAGCATGATGGTTGAGTGGTTAGGTTGAGGTGGGATAGGCTTCCCTGAGGATATGAGTCTTTAGGGAATGCTTAAACGCAGTCAAGGAGGGAGATAGATGGACAGGTTGGGGTAAAGAGTTCCAGAGGATGGGAGAGACTCTAGAGAAGTCCTGGAGGCGAGTATGGGAGGAGTTGACAAGGGAGCTGGAAAGCAGGAGGTCTTGGGAGGAGCGGAGGGGACGGTTAGGGTGATATTTTGAGACAAGCTTTGAGATATAGCCAGGGCAGAGTTGCGGATGGCTTTATAAGTGACTGTTAATATTTTGAATTTTATCCTTTATCCTTGGGCGAGTGGAAGCCAGTGGAGGGATTGGCAGAGGGGGTTTGCAGACACTGAGCGGCGGGTTAGGTGGATGAGTCTCGCAGCAGCATTCATGATAGACTGAAGGGGGGATAGCCTGTGTAGTGGAGGGCAAATGAGGAGGGAGTTACATTAATCAAGACGACAGATAACAAGTGAGTGGATGTGGTTTCATTGGTGAGGAAGGGGCGTATTTTTGAGATGTTACGAAGGTGAAGGTGGCAGGATTTGGATAGTGATTGGATGTAGGGAAGAAAGGTGAGGTCCGAGTCAGGGATGACACCTAGCACCTTGGCATGGGGGGAGGGATGGATAGTGGTGTTATCAATCTCAAGGGAAAGGTTGGGGGAAGGTGCACGGACAGGAGGAAATATCATGAGCTCAGTTTTTGAAAGGTTGAGTTTTAAGAAGTATTGTGACATCCAGACTGATATGTCAGTTAGTAGATTAGTGACATGCAAGGACACGGAGGGGGTGAGTTGTGGAGTAGAAAGATACATTTGAGTGTCAGCGGCATAGAGATGGTATTGGAAGCCATGTGAGGTTATTAACTGACCAAGAGAGGAGGTGTAGATAGAGAAGAGAAGGGGTCCAAGGACAGAGCCTTGGGGGACCCCTACAGAAAGAGGAAGAGGAGGGGAGCAGTTAGATTTGTAGGTGACACTAAATGAGCGCTTAGCTAGGTAGGAGGAGAACCATGAGAGAGCAGAGTCTTGTAGGCCAAGCGAGTGGAGTTTTTTGAGGAGGAGCAGGTGATCAACAGTGTCAAAAGCAGCAGAGAGGTCTAATAGCAAGAGTAAGGAGTAGTGGCCCTACTCCTGCTTTCCCCCTTGTTTCCAGGAATTGCCAGAGATTCTGGCTGGAACGCACTGGATCGCATTGAGGCCGGTTCACTTTGTTGTGGGGCGGTAGGGGCGATGCTTTGAAGTGAATGGCACCACAGCCACGCCCTCCAGCCGCAATGCGATCGCCCGCACGGGAAATTGGTAACAAGTGGGATCTCAACATTAGCTCAGTGAAATTAACAGCAAAAGAAGAGGAGGTGCTCAATCTTGGTATAACATTTGCCCCAGTGAACAATCTAAATAAGTTCCAAACATTTATAGATTTGCAGAAATTAGAATTTGAAGAAGGTGAATTCTATTTATTTAATGTGGTTGATGTGTTTCCTGTTGCAGGCAGGCGGAGCCTATATCTCGATGGCTGTCCTGGAAGATGACTGGGGAAAAAACATTATGCCTCCTTTACCAGGCCCCACCTCTAGAGTGAATGTAGGGTGGATCATTGATAAATATAGTCATACATATTTGCGGAGCAATTCCACATTTATCCCCCCAAGTAAAGAGTATCCAATTTGTAGAGGTTTTGAAGAATCTGGTGGATGGATGTGCCACGCGTTCCCGTGCGGCCGATCGCAATGCAGCCGGAGGGCTTGGCTGTGGTGCCATTCACTTCAATGCACCGCCATGCCCCCGCCCCACAACAAAATGAGCCAGACATAATGCGATCCAGTGCTTTCTGGCCTGAACGCACTGTGGCTGGGGTGAACTTGCCCTTAGAGGGGGAGGACCTGGGGCAGGACTCACTGATGAACTCTCAATAAACTGAGTCAGTGGGGAATGGAGTGCAGCAGATTTTCCTTTAGTACATGACTGTTTGGTTGGAGCAAGGATACACTCCTGCCAAGAGCACCCAGCTGTCTTCCCCTGCTGAAGCCGCGGAGGATCGGTGCTTTATTCCTATGCTTTGGTGTGCCATGTATATATAGATTCTGGGCATATGGGGCAAAAACAAATGTTCATAGTATATTTTCTTTCCAGGTCGAATGAAATTCATTCATAATATAGCACTCAATAAGGAACATACCACATAATGGCCACTAGATGGAGTAGAAAATCATAGGCTAGGCGTTCAGTTTTTCCTATGCTCCTAAACTCCATCTAGTGGCCATAATGTTGTATTTTCCTAATTCACTCCAATTTTATGAATTAAATACATTCGGCATAGAAATAAGATCTTCTAATAACATTTGTTTTTGCTCCTTTTCCACAGAACAAATATACATGGCCGTTTCACAGAATGAATGGCTCTACAAACTTTTTATGAATTTACCCCTTAGTGTCTCCATCATGCTTCAGAAAATATGTGTGCAGCTATCCAGGGACGTCTATGGCTTGCTTTAATTTAAAAAAAAAAAAAAAACGAACGGTGGTGTGCGCTATGCAATCCTACAAAGCCTGGGCTAAGCATTAAAAAGTAAGACAGCCATGTTGGAACGGTTCTTGCAGCTGAATCTAGTAAACACATCGTCTCCTCCTTGCTAGGTATGCAGCACACATCGCTGACACCAGGTGGCGCTCCCGGCGCAGTCCTTCTGGCTTTGGAGCAGACCACGTGACGGACAGCGTAGGTTTCCCGCCCTCTCCTTATCGTCTAGCGCTTCTTTGGTTGTCAGGGAAACCGGCGTGTTTCCGTAACGCGTCAACCTGCGAACCTAATCCTAATATGGCGGATTGAGGAGTGAGGGAGCAGCCATCAGAAAGCGGAGAAGGCCGCGAAGCAGAGCGTCTTGCTCGGAACACTACGCTGGGTGAGCGGACAGCTGAGCCCTTATGTGTATTTGAGGCTGTTTTTCTTTGTGTGAGGAGCGCTGTGTATATACCTATGTCACCTCTAAGGGTGCTGCGTACTGGGGGGCCCCGCGGGGGTCTGGTGTGAGGGGGCGCACCCTGGAGTCTGCTCTGACGATTCTCCAAGCTGGGGGGCCCCCGGGGTCTCTTCTGAGGGAGCTCCGCTTTCTGTGTCGGGCCACTTGCCTGCCATTTCTCAACTGTGGGCCAAAAGCTGTACCTGTAGCAACCAATCAGAATGACGCTAATGGTTTAGTGATTTTTAGCTCCAATCTGATTGGTTGGTGTTGGCAGAGAGTCGTTTTCACTTAGCACCTTGGGACTTTGTCTTTTCTATGATCCTGTTTATTATGAAGCTAGCACTCTATATTCTGCAGGATGTTTGTAATTTCACACTGTACGTCCCCATCATGAAGTTCCCAAATGACTCCTCTGTATATGAGCAGATATTCTGGACTCAGGAATGCCGCTAACTGCTGAGAATCAGTATTGAGGCCTCCACTGATGAAAGGATTAAAGGAGAACTATGGGGTTAAGGCTTTTCCCCATAGTTCTCCTTAGGGTAACAGGAGGACACAAACTAGCGTCCTCCCGTCACCCTAAACTCAGTATACCGCGAGCTACTGCTTGTGGTATACTGAGACACCGCAGCTGAAGCTCCTCCCGACAATTATGTCTGGATCCGCCCAGCTGCGTGAGTGACAGCTGGCTCTGCCTATCTAGTGGCAGAGCCAGCTGTACCCGCTCCCTTCCTCGTCCGATCTGCCAGTCAGCGCTCCCCTGTCACGGCAGAGAGCTGTGACAGGATCGAGAGGTGAGCGAACGCCGGTATGTGTTCGCTCACCTCCTGATCTACTGAGCCGACCTGTGACAGTCTCATTGTCACAGGTCGGCTAGAACTATGAGGTGAGTGAAAAGCACTCACCTCATAGCCATCCAGTAATTGTATCAGCTTAAGGCCCCGTTCACATGTAGCGATATCGCGAGAAGTCGCCGGCCAATGCTATTCAATGGAGCTGTCTTAACTCCATGTCGCTCGTCACGGTCGCAAGTCGTTTCTACCGGACCCTTTTTTTGGCGGATTTTGCGCGATTTTGCTTTTTTTCTATGGAGCCCGACGGAGAAGGTTGCACTACCGTCGCTGGAACGTCGCCCCGAAAGTCGCGCTATCCCGGCCGCTGCAAAGGTATGTCGCTACATGTGAACGGGGTCTAAAGGAGAACTATCAGCGATCTCATATTTGACAGCTGAGGCTAGGTTCAGATCTGTGCAATCCCGGGACTGTGTGATCGTATTTGGGTGCACACAGCGATTGCCACATGGCCCCGTTAATGTCAATGAGGTTACATCTGCACGGCAATCACACAAAAAAAAGGTACATGTACCTTTTTTTTGCGACACACGACGATTGGCTTTTTTTTTTTTAGCTGCAGGCGTGTTCAATTGCACGGGCAGTATTGTGGCGGGAACGTGCGCAATCTGCCTTGCGCGACGGGTGTGCCATTAGAAAATAATGGCACCGCCAGCGCAATTGGCATTGGTGAGCAATTCCGTGACCGCGCGGCCATCCGGGTGGTTTTGTTCACGATTGCCGTGCGGTTACGGATCTCCCAGGTGTGAACCTAGCCTGAAATGGCAGAACAGTGTGCTCAGCGCTCTGCTATTTCAGTTGTCAGCTCTGCAGAGATGGGACGTGTTCAGGCTGCTTGTTACATTCTTCAGCACAGAAATATGTATCAGTGTGTTTCTATGCTGAAACTTTCCATCAGGCTTCCTATTGTCTGGGAACGTTCAGGAGCCTTAGGCCGGGTTTACACCTAGGCAACATCAGTTTTGGCCGTTTCTACGCGCGTGTTTAGTGTGTGGCTATTTGCGCACTTTTTTATGTGCGCTTGTACACGTGTTCATGAAGATGCACTGACAGCTTCACCAGTTGAATTCTGCGGTGTTAAGCCCCCTTCCTGGCCAGGCCATTTTTCAGTATTCAGCGCTGCAGTACTTTGAGTGACGTTTATTTCATCATGCAACGCTGTACTGAAATGAATTTTATACCATTTTTTTAGGGACACACAGCTTTCTTTTAGTGGTATTTAATCACCACTGGGGGTTTTATTTTTTACTATATTAAGGACAAAATACAGAATTAAAAAAAAAACAACTGTTTCCACTCTATTAAATTCTAAAACATTTATTATTACCCAATTGTTTGGTAAAATATAAAAGATGGGGTCACGTCAGGGAAAAAAGACTACCAAACATGTCAAGCCTTAAAATTGCGTGCGCGAGCGAAACCTCAAAAAACTAGAATACCCAAAATTGTCTATAGGCGACGCTTTTAAAGTTTCAACCGCTCATCAGTTTAGTGTTACCAGTGATTGGTCACTTATTGTTATTGCTATTACATAGGGGGATGACAATCCCCTATATAATAGCAAAGGCACACTGACAGGTCCTCTTTATGGAGACTTTAGGGGTCTCTAGGACTCTGGTGAGATCTGATCCTGACATGCTATCAGGGTCAGTCACTAAGGTTATTAATGGCTGTCCCTAAGTTTGGAGCAGCCTAATAATAACCATAAATTAATTAAACTAGCAATCGGTCATAGTAACTACTTGATATAATTGATAAAAAAAAGTTTAAAAAAAATTAACAAGATAAAAATTATATACAAATATATTTTGTTACATGTTCACATAACATTAAAAAAAGTTGTTCCGGAGTACAATACAGCAAAAGTTTGCTGTATTGGAATAGAAGGGAACTGCACCAGAATGTAAGTCCAGTATAAAGGTACCAATAGAAGAATCCAAATATTCGTCGCCGGAGCATAGTCCAGGTCAAGACAGGCATCAAGTATCATAAACGGGAAGTCATGCCAGAGGTCAATGACCAGGGGATCCAAATAGTGGGGAAGGAAGGCAGGAATAGGAGAACAGGAAGTAACGCTTCGTAGCTGCACTGGGTATGGCAGAAGAACTCGGCAACAAGTCTTTGCTCTGGCTGGAATTTAAACGCAGCAGTGACCAGACACTCCCTCGTCAGGGCAACGAGGAAGCTACAGACCCCTGGGAACTAATGGGACGGCGAAGAGAGAGTGTGAGAGCAAGGCCCTCCCCGTTGATGACCAGCTCATGAGGTGAGTAAAAGGTCACGGCAACATCACATGCGTGCTCCAGCAACCCAGCCGCCGGTGTGCACCTACTCACCCCAGGAAGAACCCTACAATCCCGCTGGCACCCAGGTAGGGGGGCACCCCAGGTTCCACAACAGCTGCTTACACAAAACTTGCTCAGATCTGAAAAATGTTTTTTTATATATTGAATTTCCCTCTGCAATATAGGAGGGGGTGGACACGGGATATTGAGGTTAACGCAATTAACCTTCAGGGGTGTGGAGATGTTTTTAAAAACTACTTGTCCAAGGACTAAAGCGGGGGCCTGATCTACTTGTCCTGATACAAAAAAAGAATTTTTTTTTTAACCATATTTAGCAATGCCAAGAAGAGCTTCTCGTTGGTCAGTGCCGTCAGATGAGTGCGCTGACCAACGAGTGCTTGAATTTTGAGAGCAAAATTCAAATTACAATGGCCCAGCTACAGATAGTACACCCATACTGCGGATGGGAAGGACCGTTCCCTGAAAGGCAAGTATAGCGGGGGGGGGGAGATGGTGTCTGGACCAGATTTGTGCGGGTAATTCTTTTTCCAAATTACTTGGGAAAGTGAATTTACCGTTTGGGGCGGGTGCAGACTTGGGCGAGGCCATGTACGGTTGCCTTGCGGCCTCATTGATTTCATTGGGGTTACATCCGCGTGGTAATCTCTGAATGTTTTCAATCGCGATTATGTTTTTTTTTTTTTTTTTTTTTGCTTTGTAATATTTTTTTATCATTATTTATAATTTTTTAATCACCTTTTTTTTCTTCTATTTTTATGTATTTACATTTTTATTTATTTTTTTCCAATCTTATGTTTACATTTTTAAGTGTTGCATATTTAATTTTTTACTTGACTTTATTGCTATCACACAAGGGTAACAAGTCCTTGTGTGATAGCATTTGAAGGTGACAGGTTCTCTTTATTGACTGTCACCTCCAACACAGGAGTTCTAGCACAGCACTGTGCTATTTCTCCTGTGATAGCTGCATTCCTGTGTCACTACACACATGGAGCAGAGTAGAGAACCGTTCTCTGCCTTGCTCCGTGCTCTGGAACCTAATTTGCCGTCGTCACGGATTCCCCACAAGAGGGGGGACCCCGAAGACTACGGCAAAAAGGAAGCCCAGGTGCAGAGAGACAGGCAGCCGGGAGCAGTACACGTCCGGCCGCTGGAGATAGAGAGAGGGGAGGGGAGCGTGATTCAGGCAGGTTACGAGTGATTATTAGACGGCTGTACAGCCGTTTAAAATCACTTGTACATAACGGCTCCCACACTACATTTAGCCGTGCTGCTTGCCCCCAGCCGGGCTAAATGTAGAAAAAAAAACTACGCGCCCGAAACTGCCTGTCCCGGGTGTCGGGCGATAGGAATTCCACACCCCTGACCTTGTCTGTAAGGTAGGGATACAGCAATACCGGTTTTTCGGTATTGATTACCTATATTATATTTAAAAAAAAAAAAAAATGTTGTGGGATACTCGCCAATACTGATACTGGAAGTGCCATTAAGGAAGCCAGGCGGCATGTAATGACTTGCTTCCTGAGTAGCCAGGAAGCTGTCTCCATGCTACCTCGTCACCAGGTGACGAGGAAGCATGGAGCCGGCATTCTAGCCAATTGGGAAGCTGGGGGGCAACTAATGACTCGCCGACCAATCAGGAAGCTGGGCAGCAAGTCATTACACACCAACCGGCTTCCTGATTGGCCGGGAAGCAAGTTCCATGCTCCCTGGTGATGAGGGATCATCAGGGGTGTGGAATTCCTGACACCTGGAACATGCAGTTCCGGGCGGGTAGTTTTTTTTTCCCGACATAGCCCTGCTTCAGGCAGGCAGCAGGGCTAAATGTAGAGGGGAAGCCGTTTTGTACAAGTGCCCTCCAGCGGCTTACAGCCGTTCAAGATCACTTGTAAGCAGCCTGATTCTCACTCCCCCTCCGCTCACACCGCCTCTCTCTCCAGCTGCTGCCCCCCCCCCTTATGGCACCGCCCACCATCGTTCACTGCCCTCCGCTGCCTCTCTCTCTTCTCGCCTGCTGGCTCCCTCCACGCCATGGTCTTTGGGGTACCCCGCACTTCTGGGGGTCCCGGGACCATGACAAATGAGATCAGGTTGGTCAGCAGAGCGGAGAACATCTCTTCTCCCCTCTGCTCCGTGTGAGCACCGACACGGGAAGGCTGCACTCGCAGCATTCTTGTCACAGGAGAACAAGCACAGTGCTGTGCTGGAACTCCTGTATTGGAGGTGACAGGTTCAATAAAGAGAACCTGTCACCTCCAAATGCTATCACACGGGCTTGTTAGCCCCTGAGTGATATCCATAAAGTTAAGTAAAAAATTATAAATAATTACAAATGTAAAAAATAAAAAGGCGATAAAGTAAACAATAATGACAATTAAAAATACATTTTACAAAGTAAAAAAAATAAAGTAATTAAAAATTAAAATAATTAAAACCAACCCTGCTACTCCCACTATCTGCATGCAAATAAACGCATGCATAGGGCATTTTGTGTGTGCGCGGAGTGGTGCCCTCCATTCTACTGTGTGCCATATTGTGGTTGCGATTTCCCGCAGCAATACTACCTGTGCAATCGCGCAAGATCGCAGTTGAAAACAGCAAGGTGCCTATTGCGGAGAAAGTTACATGTACGGGTTCGCGCAGCAACCGCACGCAATTGCACACCATCGCTAAGTCTACACCAGACCTAGGGGGCTGGTTCACACCACAAACTTTGCGTTCCAGAGCGTCCAGCCTCTGGAATGCACTGGAACGCAAGCCGGCCAGCTCCCTGCGGGAGGGGGCGTGACCGTGCATTGAAGTCAATGGCACCGCAGCCACGCCCCCCGCTCGCAGTGTGATCGCTCGCACCCGGAACCCAGGCACATAATGTGCCTGCGTTCTGGGTGCTGGCGATCACACTGCTGCAATACAATACTGCCATTGACAAAAATGCACCGCCACGTCCCTGAATGCAGGGAGACGGCCAGCTTGTGTTCTAGAGGCCGAACGCTCTGGGACGCAGACTTTGTGGTGTGAACCCTCCCTAAAGTGTAAATTCACTTTCCCATGTAATTTGGGAAAATAGAATTACTCTCACGAATCTGGCTCCCTCCCCCTCCCGCTATACTTACCTTTCGCAGTACAGGTGTACTATCTGTTCCTGTGCCATGTATTCTGAATTTCGCTAGCAAATTGCAAGCACTTGTTGGTCAGCGAGGTCACCTGATGGTGCTGTCCAATTAGAAGCGCTTCTTAGCACTGCTAAATACGGTTTTGGTTAAAATGATTTGGTTAAAATGTTTTCACAAGCTCCAGGAGAACATGCAAACTCTTTGCAGATAGTGACCTGGCCGGGATTTGAATCGGGACCCCCAGTGCTGTAAGGCAGAAGTGCTAACCATACAGCACTGTGTATATAGTTATCAGACATTTTAGTTGTATTTGGGATTCTGTGACAGCTGCACCTGACCAGGGACTGAATGTCCAAGTCCTTGTATAGACATCAGCTGCTTGGTTGCCCCATGGTGCTGTCTGGGGTGAAGCATTTGTCCCCATCTCACTGAGTTGGTCGGGATTTATAAACCCTTTCATCCTGAGGAATGTGACACAGCACTATAAAGCACCACACCACTAGGTATTTCATGACTGTGTTTAGGCTGATCCGCTCGGCTGGCAGTCTGCATGAATGGAGTTTTGTTTCTCCTGGATGCCATGCTCCCTGATAACAATGGTCTTGTAATGTGTTATCATCACCTGGCAGGTAATGATCGCACAGTCCGATATCTGTTTACTTATGAGTGTGAGATGACGGTTAGTTTGGCGTCCCCTGTGGCGGTGAGTGGTGGTGTATTTGGCGCCCTCTGGTGGCGGTAGGTAGTAGTGTATTGGCGCCCTCTGGTGGCGGTTGGTGGTGGCGTATTGGCGCGGACAGTGTGCAGGCTGGCGGGATGTCTCCTGTTATCGGCAGTCCGCCCTCCCCGGTCTCTGAATAGCGCCTCCTCACTCCGAACATTCCTCCGCATCGCTGCGAACTACTCAATGTGAAGGATTGCGGGGGATCGGAGCTCTGAGCCCGGCGATCTGTGTCAGGTTGGTGTATGGAGCTCATTGATCCGGATAGGAAACCACCCGTATGCCGCATGTGTCCCTGTGGTCGTGTCCGATCTGCCTTGGCTTGCTTTGTATTTCTGGCTGTCTAAAAAACCGGAGCTTAGCCCTGAGATC
>NW_017306442.1:2335271-2360137 GCF_000935625.1 Nanorana parkeri | reverse complement strand
TTTTTCCATGGTGTGGGGGAGGGGCTGAGCTTAGACCCCTCCATCCTCTCATCTACCTCTCCGGTATGAAATGGACGGGTTTGTTATTCTTGTGTTTGCTAATTATGTTTCTAAAAGTAACACTGCATATATTGATATGATTATGGTCTAAATCCATATCCATGCTTTGTGACTGTCCATCTTCTGCTGACAAGGCATAGAAACAGCTTATCTGTAGAATAATATGGGATGGATCTTGTAGACCTAGTTCATATGTAGAATCATATGGGATGGATCTTATAGATAGACATAGTTCATATGTAGTATAATATGAGATGGATCTTATAGATGTATAGACATAGTTCATATGTAGTATAATATGAGATGGATCTTATAGATGTATAGACATAGTTCATATGTAGAATAATATGAGATGGATCTTATAGATGTATAGACATAGTTCATATGTAGAATAATATGAGATGGATCTTATAGATGTATAGACATAGTTCATATGTAGAATAATATGGGATGGATCTTATAGATGTATAGACATAGTTCATATGTAGAATCATATGGGATGGATCTTGCTTAGTGATTCCTTTTAGTTTATGTTCTCCACCTTTTTATAAACAGTAATTCTTCATTATGGAAAATATTTATACTGTGTCATTTAATAGGTACCAGCGGATGTTGTTCCATGTTGGTGGCAATGTTTTGTTTTATGTAACAGGCTAATGGAGAACTATATGACAAATGTAGCATCCTGTATAGGCTGTGTAAAGTCCAAAGAACAAGAGTAAGTGTCAGGGAAAGTTCAGTATTCTTTCATCTTTAGGTGGATGCTGGTGATTGCTCAGCCCATTAGAGGGCGGTCTCTTTTCTTCTGCTTCTTTAGTTTGCATTACTGAGAGTATATCACAAGGAGTCAAACACTTTATTGGCTTCTTAAAGGTGAACTCCAATATGCTGCAAAAATTCACCCTAAGCTTCCCTACCTCAAACACAACACGGACAGGCGGGTTTCCTTATTCTTACTTCTTTTAGCCGAATTCTGCCTTTAGAAAAATGTGTTCTCTTCAGTTACTCTTTTTTACCTTACAAGTTGGAGCAGGGATATTTGGCGCACTGGGGTTAACTGCAATTTTCATGATGCAATGGGCAGGATGTGGGTATCGGCAGACTGCAAAACCTGGCAGGTGTGGATGGGCAGGACAAATGGGGAGTCCCCGGACCTAGAAATCACCTATGCCAGGCCAGACATAAGCCTGATCAGCACAGGTCCACCCACTTCATGAGTTGCTCATGTGAATGAACTACACGGGACAGTTACAAGTCTAGTAGCCTCTAGGAAGGAGAGGGCATAGGCCACTGTTCTTCTAAACAGGATATGAAAGGGAGCGAGCCATGGAAAGCAGAGAATAAGAAATGGATTATTCAGTTACTGCAGAACTATTTGTAAAAAAACAGTCCATATTGATGCAGGCTTGGGTATGACATTCACTAAAGTGCTTTTACATTTCTGACTGGAGTTGAGGTTTAATGGTTGCAGCTTCTGCAAGTGCTAGAAAAATCCTGTAAAGAAATCTCAACATTACATTATCCTGTTGCTCTAAGATGATTCAGATCACTGCTGTCTACTCAGTGTGGAAATCTCCATCTGGGTGATCTTATTCTTTAATGCAGACCTAAACTTAAGTTTCTCTCTCTCGGTTGGTCCTGGTGATAATTCTCCCCAAGGCAGAAAGTGATGGGTCGTCAACAGAGCAAGAGTTAATCAGGGTAAATTGCCCACTTGGGACAAATGTTTCAGTGACGACTGTCTAAGACGGGATTCCCCTCTTTTTGGGGAGATTCCTTTAATTTTTTGTTACTTCAGGACAGAAGGGAAATCTCATCAACAAAAAATAACCTGATAGGGTTTAAACCTTTCCCTACTGTATCCAAAACTTAAAAAGAAAAGTTTTGACTATAGATCCGCTAAAGAAAATAGTGAGGCAGGGTCAGCCAGAGGAGGAGGAGGAGCCCGGCGCCTGTCTCAGTACTGCACCTTCCTCATTGTGTTTGCTTTGACAACTTATTGTGAAGTTTTTAAAAATACATTTTGTAAATTCACTTGCAGGTTTTGAGTCACCATTCTCTACAAAGCACTTGTTTACAACATGGCTACAGGGGGAGGAACACCTGAGGAAGGAGTTCTGGATCACGATCTGCCTAACTGGAGTCAGGAATCTTTGGAGGACAGGCTGAATAATCTGGTATACTTTATTATTCATAATGTTTTGTCATTTTCATTTTGTATCTACTATGTACCTGCTTGAGAGATAATATACCAAAAACACAAAGAAGGGCATCTAAAAAAAATTGGTGCTGTCTAAAACTGATGCATGCTTTCCCTTCAGCCCACGTGAACAGCAGGTGAGCCTGTATGGACTTCTGACCAGAGGGGAACAAGATTAGAGAGCTTCTTTTCCAGGCCATGCAAGGAGCAAATCTTTCCCTGACACCAACTTTGTCAATAAAGCTCCTAGGACGTAAAAATCACATTAAATGAAATGAACTGAACCCCTTTAAACCCACGCTTTCCTTTCTATACACATTAAAATTAGAGCTGAACTCTGATTGGGCAAGGGGTGAATCATGATGTCGCCACTCCTCGTCCATTCAAAGAATGCCTTGTGTTCATTGATAAAAAATACTAGGCGTTCTTTGAATGGCCGCTGTGCCAAACAAGCAAAATCCCCCCCCCCCCCCCTTCCTTTTTTTTCACAGCATTAAAATAATACCTGGTGGTCCTGCAAAATAGGTGACAACGCTCTGTTCCTGTCTCTGTTGTGCTTCTGCATTGTCACCCTGTTAAAAGGGCTTTTAATGGAGACTACATGTGGGGGCACTTACCAGTGACATCTGTCCTAAGAAAGGATTTCTCTTCATTTTGAAGATCTTCTTTGACTTTCTGCTGTGTTTTCTGAAAGCAAGTAAAAGAAAATGACAGCCAAAAAAAACTCTATGCCAACTAAAAAAATAGATACGCTTTAAGATTTGCGAATTAGAATACCTGAACAAACAAAAACAATTTTGCCTTTTAGATATACGTTAAAGGAATTGTGATTTAATAAATGCTGCTTTCATGCTTTTTGCCTTTTTTTTAAGGACTGGAGTGGGCAGAAAGCTAACCGATCATCAGAGAAAAACAAGAAGAAGTTTAGCATGGAGTGTGAGGCACGACTCACAAACGACATCTCTCCAGGGTCATCTCCTGGTGTTGGCCGCAGGAGGACAAGAACACCACATACTTATCCACATACCAGATACGTGTCCCAGATGTCTGTCCCAGAACAGGCAGAATTGGAAAGACTCAAGCAGAAAATCAATTTTGGGGATTTGGACCAGGTGTGTTGCCTTACACACTTTATATTATCTGTTTTTAGTTCATTCTTATGTTTTTTTTTTTTCTTTTCTCCTTATTAAAAATGAGTGATTGCAGCCCTAATGTTGTTACGAGGTGTTATTGACAGACTAATTGTTTGATGTGCTTGATCGTATTTTACCTACAAACCAACTTCTATTACCATCAATTTGTTTCTTAAATATAAAGTACAAGTTTCTGTCTGTAAATGTCAAAGTAAAGCTGTCCTTCGTTTTGAACTTTTTCAAGATAAAAGTCCTAACTAAGAGCCATTACCACAAAGTGCTGTCTGTTACCTTTTCTTGCTAACATGCGTCCATCTTGGGCACTGAGCATTATGATGGTAAAACGGAGTAAAGTACTGGATGGTACAGAGGCAGAAATAGACTAGGATCAGCAATCATTTTCAGGGAGAGAAGGTAAAGTGTACAGCCTTGTTTTTCAAGATTATTAAAGCATGTACTTAACTTTGTAAGCCAATAACTCCCTTTGACTTGTTTACAGTCATTACTATTACCCACCAATTAGGGTTTTTGTTGAGGCCTCGTTCACAGCAGACACAGTGCGTTCCAGCCCGATTCTGGCTGGAACGTACTGCACCGCATTGGGCACTGCTCACTATGTTGTGGGGCAGGAGGGGGCGTGGAGGTCCCTTTAAGTGAATGGCACTGTAGTAACGCCTCCGGCCGCACAGGAACGTAAGGCACTTCAATGCCTGCGGTCTGGTCCGAACAAAATAGTGCTTGCAGCATTTTGATTAGACCGCAGGCATTGGTGTGCCTTGCGTCCCCTTCCGGCCGATCGCATTGCTGCCGGAGGGCGCGGCTACGGTGCCATTTACTTCAATGGACCACCACACCCCCTCCTGCCCCACAACATAGTGAGTCAGCCACGATGCAGAGGGGGTGTGGCGGTCCATTGAAGTAAATGGCACCATAGCCGCCCCCTCCGGCCGCAATGCGATTGGCTGCAGGGGGACGCAAGGCACATAAATGCCTGCGGTCTGGTCAAAATGCTGCAAGCACTATTTTGTTCGGACCAGACCGCAGGCATTGAAGTGCCTTACGTTCCTGTGCGGCCGGAGGCGTTACTACAGTGCCATTCACTTCAAGGGACCGCCACACCCCCTCCTGCCCCACAACATAGTGAGTCAGCCGCGATGCAGTATCGGGCTGGAACACACTGTGTCTGGTGTGAACGAGGCCTTATTCCAAGCAGCATCTTATGTTTTTTATTATTATTTATTATCTAAAAGTGTGAACTGCTCGAACAATCTTGTTATAAGAAATATGAATACCATCTGAACTGAGCTCATTAGAAAATTCCCCTAGTGAGAAGCTGTGTTTAGGGTATGTGATGTACATTGGAGCAGCTTTCAGTATAGCCAACACAGCAGGATGGTTAATGTATGGCACAGTTTATTCAGTGGAACATTGAGTAGCATATAACGCACAGCAGTTAGAGTACATACAGCTCAGTGTATTGAGTGGAGCCCTGTAGATATAAATATAATGTATAGCACAGTAAATGCTGTATTTGATGCCATGTAATATGATGGATGTATGCTGTAGGCACAGTTTATGTAATGAAGCAGCATGGAGTATATAATGCACAGTGCATGTAGTGTGCTGTGTTATGGTGGCATAGTGTATATAATGCACTGCACAGTTGACAGCTACTGAAGTGATTGGTTCTATATACTCTGCAAGGCACACCTGGACTTTATGTTATATGCATGTGTATCTTTTATTATTGCACAAAAAGTCTCTTTTATAATCATAGTTTTATATTGAACACTATTTTGAAATGTTGCATGTTTGAACCTTCTAAAGCTGAATCCAGGCTTATATAAAGAAGCTTCATATAAGGCAGGCATTGACTATCATATGATGGATTTTAAAATATGACTTGTACAAGTTCGTCACCATCAGCTTCCTGTAATCCACTGGTTATAAACTCTCAGACATTTATGGGAGAGTGTTCGTCAGTAAGATAGTGTTGCCCCTTACCTTTGTAATCCAGAACGCTATGCTCTGTGTCGACTTGGAACCATTTTACCTTGTTACAGTGGCCTGACTTCTCTTTCTAGGGCAAGTCCCTACTGATTGCCATTTGCCTGGGCAAGCCCTTACGTTTGTCCACTAAGGAACTGGACATCGGGATGACATTTGGCACTGGAGTCAGGCCCTGCAACATAGTGAAACCCACTCCAGAGTAACACAATGGAGGGTTTCTGGTTAGGAAATGTAGAAAAGTAATAGCGGGCATGCTGTGACAAATCCCATTGGCAGGTAAATAATAAGTAAATCCAAAAAAATGTTTTACATTTTGCAGGTTATCAGTCTGTAGGTGTGGTCGCTGCATTCATGTTCCTTTTTCAGGCACTTTTAAATGTATTTCTACCTGGTGATCCTGCCAATAACAACATACTGTGCAAGGGTCCCAGCGCTCAGGGTACCTATATATCTATATAGAAGCATTATCACCCTAAGTTGCTCTCCTGATTTGGACCAGAAACTGCTCCTGTTCTGTTCCTCTCCATTACATAGAGATGCATTGCTTTGTAGTTCACAGATGATGGCTGAAACATTGTTTGGGGTTTCCTTTCAGAGCACAGGAAGGACCAGGACATAGTGTAAGATTTCTGACGATCAGCGGGTATTTTTCCGAATTGTTCTAAAAATTTACTTGATAAACCTGTCACTTGAAATAAGGAAACTGTTGCAGCCACCACATCCAAAGACTACTAATCTGCAACATAATAGTTTTTTGTACTTGGGTTTGAGTATAAATATATATCTCAATCAATCGGTTTACATATGTGTAATTTAACTATGTTTTTGTTTGAAAGCTGTAATCGGGATTCTGCAGAATCCTTGGGCACATTCAGTAGCCATAAAAATGGCTGCTTATTATGCAGGATCTGCTAAACCCATGTCGCGCATCTCGTTTCTGCACAAATATGTATTTGACTTATATTTCCCTTTGCAGAGGAGCATTGGGAGCGACTCCCAAGGCAGAGCAACGGCAGCAAATAACAAACGGCAGCTTTCTGAGAACCGGAAACCTTTCAACTTTCTACCGCTGCAGCTGAACACTAATAAAGACAAGGCTAAAACAGCAAGTCCTCCAAAGAGAGAAACCAGTGTGTCATCCTTGCCCAAGGACTTCCTAACGTCCGCCTTTGCTAAAGATTTGGTGCACAATTTTCAGGCCTCTTTGTCAGATGATGCAAGAGGAGAAGCAGCCATTGACAGTAGTCAGGTATAGTTCCATTTCTTGAGCATTGCTGGCATACTGATACTAGAACAGTACTACAGCTCTTTCTACAAGCGGCCTGAAAGAGAGCTGTATATGATATCACACTTTAATATATCAGTTTCAGAAACGTTCTTGCATTTCAGGGATGTTTTGGAAAATGGCATCCATGTAGGGACTTCATTTAATAAATACTGGATGGTACAAGTGAGGTTGTTTGACACTTTAGGAAAATCAATTTTTGTAATATTTTGGTTTGTCAGTGTGGCATGGAATGCATGGCGTGTTGATGCGTACACTCTGGCACATTTCTAGCATCTAGAGCTTCAGTGTTGTGGAGCAATGGCAGCACATCCTATACCGTCCTCTGTGTGTTGTTGCTGCATTTATATGTCAGCTAAGGTGGTCCTTATCCACTCCCTCAACTGTCTAAATGAATATCGGAGTCAAATGGTTTTTATTGGGTTTTGAAGGTAATTAACAGACAAATTCTGTAGTACAGTATCCCGAGCATGGGGGTATTAAAGATAATTACAGTGAATATACTTATGATATACAGAGTAAAACACAGATGGGTAAAATAAATGCAAAGTCAGTACAAATTAAACAAAACGGATAAGAAATTCCAGTACATAGGTTAAGAAAACATCAATATGTAATGTATCAGCCAGGGGGATTATACCAAGTAGTCCATGGTAACCAGATTCTATTTAATTTAACCAAGGTAGATTGGCGATGTGCCACAATTCTCTCATAATTGTAATGCATGTGAATCAATTTAAGGACCTCGCCAGTCGTAGGAGGGTCAGTAGATTTCCAGTTTCTTGCTATTTGGAGTTTGGATATTAAAGGTGCCCATACACCTTACAACCATCGCAAGACTTTTTTGTCTTGCGATGGTCGTAAGCTTATTAAAAGCTCGTACGATCTGTCCATCTTGGACAGGCAGATCGTACTTGCGATCATCGAAAGCCCGCCCCGCTGAGGGGCGGGCTTCTGATGACTGCAGTGAGAGGCGGGCTTCCGATCACTGCAAACGGGCAGTGTGCGCGTGCGCACGCATACCGGCCCGTTCGGCAGTTGTCGAACAAGCAGGCCACTAACCCGCCGAGAATCGTACGATTCTCGGCGGGGTTTTAAGCCTGCTTGTCAGACGGAAGACGTGCGAACGTACAGTAGAAACGGTCGCACGCCCTTCCATACACTGTACGATTATCGTACGATCGCGGAAATCCCGCGATTCTCATACGAGAATCGTACAGTGTATGAGCATCTTAACAGTATGTGCGTGGTAACCATTTTGTTAGGAGACGGTATATTATCTATTCCTAGATTTAGAAGTGCTAACGCAGAGTTAGGAGCGATATGAGCTCCAATGACGCCACTAAGGATCCGAAAGATTTTGAACCAGTAGTCCTGTAGGTTACTACAGGACCAGAACATATAAAGTAGCGTTCCCACCTGGTTGCAGTTAAATGAATATCTGAAGAGTGACATGCTCCGTCAATTATCAACGTGTCCTATTCTAAAGCATGTCGTTTAGACTGCAAATTTACTACTTTTTAACTTGCTTATGTTCTTGTAATTGCTTTCTATTTACCTCTAGGCTTACACTAGCCTTCACAATAAATGAGTGGTCTAGTGTCTGTTGTGTAGAGACAGTGTTTTGCTTACAATGCAAGGCACGGTTTACTTTGTTTAACTTTATCAAAATGTCACAAAATGGCATTTCAATAAGGTTACTACATGTCATTCACTTCTATGCGCCGCAGTGGAGCTTAGTTGAGGTGTGTTGCAAAAAATAGAAGCACGTCTGCATTTTATTGAACAGGGCACTTACAAACAATTCTTTAATATCTGCTTTGACGTTGAGCATAAAATTGGTGCTCAACTGATGTGATGTGAACGAGCCTTGAAAGAGGACTCTCCCCAAACCTTTTTTGTTATTAGTTCTCTTCTGGGTCACAGGAGTACATCTACTAATGTCTTAATGTGACACAAAACTCTGCCCACTATAAGCTGACAGCTCAGAGCCACGCTGCACCCTGAAAGATCCCAACAATATTGTCAGGATCCACCCGGCTGCCTGATTGACAGCTTGCTCTGCCTCTCTAGAGCAGGAGCCAGCTGTACCCGCCCCCTCCCTGGTCTCTCCCTCCAATGAGTGCTGGAGGAACAGAGAGGGGAGGGGGCAATCCCTGTGGGGATTGATGACTAACAGTCATCACTCTCTGCAGGGAGAAGAGGTGAGCTGTCAGTGGTATGTGTTCGCTCAATTCCCAATCTATAGACCCAGCGTGTGAAAGCTGCAGTGTCGCACATCAGCTCTAACTATGGGGATGAGTGTATTTCACTCACTTTAAGGAGAGAGAGGCTGCCATTGTCAGCTCTGATGCTGAAAATATTTATTTCTTGTCTTGTGCTTTTGAATCGCAGACCTGGAACAAGTACACAGATAAGGAATTCAGACTCTAGCAGATGCAGGCAACTTTCATTCTGAGGAGGCTAGCAATGCAGCCTCCATGTTTTTTTTTTTTTTTGTGAACTGTCCTGCAAAAAGTAAAAAACTAAAATGAAAGCTTAATTCTGCTCACAAAAATGTTTATTAAAATATATTGCTCAACGACCTCACAGTGGGTATAGAAAAGAATTGCCCCCTTTAAAATCACATTTTGTTTGCAGCCTGAAATCAAGGCAGACAGTTTTTGTTTTATCCAGCTGTACTTATTAGGTGCAACTTAGAACATTCAACTGAAAGATCTACTGAAACGCCAACATGTCAGAAAAAAATAAAAAAAGGGTGACCTTGTGTCAGTATTTTGTTGAGCCGCCGTTTGCTTTAATTACAGCCTTTAGTCTGTTGGGATATGTCTATACTAACTTTGCACATCTAGACTTTGCAATATTTGCTCTCTCTTCTTTGCAGAACTGCTCAAGTTCAGTTACATTTGATGGTGAGCGTTTGTGGACTGCAGTCTTCAAGTCATTCCACAGATTTTCAATGGGGTTCAAGTCTGGGCTCTGACTAGGCCATGCACGGACATTCACCTTTTCCTCCTTCAACCACTGTGTTGTCATTCTTCTTGCTGTGTGCTTTGGGTCATTGGTAAACCTTCTTCCCATTGACAACTTGCTCACACAGGGTTTGGAGAACAAATTGCCGGAGTATAGGTTGGACTTGATGGACTAATGTCTTTATTCAACCTCAAATACTATGTAACTATGTAACTTTCTGGCAGAGGGCAGCAGATTTTCCTCAAGAATTTGACGGTATTTTGCCCCATCCTTTTATCCTGACAAGTGCTCCAGTCCCTGCTGCATAGAAACACCCCCATAACAGGATAATGCCACCTCCATGCTTTACTATAGGAATGGTGTTATTTGGATGGTGAGCTGTATTGGATCTCCAGCAGACATTTGCTGTTGAGGCCAAACAATTCAATTTTAGTCTTATCTGACCAGAACACCTTTTTCCATGTGGCCTTTCTTGAGGAGGCTATTTTCTTGCAACCCTCCTATACAAGCCACATTTGTGGAGATTTTGTGATATTGTTGTCACATGCACACCACTCTTTGTCATAAATTCCTGCAGCTACTTTAGAGTTGCTGGAGGCCTCTTGGTTAGCTCTCTGACCAGTTTCCTCCTGGCTCTTTCATCCAGTTTGGAGCGACATCCTGATCCAGGGAGAGTCTGTGTTGTACCAAATACCTTCCACTTCTTAATAAGACTTCACTGTGCTTCTAGGCATTGATAAAGCTTTTGAAATGTTTTTGTATCCATCTCTTGACTTGCGCCTGTCCACAACTTTATCCTAGAGATCTTCTGACAGTGTTTTTGCCACCCATAGTTGATTGCTTCAGTTGCACTACCAGGGACTGAAGTGCTTCGGAAAGCTCTTTTCATGCTGAGCTAATGAAAATGACCCCCACAGATGATCACAGTTGAAAGTCAAATGGCTTTGTGTGTCATTGAGAAAGTGATCAGCTACACCTGATTGAGTTTCCAATTCATTTTTAGGAGGGGTGATCCTTTTTCCAACTCGGTGATTCTGTTTTTGAATTATTATTTTTTTTCTGACATGTTGGTGTTATATCTTTCACTTGGATGTTATAAGTTGCACTGAGACACAGTTTTTGATTTATCCAGCTGTATTTACCATTTCAGGCTGCAAAGCAACATGTGATTATTTTTAAAGGGGGTGATTCTTTTCTATACCCACTGTATCTATGTGTGCCTCAAATGTCTGTGCGAACTTGGGTATTAGTTGCAATGATCATCACTGTAGCCTGTACAGAGCTGTGGGAGGGACCCAGAAGGTCCCCCCAATACCAGCTGCCTGAAATCTAGAAAGGGGGGGGTGAATACAAGAACAGTCACCCTGCACAAGGAAGGTGAGCAACAGTATCTAGTCATGTACAAAGAAAGTTTCGGACTGGATTACTTCACAGATCTGGAAGAAATACAAAGGAACACCAAGTTAAGTTAATATACACATTCCTTTTTGTATTAAGACATGATTTGTTTATATGGAGTACAACGTTAAGATAATTTTTACACTTTGGGATTACATTACAAGCTTAGTTGTTTCAAGGTGAGCATTTTGCATGTTGTTAGTGGTGGCTGTGGAAGGTTTGTCTGCTTGGAGCTGCATGACAAATTTGCTTAAACATATACCAAAAACACCCAAATTTGACTCTTGCATTGTCCACTGAATGTGCCCCTTGGCTTCCTCACTGGCCAGAAAGCTGGCCCCATACTTTCTAGTCACCTGGTGACGAGGGAGTATGGAGACATCTTCCTGGCTAGTCGGAAAGCTGGGTGGCGAGTCATTACACGCTGCCTGGCTAATCGGGAAGCCGGGCCAAGTCATTGCAGGCCGTCCAGCTTCCTAATGGTACTTTCTGTATCGGCGTGTGCTGAGAAAAATATCGGTACACGATGCTGACAAAACAGTATCTGTGCATCCTTAATTCTGACATTTGACAATTAAATGGCAAGTGTGCAGGGGGTCATGCTGGCCACACATAAATCAGTTATCAAGCCAGTTCAGCCAACTTTCAATTGTAAAGGCAACCCACCACCTGAGAGTGTCTATTGACACCAGGCTATGATCTAAGATTCAGTTGGCTGTTTTTGTGATGGAAAGCTGATTGTCACCAGCTAAAAATTGCCCTATGCATTAATATTTTAGTTTTTGTGTTGTGCCTAAATGTATATTTTAAAGTGGCAATAAACTCAGGAGTTAAATCTTAAAAATATATTCAAGTAACCTAACTATTAACAACAATGTATCTTATTTGTGTATCACCCGGATTTAGGTCTTCAAATAATCTCTGAACTCATGCTGAAACTGTCCTTCCTTCTGGAGGGTGGTTACTTTTGTTCTCCATGGTCCCTGTGTGTTATAAAGTAGTCACCGCTCCAAGATCACTCCTTTTGATGACCTACCATCTCATGTTTATTTTACTAATTTGTATTGAAGTTATAGTCTATCATAGGAGTGAGCTTGGAGTGGTGGCTACTTTACAACACATACAGGGACCATGGGGAACAAAAGTAGCCACCCTCCAGAAGGAAGGACAGTGTCAGCACAAATTCAGAGATGATTTGAGGATCCACAGTTCTTGCAGTTGGTGTCACTTTAATACTTCTTCAGACTCCTTAGTCAAGGGAATGTTTCCCAACAACCTTTATACATTATACCCCGTACACAAGGCTGACTTACAGAAATGCAGTACCCAAGCAACCATATTCTTTGCTGGAATTGGAATAACACTATGAGCACTGAGCACTTTACTTCAGACTCTCTCAATCAACTAAATAGTGTCATTAAAACAAACCATTAAATGTAGTGTATTATTTGGATTGGATCGCCGCTGGGCTGTACCACATTATTTCTGCCATGATAAAATTGGCCTGCTAGTTACTTCCTGCAAGTGACGCAGAAATGATTACAGCTTTGTTATCTGGAGACTGTGGAACTATATGTTCTTCTCTTCTATTATTTACCTTGAATTTAAAACAGGTTTTGAGGTTAGTTTTTGCACATTTTTGCTTTTTTGTTTTTTCTGTTCCATATATTATTATCGGGCTGTTTGCATGTGATTTGTGGAAAGCTGTACATTCAAGACCATAAACGGACTAATTGTACCATCTGCTTTTATGTATCCTACTATAGGATTACTCCAAACATCCATTCATTCTTTGTTCTCTTGCAATGTGCCTGGCACACACACACACACACACACACACACACACACACACACACACACACACCACTCAGAACTTCCTCATCAAGTAGTTACCCTTCATGCCTTTTTCTGTAGGTTGTGAGTAGACTTGTACAGATTCGCAACTATATCTCTAAGGCCACTTCCATGAGAGATGACCTTGTTGAGAAAAATGAAAGGTCTGCAAATGTGGAACGCTTGTCAAACTTAATTGGCCATCTAAAAGCCCAGGAAAAGTGTTACCTTAAATTTCTTCAAACAATGCTTGTAAGTGTGACTTTTACTGACTGCATGTTTTGTGTCTGATGACATTTTAAAAACGTTTGCTTTGTCTCCCTTTTTTTTATTTTTCAATCTTTTAAAATATTTTATATCAATACCATATTTCAGGCTAGTGAAAATGAGGAAGATATTCGCACTATAGATTCAGCAGTGGGATCTGGTTCTGTAGCTGAGAGCACATCACTAAACATTGATGTGCAGTCTGAGGCTTCAGATACCACGGTAAGCACATTTTTTCAAATACCCGGTTCCTTTTAAGTGTGTGTGTGTGTGTCCCTTCAGTTTAGATATGTGTATTTGTTTAGGTCACACTTCATTGGTTTTTAGAAAATGATCCATTAATAATTCTATGCCAGTTTACCGTATAATTCATTTCCCCCTCAATTTGCTGTTAAACTTGGTCAAATTCATTTTACTTTGATTACACTAGAATTTAGAATGATCACAAACAGAAATAGATGGGGGGTTTTAGGTCCCAGAAATGACAATTCCAAGGCAGTAGAGAGTATAAAAAAAGTGATGGTAAAAAAATGTTCAGTTCATAAAATTCATTTGCAAATAGCATCTGATCAGAGATCTCCTTTTAACAGACTACCTCCACTAATTGGGCAATACAAAAATACATGATAAAGATGTGTTAACATGATTCAAAGAACAGACATGATTGGTTATTTCTGAAAGAGGAGGAGTCGCATGATTTCAACGTTTCGCGCTGAAAAGTGCTTCATCAGGAAATGGGAGGATATCGATTTTTTTTTTTTTTTTATTTTTTTTTAGCAGGTTGATGCGTATGCGCTCAGAAGGACCAGTCCGGACAGGGCCCCAAAATTCAGGGGGGGGGGAGAGAGAGAGAAGGATAGGAGCAAGGACCAGTGACCCAATGGCAGGCAAATAGGAGGTAGAAGTCAGACACTCAGGGAAGCAAAGGGGCTCCTATGACTTCAGAGAGAGTGATCACCACAGCCAGAGATGGAGGGCTCCCAGTACTTCACACCCTCCTGGGCCCCCGGTATCCAGCACAGCCGCCCCAGAGCCGCACACTGGGGTGCAGCTCTGGGGCGGCTGTGATCACCCCAGAGCCGCACATTGATCGCCCCAGAGCCGCACACTGCGGTGTTCAAGGGGTGTGGTACCTTTTACTCAGGTCTTGGCCATAAATGTAATTGCTTTACGCTAGAATTCAGAAACATTGCCCAGCTTGGCACATATTTAATATTGTTGTGTCCAGGTAATTTTTGATGAAAAGCATACATACAGATCTAAGGTATGATAAAGATTTCTTTTAAAGTGAGTTTGCAACTGTAGGCAGTCGGGAGTCGCCCTGTTGGCTTTTTGTATCTCCTGGGGCTTACAGAGATGAGAACTTCTTGGCTACAGTGCTGGCTCCTGTTTCTGAGCTAATTGGAGTTTTTGGTTTTCCCACTCTTGTATTGCATTCTTTTTAGTATAAAACCCTTCAGGGAAAGTAACATTTTTGTACTACCTGCAGAGAGGGTGAAAGTGTAGCGTGCAGACGTTTTGCCATTATTAGCTGGATGACATTGGTGCTCCTGACAAGCGGCTAAATACATAGGAGTTGATTTACTAATGGTGACAGCGCAGTCTCTTTCCTAATTGAACAGTCACTGCTAAATCAACCTCAGTGTTACTTTCCTGCTTTTTGCACAGTGAATGAGCAGCGCAGGCTGGCTAAGGTAAGTTTGCTGTTTTTTTGTTCCATGTGTGGAAAAACGAAGCTTGGCCCTGTGCTGTTTGAATTTGTCAGCAGAACTCTGCAAAAATCTGACCAGTGTGTGGCCCCATTTGACAAAACTCGATTTCTTGATCGTACATCATAGGGAGTTAAATCCTTAAGCGCTGGGTTATGCAGCTACTTTTAGGTGATTGGGCACTGGTAAATTAATCAAAGCTGTAGGAGCAGCCTACAGCAAAGCAGAAAAATAAAAAGGCAAGAAATATATATTTTTTTAAATTGAAGATGTTTCGTTAAAGCAGACGGGGTGGCTGGTTCCAGGTTTTTCTCAGCACCTTCACAGTGATCTATCCTAATGGAAAGGCTTAGTACTGAAATTTGAGGATGGTGTTTCTCTGATTCACTTAAATAACATACAATGGACAAACCACCTCAGACCCCTCACCCCCCACAGCCCCTATTAACAGTGCGATGAAAGATAAGCAAGTATAAATAAATGTTAACCCCTAACCAAAGTAAAAACAGTTTAAACTGCATGTAGTCTTTGTAAAATATGTTTTTAGTTCTTTTCTATTTGAATGGGAACATGTATGAAATGTAAAATAGGTGTTATCCCAATTTGGCTGCAAAAGTGGAAATGCACTTTAAGGCGTTATTTGCCCTTGCAGGTCTTGCTGTGCAACCTGCTGTTGCCTCTTATTTGTAAGGTCAAAGACCATGTCTAGATTTCCAGGTTTCATTTTCACGTACCCTGAAGACCCCGATTGGAACTTTTTCCTTCTGCCTTACGCTTCTGTGTTGATGGCCTGATGGATACCCCACACCAAATCTCCAGAATGAGTCTCTTTTCTGTCCACATGTGGAGAATGCTTTGGCTGAAGTGCTGGTGTGCAGAGCTCCCTTGCAAAACATTTCCTTACACTCCTGCCCCAGAAGAAAAAGAAAGACGCCTAAAACTCCCAATAGCTAAAGCTTCTACTTATTACTTTAAGAAGAGTTCCTTTCGTTCACCACAGCCCTTCAATTTCCAGCCCAAGCAGGGCTTACCGTTCAGGTACAAGGACTTGACAGGTTTAGAGGACCAGGCTTGGAACAAGCCATCTTCACAATAAGAGGGTGTGCCATCTTAGGTGGGGGGGTGTCTGTTATCCTTTTGTGCTTGGTGAACCCAGCTCATCTCAGTTCCCTGGGTTCAAAGTGTTCTGGCCATGGGCTAGAAGCTGGAGTTTTGCTCCTAGCCGCCTCCTCACTTCCTGTCCTCCTCCCTGCCCAGGTCTCCTCAGAAGCGTGCAGACTTTTCTCTGCCTTAGAGCAGCTTGTGTCATAGTTTTTCTGTCCCTGAGGTAGAAAGGTTCCATGGGTTCTAACTTATCCTGTTCACTGTCTGTAAAGTCAAGGTTAGGGTTCTTACTATTCTGGTTCTTACTATTACTATACTATCCCTTTAGTCTGGCCACTGCACCCAGAGTATTTACCAAGGTGCTGACCCCTGGTCCTACTTCGGTCCCAGGGGATTCCCATAATTGGCTATGTGGATGACGTCCTGCACAGGAAACAGTCGGTACAAACCCTCAAGTTAAACATTCAGAGGACAATCTGCATCCTGCAAGACTTCAGATGGCCTTTAAATCTCCAGAAGTCGATGCTGGAACTGGCACATTGCTTGAAGTTATTGGGTCTTATCTTCGACACGTCCAGGGTCTTCCTTCCCCAGGAGAAACTGCTGACTCTCCAAGCTCATGCTTGGAACTTAAGGTCCAGAAGCCGACAGACTATCAGCTTTTGCATGAAGGTCTTACGCCTGATGGTGGCCTCGTTCAGGGTAGTATCTTAGTGTGTGATACTCCAGGCTCCTGCATCTCAACATTTTGTCTGAGTGGGACATGTGGGTCCAGTCCCTGGATCTCCCCATCAAGCTGTTCAGCAAGATCAAGCATGCCCTGTCCCTGCCCTACAGGTCTGAGGAGCGAGAAAAAATGCACAGTGTATAGTCAACTTTATTCCCTTTCCATAAACTCTAAAAGCCTTTAGCCTATCAATGATGAATCACAGGTGCCACCCCATACCCATGTGACACCTGATATGGACATACTAGGAGATGTTTTTTCCCTTTTACGGTTTTACTCTATCTTTGCTGTTTTTGAGTATACAGAAGTAACCTTGATACTCTTCTCCTTGTACTCTTGTACAGATGCAGCATATCTGAGGAAGGAGAATCCATGCTTTTGGGGTGGCAGAACTGGTGGTTTCAAGTAAAAAAAGAAAACTCGCCAGTGGAGTCCCTTGGATATAAGAAACCAGGGGATGACCCCGCTCACAAAATTCTCTGATTGTAATCTTTTATTAAGTTTTCTGAGCCTTGCTGACATCTTCATGATTTCCAATTCCAATTAATTTGTTTTAATTGAGCAGCTCTTGAATCGGCTGTGAAATGTGACAGACATATTGGCCCTGATTCCCAAAGACTGATCTATTCCAGTTTGTGTTTATTGCTCAGTATACCATTCTGTTCAGAACTTGATTAAGAAAGAGACTGTAAAATGAGAATTAGTATGTAGTGCTGAGTAATTACATGCTCTAACCTACCATTTAGTTGCTTCTACCATAAAGCACTGCCTAGGGTGGCACGTGTCAAAAGTCAGGTCCGCATCCATAACTACTATAGCAATAACTTCCTGCAGTGAAATTACTGTTGAACTCTCTAAGGCGGATTTGGTAGGCTGTCTGTAACTAGGACCTTGGCTGGAAAGCCGGTAACAGTTGGGTTGTGGAGCCTTGGACCAACCAATTGGTCAGGGATGGTAATAGATGTGGGAGAACTGTGCAGCATGCATGTTGTGGTGTCTGCTCTTAGGCAGAACCTTCCCTTCTAATGGTGAAAACTGGAGCTTGGATTCACTTTTACAGCCAATTAAATGGTAAGGAAACTCAACAAATGTCTTTACTAGTAAATGCATGTAGGTGCCCACAGTAATGTTCTGCCAGGACACCTTTTTAGAAGTGTTGATCTAGTGGTTTCCTGCAGAGCTCACTACTTCCGCTGATCCCCAAATCGCTGGTGTGTTCTGTTGCTACATGAAGATCGACAGAAGGAACCAGAGAGCACTACAGTGGACTATTATTATTGTTATTATTCAGAATTTATATAGCGCCAACACTTTGCGCAGCGCTTTACAATATAAGGAAGACATTACAATCACAATACAATTCAAGACAAGAGGTAGCTGTGGAGATGAATTATTTGAGAACGTGATGGTTGAGTGGTTAGGTTGAGGTGGGATAGGCTTCCCTGAGGATATGAGTCTTTAGGGAACACCTAAAGGCAGTCAAGGTGGGAGATAGATGGACAGGTTAGGGTATAGAGTTCCAGAGGATGAGAGCGACTCTATAGAAGTCCTGGAGGTGAGTATGGGAGGAGTGGACAAGGCAGCTGGAAAGCAGGAGGTCTAAGGAAGAGCGGAGTGGACGTTTAGGGTGATATTTTGAGACCAGGTCTGAGATATCCGTGGGCAGAGTTGTGGATGGTTTTCTAAGTGATTGATTGTTAATATTTTGAATTTTATCCTCTGGGCGATTTGGAAGCCAGTGTAGGGATTGGCAGAGGGGGGATGGAGACGCTGAATGGTTGGTTAAGTGAATGAGTCTAGCAGCACCATTCATGATAGACTGAAGGGGGATATCCTGTGTAGTGGAAGGCCAATGAGGAGGAAGTTGCAATAGTCAAGACGAGATATAACAAGGGAGTGTATGAGTAGTTTTGCGGTTTTGTTGGTGAGGAAGGGGCGTATTTTGGAGATGTTACGAAGGTGAAGGCGGCAGGATTTGGATAGCGATTGGATGTTGGGAAGAAAGGTGAGGTCCGAGTCAAGGATGATACCTAGGACCTTGGCACGAGGGGAGGACTAGGAGACCAACCCACGGTAGTTTGTTACTGCAAATGACTAACTGTGGATTTCTTTGGATCGGAGTGGCATTCATCGAAGCAGGCCTTAGAAGCGGTAAGTATTTCCTCTATACAGGTAAAAAAAGAATTGGGGCATTTTGCAATTCAAGACTGGCTTGCTTTAAAAGTTTCTAAACAAGTGACCCCCTACAAGTATGCCATATCTGCATACGTGTTCCCAGTCACAGGCTGAAGGATATTAAAGCGAGAGGGTCAGCATGGCAGCCAGGCAACTAGCATTTTCAATAGAGGTCAAAAATTATACCTCACATGTTCCTTCTAAATAGTTTTCCCGTTTAGACCATCTTACCATATTGAATTGGAGCCAATGAATTATTCTCTTTGCATTTGTGAGGCAAGCATTCCCCGAGTTATGTAATTAGCATCACTCGGGGAATGAAAAATGGTTAAATGAGATTAAAGTATTTCCCTCGTTATCTTTTTTCTTTTTTCTTTTTTTTATATTAAAATGCAGTTTGCATGTGCTTATGTTAGCTAACAAACTTAACTGTTTAATAAAGGAGGTATCTCTTTGTCGGCCCCGCATTGAAGACAATCTAGACAGCTCACAAATGAAAGTTTCAGAATTTGGCATCTCTACCTCTTCACAAAGTAAGGGTGGAAGCCCAGCTGTCAGTGACAGGGAGCTGTGGCCATGTAGCACTCGACTTCTACAGTTAAAGGTATATATTTAACGGAGTATTTCAAATCATTTACCACGTTATCTTAATCATTTATTCTCAGTACTTATACTCTTTCTACCTTTCTGTCTGAAATCAATCTTCAATGCTTTGTGGCCTTTCTCAGCATTTCTAAATGTAGGATGGACCAATGACAAGTTCAGGAGTCCATCAGTCACATCTAGCAAGATATTCATATGTATGTATGCATGCATGCAGAGGAATTTTTTTTTCCTGAAAGTTGAAAAGGTTTTACCTATATCTCCAACAATGGTTTTCTTGTTTGGGAACGCTCTGTTACTTCTACTAGGGATGCACTGATATATCGGCCGAAAATGGCACTTTTGGCATAATGGCGAAAGTGTCATTTTCTGGCCGATACATCGGTGCATCCGTTCTTTCTTTCCTCACTGCTGGGTGCTGCTCTGTGTCCCAGCGGGTAGGACAGATAATGTCACAGGCAGCCAAGCTCTGCTGGAGGAGAGCGCTGTGTGCGGCCGGCGTCTCTTCTCCCCACACCGCTCAGCCTCCTATCACAGATCGGAGGAGGACAGTGTGGGCGCAGACAGTCAGCGCGGTCACAGGAGGCTGAGCTCCGCTCGCTCAGCCCCCTGTGACAATTGTCGTGAAGGAGCGCGACGTACAAACACTCACCAATCAGTGATCGCTGAGTGTTTGTAAATAATTGAGGACATAGTATGATTACTATATCCTCAATTATGAATGGATGGGAAGTGATCTACATCACCTTCTGTTCATTCATGATTATGGTTACAGTAAACACACTATCTCCTCATGTTATGAATGGACCGGGACACTCAGTATAGAGGATTCCTGCTCATTGATAACAGGGGCGACAGAAAGAGATTGAGGACTGTTCTCAATCTCTTTTTCTATTTTTAAAGGGAAATATCGGGGATCTGTTTAGACACCTAATATTTCCCAGAAGCACCTAAAAGTAAAAAATAAAAGTATTTTTTATTCATTGAATTTGAAAGTTTGTAAAAAACAAAATTGAAAAAGTTAAAATAAAATTTTTCGGTTTCGGCCTGACATTTTTTTTTTTATTTTTTTTTTTCCGGTTTCTTTTTTTAAATTTTCATTTTGTTGCACCTCTAACTTCTACCTACATTTTTATTTTTTTTGCCTGAGTGTTCAGGTTAAAAAAGAAAAAAAAACCTTTGTGTCCGGTTCCCAGTTGAGATGTGAGGAATCCTTTTTTTTTTTTATTGCTAACTGTATAGATAAACCTTCATTATATATTGTTTCCATTTCATTGTGAAAAGCCATTCAAATCATTTAAAGACCCGTGTCCAGGTTGTTAAGTCAGCACTTGGCAATATATATAAATGGCTAGCTTGCTGGATGTGGGGGGTTTGTTTTGTCTTTCTTCAGTGTGCATGCCATTTTAACAATTTTGTTTTGTGACTGGTAGCTGCATTTCCTAACTCATGTGCTAAAGGGATTGCATGCATTTAACCTGCAAGTGGTGTCTTTTTACATACCATATTTAAAGATATGCCCATATCGGAAAACAGACATCTAGAGGAGTAAGTAAGCTTACCTTGGGGGCGGAGATTCTCCCCTTCACTGTCTGCACTTAACGCTAATATCGGTCAATTTAAGACTGATAAAATGTAAACCATTTGTGAATATTGGCTCTGATTATCCGATAACTGGTCGATCCCCATAATATATACACATACATACATACATTCATTCATTCATTCAGGCCCATGACTTTAGCTGTTTCTTTGGAGTACGCCTTTAGCCAGACTGCAGGCTATTCTGAACAGTTTCTGAGCAAATCTATCCCTGAGTCAAAGGGGGACAGACTGCCTTTCCTCTCTTTTAACATACAAGGATTCTAAATCTTTAACCCTTTGTTAGGACAGACTGTTCAATTTTAGTTTACAGTTAATTTGGGTAAACATCTCCCCACCCAGCTCAAGCCCCCTCCTTGAAGTTACAGAGAATGGAAAAACTTCAGTTTTAGAGGTTTCAGAAATGGCGCTATGTTTTTTGCTATGTGACCAAGAACAAGTAACGAGTATAAAATACTATGTTTCCCCGAAAATAAGACCCTGTCTTATATATTTTTTTTGGCTCCAAAAAACACACTAGGTCTTATTTCCCGGGTAGGTCTTATACTGTATTTCACGCTCTATAAGGCGCTCCAGACGATAGGACGCAGGGCTTCTGTGACAGAAGCTGCAGTTAGTGACCGCTGTGACAGGTGGCGCTGTCTCTGTAATCACACATAGCAGACTAAGAATGGCGTTCTTCGTCTGCTCAAGGGGCTCTATGGTGAGCTCCTATGGGGGACCGTGGTCACGGTCCCCGAAAACCACGGCGGGGGGCGGACACAATCGCTGCCGCTCAATTTAATATAAGTGATCCTTTTGGGGGGAAAAGTGCGTCTTATGGAGCAATAAATATGGTGTGTATGTGCTTATGTGGCTCTGCTCCCTCCACTGCCGCCTCGCTTCCTCCCGTTTACTGTGGCTCTTCAAGTTCCCCCTTATGCCACCACCGGCCACAACTAGGTCTTATTTTCGAGGTAGGTCTTATATTTTAGCAATGACAAAAAATAGTACTAGGTCTTATGTACGCGGTAGGTCTTATTTTCGGGGGAAACAAGGTAGCTGTTGTCCCAATTTGGCTGCAAACCGGAATAAAAATGTAAGCTTTAAAAAATGGATTCCTTTTTGTGCACGTTGGATCTTTCAGCTCTGCTTAATTGCATGAGTACATGAATATGGTAGTCTTTTTTTTTTTTCTAGCATCAGTTTTTGTCTTTACTCGTGTGGTTCTCTTGTCTTAAGGGCTAGTTCACACCATTTCAGGAAGAAATTTTAGGGCGAGTTCACACCAGCCACTGTGCGTTCCGGCTAGATTCTGTCTGGAACGCACCGGAACACATTTCGCCCGGCTCACTTTGTTGTGGGTGGGAGGGGGCATGGCGGTGTATTGAAGTGAATGGCACCACAGCCACGCCCTCCTGCTGCAATGCGATCGGTCGCACGGGAACGCGTGGCACATCAGTGCCCGTGAATTGGTCAGAAAAAATGCTGCTTTTTTTTGTTTTTGTGACCGGGACCCAGGCATTGATGTGCCACGCGTTTCCAACGCATTGCAGCTGGAGGGAGTGGCTGTGTTACCATCCACTTAAATGCACTGCCATGCCCCCTCCCGCCCCACACAGTGAGCCAGTCGCAATGCGATCCGGCCAGAATCGGGCTGGAAGGCACTGTGGCTGGTGTGAACTCGCCCTAAAATTTCTTCCTGAAGATTGTGTTGATTTACTAATTTGTCTGTTTTTTTGTTTTATACTTGGCTCTGTGAACCTATGTTCTCATACATCCCTCTGAGTGCAGGGAAAATAGACTAAAACATGAGCTTCCTTTGCATATATCTGGATGTTTACTGGCCACACAGATTATACATGTTGTATATAAAAGTACTCCTTTAGTAATACAAAAAAAACACTTGAGATTTTAGACTTTTGTACTTGTTCTTCTGCAAAGCAGCTTCTTTCTTTAATTCTGCATGTAAACCTGTCTGGTCTAACCCTTTTCTTTTCTTTTTTTTTTTTGTAAATATAAAATTGCACAACTCATGGGAAAATGTTAATGAGAAAAACTTGGCTAAAATGTTTACAATAAATTCAGTTGCCCGATTTTATGTTGTACATGTCAGCACTTTAAATGATTGAAAACTACTACAAATTTTTTGGTATTCTCTGAAATTCGAAAGGTTTCAAACTCCACTGAGGCTATTAAAATTTCCTGGGACCCTGGGGGGAAAATCTGTCCAGGCTCCACGTCTTCTACTGTAGGGAAGTTGTTAGAATGCGTAATAGTGTCACTATTGATTCTGCATATTGCATATACCTATGTGTGTGTATTGTATATTTGTATAGTAGTAACAGTGGAGATTTCAAGTATGGGGCAGCAGAATCACAGAGGCATGGGCCATAACTTTTCTTACAGTAGTAGGAATCGGTGTTTATTTCGTCAACTAATCATTTTCGTCAGTTTTCTTAAACACTTTTTCAGTGACTAAAACTAGACAAACTAAATAAAAACTAAAATGTTAGGGAGAGAAGATTTGGGAAGAGATCCAATCAGAACTAATCTCTCTGGACTTCTAGTTTCGGTTCCATCCCGAATGGATGGCTAATAGGTAATATGTGCAATGGCATTACAGCCAGTATAGTTTTTCATTTTAATATTTTAGAGTTGCACTTATGCTTGAAAGAATGAAAAATGTCCTATGCAAGTTGTTATAATCAATGCATATCTAATTACTCAATATTATTGTTTCTTTATCAGACTTGGTTTAATTGAATTTTAAGATAAATAAAGACATGTATATCACAACAGATAAATCCGTGTCTTTCTCTAGGAATATACAGGTGAAACTCGAATAATTAGAATATCGTGCAAAGTTCATTTATTTCACTAATGCAACTTAAAAGGTGAAACTAATATATGAGATAGACTCATTACATGCAAAGCAAGATAATTCAAGCCGTGATTTGTCATAATTGTGATGATTATGGCTTACAGCTCATGAAAACCTCAAGAACCCCAAATCCACAACCTCAAAAAAGTAGATTATTACATGCAATCAATAAAACAAGGATTGTACATAGAACAATATCGGACCTCTGAAAAGCATGCATATGTACTTGGTTTGGGCCCCTTTTGCAGAACTTACTGCAATTACTTTTGCACAATATTCTAATTATTCGAGTTTCACCTGTATAATGAGATTGGAAATGTCTAGAGAAATTCTTAAATTACTCTAACTATAAACCCACTAGATTTTAGTAGACCTAAATCGACTGTAGATGTAGTAGAGTAAATCTTATGATATTTAGTCGACTAAAACTGAAACAATTCAGATGACTAAAATATGACTAAAACTAAATCGAAAGTTGCTGCCAAAATGAACACTACTAGGAATGCGGTTATAGATTTGAAATGTTTCCACTACAGCCAGTCTGTCTTTTAATTCTTTAAAAATTGACATGGACACAAAGTAGTTATCGGTGTTTGGCAAGTAACCAAACACACACCAGGGAATGCAGCATACTGGATTTTCTATTTATGTATAGTCTAAAAATCTCTTTACAAATATGCATCTCTAATCAAGCATGTGCACATCATGTACAACTGCGTTTCAAGACGTGGTACGCTCTGATAATAAGCAGGTCCTATACTTGTGTATTCTAAATGTGAACTTTAAGTTTCTTTTCCGTTTATGTGGCCTGAATGCTGCATTGGTTTGTGTGATCTGTATTTGTAGGTCAAAAAAGGTCATAAACTGTGATTTTGCATAATATGCAGAAGTTAACCATTTTTACAACCTTTAAAAAGATCTACA
>NW_017306442.1:2293553-2335256 GCF_000935625.1 Nanorana parkeri | reverse complement strand
ATCGCCTGACTTCCGGTTCTAGGGACCACCTTTTACCAAGACAGGAAGTAATGGAAAATCTGCAACCGGGAAACAGACAACAATAAAAAGCTAACATATTGTAGCCATCCCATTAAGCCCCAGTTTTTTTTCAGTGTCTTAGTAGAGTAGGTATTTTACCTCTCTAAGAGAAGCAAAACCCTTTCTATAGAGATGCAGCTAACGATTATTTTCAAAATCGATTTAAGTTTGGTTAATCGGATTTAAAAAAAATTGCTCCAGTGATGGGAGTGCTAGTTTGTATTGAGATTGCAGTCCATAACAGGCGCAAGCGTGGAGCCGTGGAAGTAAAAAAGAAAAAAAAAAAGTGTGGTGTGCAATATAGTGAAATGAAAAGTGTAAAATTATACAGCAATGAATGCAGAATGGCGCAGGCTATAGAGGACTACAAAACTTAGCAATAGTACATTATACAGCACAATGCAGAATACCACCAGCTATAATGTAGTATTGTAGAGCCAAAATAAATCTCACCGCTCCAATTCCTTAGCCACCATCAGGACTCCCCAGGTGCTGGTCCAATAGGTGCGTCTCCACCTTAGAATGCAGCAGTATACGAACAGACCGCACTATCCAGAGAATTCCAATACTGCAGACTTTATTAAAATTCACAGCAAATCCAATATGTCAGTGAAAAAGTGTATAAAGCTACAAATGCCAGCACTGCACACCCCCAACCAACTACAACCTCTCACATGTTTCACCCGAAGGCTTATTCATAGAGGTAACAAATACAGACCAGAATATAATTTACTTAGTGATGTACCCAAGAGGATAGGGAAAATTAGGGATAGGAGGGTTACCCCTGGAGAAGAGAAGAGTAAGAATTCCCCCTTTAGTATTTTCTACCCGTTATAGTCAACAATTTGAGGATGTTAAAAAGATTAAGAGGTACTTGCCTATTCTTCATGGGGATACAGATCTTGAGAGATATACTAGATACAGGTATACGTTTTGCAGCTAGGAAAGTACCTAGTACAGGCAATATGATTTCCCCCAGTCTTTTTAAAAGCAAGAGAGGACCCAGCATGAATTGGTTAAGAACAACAGGTCTATACAGATGTAATGCAGCCCGATGTTCAAGCTGCAGTAGTTTGGGTGATAATCATCTCGTGACTTCTTATTCTAATGGGACAACATTTAAAATTAACCAGCTAGTCAATTGTCAGACTCGATTTATAGCTGGTGGTATTCTGCATTGCGCTATATAATGTATTGCTGGGTTTTGTAGTCCTCTATAGCTGGTGGTATTCTGCATTGCGCTGTATAATGTAGTATTGCTGGGTTTTGTAGTCCTCTATAGCTGATGGTACATTGCTCTGTATAATATACAGTACAGCAGAATGTACCATCAGCTATAGAGGAATACTAATCCCCCTATCCCAGCAATACATTATAGAGCACCATGTGGGGGGAAAGTGCAGGCTTACCTGAGCAGTCTTCCAGTAACCTGTTTCTGAGATCGGGCCTGTCTATCGGTGGCTGTCATCCGCCCACACCTGCTCCTCGTTACTTCTTCTCCCCGCGTCCCTGTGCCGATCGTGGATGTGGGTGGGCGTGGATGCAGCTGGGCGGGTCTGGCAGCGCCGAGAGTGAGGTGGGGAGGAGGTGTGGCGCGCAGCGTGTGTGGAGCCGTGGACGGGGCCAACCAATCGGAAGCCGATTATTCGATGATTGAAAAAGTTGACAACTTTTTCAATCGATTTATGTCGATTACTTGTTGCAGCCCTACCTTTCTACAAAACTTTCTAATAAGATCATGATTCTCTTTTCCTTAAGATAATGTATTTACTTTAGAGCCAGAGAACAGTTCTGCATTTTCTGGGTTAGCTGATCCTCGGCATAGCTATGGAGGCCGTATCCAGACCCCACTATGATGATATATGGCCATCCTGTAATGTGACCATAGGGCACTGGGTTCTGCTGTGGGCATTCTCTGCAACACAAGAGCCGGCAAACCCTTGGCTTTTGCATGTGGGTTCTGGGATTGATGGTTGAGGCCATTCTAAATGCCTAATTTCACTCCATTGCAACTCAACATTCAGGCACGGTGTCTGGACAATGGTGTGTGCCTGACATCCAGGACCTGGTCTGGTGGTTCACAAATCCAGCCCCAGAGTTGAGAAAATCCTTACTTCTGTTGGTCTGGAAGCTTCTCACGAAGGACACTTGCCTAATAGGTTTGGGAGGAGTCCTGGACACCTTTTCAGTGCAGGGGATTGAGTCTCCAGGGAAGCTTGCATCCCAATCAACATAGTGGAATTCAAATCAATTAAGGTATCCCTCCACTGCTGAACCTCTCAACTGCAGGGTTCTCCAACCAGGATTTAGTTGGACAACACCACTGCTGTGGCATAAGTCAATCAAGGAGGAAACCATGTCTTGCAAGACAGACCGACTTGATTCTGCTTGGTTGGAACCTGGAAGGGACAACCTCCCTCTCGCTCCACTATTGCTATGTTGCTTAGTCAGATTATCATTAAAGTTTTAGACTTGAGGAGAAGGTTCCACATTTTCCTGCCAAGACGCACTCCATTAGATCATCGCTTTTCAGGCATCTGTTTCTTAGATTGGCAAGGCTGCCACTTGCTCCTCTTTTCAAACATTTGCGGCGTTCTATCAGGTGTTTAGTCCTCTTCTTACGCCACCTTCAGACATCTGCTCCATCAGGCAGCTCTTTGCTCTTATCACATTTGTATATTGTTGTTTTGGAGAGCTTGTTGGCGTTTGCTGTGTTGCACGCTCTTTCATTTGGACTGCATTTGGGGTCCCCCCCCCAATATTAACCCTGTGTCGTCTAATAAAGTAGGATTTTTGTACTTCAAGCTGAACTCCAGAATTTTGAAAAGTTAACCCTTGCAGTTGGCCTGCCCCCTTACTGCAAGGGTTAACTGCTCTTTTTCTCTAGGGAACTCAAAGAAGACATACTCGGCCAATCCTCAGACCTGCCTGGCGGCTAGACCAGGCCCACGCAGCCTCTTCTTCCCCAGGCTCTGGCAGTCTAAGGGGCATGACATCATCGCATCTAATACAGGTCTATTAGATGTGAAGATGCTGAGAGACATGCCATAGCTGGAGTGGAGGGGGAGAGAGAAGTGAACGGTCACTGCTGAAGGACCGATAATTAGGTGAATATTTCTTCATTATTTTCACCCCTATGGAAAAACGAGCAGTCAAGCCTTGCAGTGCTGGGGTAGCTCCACTGCAAGGGTTAACTTTTCTGAACCATGGAGTTTAAAAGTAAAATCTTTCTCCTGGAGTTCATTAAGGAATAGAGGTCTCGTCTCTGGCTTTTATGAGTCACTGGAGTTTGATGGGAGTGGGAGGGATTATATCTGCCTGACTAACAGGTTTGTTGCGTGTGTCCAATTTCCTGCAGGCAGCAGCATAACCTTCTGGGGGAAAAAACCCTGTTTCTGCTCATGAGCTACAAGAAAAGGATTTTACACTAGAAGCACATGAACCATGTTTTACTTCTGCTGCATTGCTGTTGGAGAGAGATACCCTCACTTCCTGTCCTGGGGGCAACATTTTACCAGACAGGAAGTGGAGGAATCTCTCCAACAGAGCCTCCCATGGCAGTAAAATACAATATAATTCACGCTACCAGGACCAATCGGCAAGTCGCAGACTTTTTGGCTTCTGTGGCCCTGTTAGGGGACTGTGATGAGCATGGTAACAGAACAGCTTTCGGTCTAGTTCATACAAAGAACCTTTTAGGTCTCGTTCACACCTAGGCGTATTGCATATGCGTGTCTGTCACGCGTTTTTTACCGCGATTCGCGGTAAAAAAGTTGCGCGTTTCCGAAGGCTACTTGGCTGTATCCCAATGGAAACGCGCAACAAAACGGCCCAAAGTAGTACCTGTACCTTTTCAGGCGTGGGCCGTTTTGTAGCGCGTTAGGGACGGGCGGAAATACGCCAAGGTGGGAACGAGACCATTGAATAGAATTGGATTTATATTTTTGAGCGTTTTGTAGAGCGTTCGTCGAGCGTAGAACGCGCTACAAAACGTTCAGGTGTGAACGAGGGCTTAGTTTTGCCCTATAGATTTGGTTGAACTGCACTGGTGGCTAAAGAAATTTTTCATACAAGTGTTTTGTTTTGTAATTCTTGCTAAATGTTATGCCAGTCATTGGAATTTATATTAAATTACGGTTTAATTTTCAGGCATTAGACCCTCAACAAGAGGCCAAAGAAGAATTAAAAAATATGAAGAAACAACATGCATTGCTGACCAGGATCCTGCAACAACAAGAGCAGCTCAGGACCTTGAAAGGAAGACAGGCAGCTCTTCTTGCCTTGCAGCACAAGAGCGAACAAGCAATCTCTGTGATGGATGACTCTGGTAAGTGAGCCATTTCATTCTTCTTTAAAACATTATAAAACAAGTCCGTTTTTTTTGTTTTTTGTTTTTGTTCTCACTTCCCTCACTGCATGGGAGGACTCAAAATCATATTAAAACCTTTTGTAGAGAAAGGACATTTACGTCCAATGAAGACGCCTGCATGCATTTGTATGCAAGCATAAAATATACTATTCCCCAGAGAAAAAATGTATCATTTTTCTGGCACTGTTTGAGGATTTGTGAACATTTCTCTGTAATGGAGCAACTTGGGGGACTGCCATTTATGGCCCCCTGGCTCTAATTTTGACCCACTGGCTTCAATACTTTCTGAATCATTGACCTGATCACATCATTGACTCCAATATGTGTTGCATTGACCTGAAACGAGTATACAGATTAGGACGGTCAGTGAGAGTCAAGTCTTTTATGTATGCTTGTAGTGTGTCAATTACATAAATATCGAATCATGAGGGTCAGCATGACCACCAGGAAGGTAGTAAAGGTTTTTTTTATTTTTTTTTAAAAAGTCGACATTATCAGCCTTTTTGTCACCCATCCATTGCTGACCTTCTGATAATATGAGTTGTTTGGCTGCTATACTAACCTGCTTTCCCAGCCACTGACCCAAAAACAAGTATGATGATTAGCCAGAAATCCTTATCTGCATACTTCTTCTGGGTTAGTGGCCAAAAGGATCAGCCATTCAGAGACCATTGAGTTATACTGTTGTCTTTAGGAGAAGTTGGACACTAGTAAAAAAAAGCAAAGCCGTTGGCTAGCCAGGTATGACCCCCCTCCCATCATGCTTCAGTTATTTTGCTAGTGTCCTAGAAAGGATGGATGTCTTTTCGCTATTGAAAAAAGTTTAAGCATGTTTGCTATCCATTTTCTCTTTTTCAACTTTTTTCTTTAACCTCTTGCCATCCGCCCGTAGTAAAAAAACGGACGGACGGCACTGCAGCATCTGCGGGTTGCCGTCTCCAGACGGCAATTAAAAAAATAAAACCCCCAGTGGTGAATAAATACCACCAAAAGAAAGCTCTATCTGTCCCCAAAAAAGGGTATAAAATTCATTTCAGTACAGCGCTGCATGACAGAATAAATGTCAGTTAAAGTACCGCAGCGCTGAATACTGAAAAATGGCCTGGATGGGAAGGGGGTTTAACACCGCGGATGTCAACTGGTTAAACAAGACTTTACCTGCTGCTGAGCTGGGTTTTTTCTGCAGCTATCTGGATCATTGTTTTCTCAGCAATAGCTTTTGGGGGCCTGCCCAAACCCCGCTGGACCAAAGATTATGGGCCCTCTGGCAATGTGACCTTCAGGCACTGGGACCTGCTTCTGGTGCTTTTTACACCTTGTGTACTGTGTTAGTTAGGCTTCCAGTGCTTTCCAGGTCCAGAGCCTTGGCACAGCCTCTGGTGTGACCCAGTCTTTGAAGACACTCTAGAGTGCCCTATGTGGGCCAACATTGGCAGCTACCACATGTATTGCAAATTTTGGCCACTATCCTCGCCCATTTTTGTTCCCCTTGGTTTAAACAAAAAGAGTTTAACGTGCTGGGCAATTTAAATGCTGCGTCACTAACTGGAGGGTCACGCGTGCGCAGTCTGCACTCTGTTCCCGCCTTTTTAGTATGAGGTATTTGCTTCTCACCATTGCTTATATTTCTTGATTGTGTAGGACAAAGGCAGATTCAGAGATGACTGGGCAATATGCAGGTGATTGGACACTGGCCAGTGTCCTCTTCATCTTAATCAGGACATTGTCCTTCCCTCTTTTTTGTTCTGTTCTGAAACATCCTAGGGAAGTGTCACTCCACTGTTTTCAGCATTGGCAGCCTCCATTTTTGCCAAGTTCTTTGAGGTACAAATAGTGCATAGTGGAGTTCTTACAAAATAATGTGTATTTATGTAACGCGTGCGCACACACACACACTATATACTCCTATATCAAAATATTATTTGTTTTTCTTTTGTGGTCTTTGAAGTTGTTACAGAGACTACTGGAAGTTTGTCAGGACTGAGCTTAACATCAGAGCTGAATGAAGAATTGAATGATCTCATCCAGCGTTTTCACAACCAGCTGCATGATGTTCAGGTAAGATGAATGTGTTGTCTTGTCAGAATGTTTACTCTGATGATAAAATAAACAGTTTTCTATTTATGGAAACAAGCAAGTATCTGTAATTAAAGGAGAACTATGGGGTTAGCGCTTTCCCCCATAGTTCTCCTAAGGGTAACAGGAGGACACAAACTAGCGTCCTCCCGTCACCCTAAGCTCAGTATACAGCTACAGCTTGCGGAATACTGAGATGCAGCAGCAGAAACAGATCCCGACAATTATGTCTGGATCCGCCCAGCTGCGTGAGTGACAGATGGCTCTGCCTATCCAGAGGCAGAGCCAGTGCACCGAAATGGAAATTTCAAAACTGAATCAAAATTTTAAAAATTGTCAGGCCGAAACCGAAAATGTTTTTAAAATTTTTTTTTTATTACATTTTTCTTTCAATTTTACTTTTAGGGGCTTTGGGAAATATCAGGGGTCTAAATAGACCCCTGATATTTCCCTTTTAAAATAGAAAAAGAGATTGCGGACACAAAGTCCCTCAATCTCTTTTTCTGCAGCCCCGGTTATAGATGAACAGGTGTGTTCCTGTTCATTCATAACTTCAGAACAGTGTGTGTTTATTATAACCACAATCATGAATGAACAGGGGGTGATGTAGATCACTTCCGGTTAATTCATAATTGAGGATATAGTAACCATACCATGTCCTCCAATTATATTGAAACACTCAGTGATCAGTGATCGCTGAGTGTGTGTACCTTGCTCTCCTCTCTGACACGCTGTCACAGGAGGCTGAGCGAGCGGTGCGAGAGGAGAGCCCAGCCTCCTGTGACAGCGCGCCCCGTCTCCTCCCAGACACCGCTCTCCAGGACTGTGATAGGATGCTGAGCGTTGTGGGAGGAGAGACGCCGGCCGCTCTCCTCCCGCAGTGCTCGGCCGGCTGTCGCACTTTCTTTCCTCCCCGTTGGGACACAGAGCAGCACCCAGCGGGGAGGAAAGAAAACAGGGATGCGCTGATGTATAGGCAGGAAAATGGCAATTTCGGCATTTGGCCAAAAGTGCCATTTTCGGCCGATACATCGGTGCATCCCTAAAATAAATATATATATATTCCATTAAGTAAATATGTAGATGCTTCATGCAATACTAATAATACAATTGAAATTATTGCTAATACAAATTATTTCAATTAATACTCTATATAAGGCAACTTTTATAATGAGCCCTTTTTCCAGTAATGAAAAAAAAAAATCATAGTCTCTTTAGTTCTTAAGTTTGAGACATAACAATCTCATTCTAAAGGTGCCCATACACCTTACAACCATTGCAATACTTTTGTTTTGCGATGGTTGGAAGCTAATTAAAAGCTCGTACGATCTGCCCATCTTGGACAGGCAGAAAGGCTTCCGATGACTGCGATGCTGAACGGGCAGTGTGAGCTTGCTCACACCGGCCCGTTCGGCATTTGTCTTACGAGCATCATTCAAACCCGCCGACAATCGTATGATTCTCTGCGGGTTTTGAAACATGCTCGTTAGACAACAGATATGCGGCCGTACAGTAGAAACGGTCGCGCGCCTTCCATACACCTGCCGATTATCGTACAATTGTGGGATTTCCTGCGATTATCGTACGATAATCAAAAGTTGTATAGGCACCTTAACACTGTCTAGCTCAAGGCCAGTCCTTATCTTGTGGTTGTTGTCTGATACCCCCACAATTTACCACCTGGGAATGTGTGGGATAAGGCTCAAAGAATATCTAATATTAGAGTCTTTATCCAGAAACATGAACTCAAATTCACCTTGTATACTATTAGAATAGACAGAACAAGATGGCTTCCAGGGTGCCCATGTTACAATGTGTAGAATAGTATGTATAGGCCTTATAGTTTAATTCCTTTTAGCCCCAATAGTTCTGACAGTCTACATGCTGTGCATTTCTGTCATTGCTTTTTCTAGGACTTCAGTTTTGCACTTCTATAACAAGGTCTTTGTTTCCAATCCTATCAGGAAATTTCAGTTACAGATTGATTAAGCTTAAATCTTTATTTCTGTTTTGTATTTCTAATGTGCTTTTGTGGTGTTTTTACTTTTAGAGTCCTCCTGTACCAGATAATAGAAGACAAGCAGAGAGCCTCTCCCTCACAAGAGAGGTTTCCCGAAGTTTGAACTCATCCACTTCTGAGCCTGTTTTGGAGGACAGAACTCCACTCTTTAGTAAAGTTGGGGTACTCTTGGAAAAGAAACCGAAAATGGATTCCATTTTGGGAGAACTCCACACTCTACAAGATCACCATTTAAATAACACTGCATGTGAGTAAAGGATTCCACCTTTAGTTGTATAGATGTTTTGTGGTCAGGCAAACACATAAATGGGCATAGCAGAACAGTGGCATAGCCCAGGGATGTTTTTGGTTTTTTTCTGCAACAGCAATTGTTTGCAGGTTGAATGTCTCAAACCTTGGGTTGAGTTATCTTGCAAGCGTATATTTGAACTCTTGTGTTTAGGTCAAGATTTTCCTGTCCCTAGCTCCTTTGTAAAATATGAGATGTCTGTTACATTGTAAGTAGCTTTGCGCTACTCATAATACAGCTGCAAAGCTTGTGCACAGTATAAGGCTCCATTCACACATGAGGGGAAACGCGCTAAACATAAAAACCAATGCATTGCAATGGGCATTGCAAAGACCACTCTTGACAGCCACACGGTACAAAACTGCATGTCCCTCAAAACAGTCCAAGCGCGATTTTTATGGGCGGATTTCGTGCATTCTGGCTTTTGTAATAGCCGCAAATGTGCGGTGTCCGTGCGTATGTTACTGTTTGCTCGGTTTCGCTCCGTGCCGTTTTCCTTGTGAAAAACCACACAGAAACCTCTACCACTATGTGCGAATGGAGCCCTAGAGCTTAGAAGATGCCATTAGTTTGCATATGGTCTTATGGATAGCTTGGTATACTCCGTCTGGACTAGAGATGGAAAGAGCTGGAAGAAAACAGGTTTTGTTTTTCCAACGCCATTTTTTTTTTGTATATTTCTGTAAAGTCTTAAATTATTGCACATCCTCTCAGCTGAAGACAAGCAAATCCTGGAATACAGTTCAAGTAACACTGTACTTCTCAGTGCAGTTCTCAAACTCAAAAATAAATAAAGCATTTCTGCCACTAGGGGCACTGCAGAGGAAGGGCTCCAGTTTAGTTAGCTTGTGGGCTCCATCTTGTACTTCCTTCAGTTGGGTGATTGCTGGTATGATAGTAGATGATAGTTTCTGTCCTCTCAGGCCTTAATTTACAGGGGTACATTTATCTGACAAATCAGTTTTATCTTTATAACCTTTAAATGATTCCTAATAATATTCTGCACTATCACAGTATAATGTTTACCTAGAGTCTGCTCAGTAAATTGTTTTTTTTCCCCTCTTCTCAGTAAAATGGTGAGACTAACATCTAGAGTTTGGAAACATTTCCACAGTGCAACTTCTGCTGAGTGCAAAGCTGCAATTTGCAAATATGTTGTTGCTTGTCTTGTTGCTTTTGAGGGAAAGGGGGTGCTTACCTGTTCTTGTGTATAGTTGAAATGTTATTAACATATACAGTCCTTGTTATTCCATTTGTAATAACATTTTAAAAAGCAAGTTTAGTTTATCTACTGAATGAGCTGTACACTATTCAAGAATAATACCTTTTATAGACACTGCATTTCATGTTCCTAGTGTAACAAAATGACTTTCAATTTGTAGAAATACTCCGCACAGAATGTAAGAAAAAAAATTCAAAAAATGTCAATTTGAAAAATAGGATTTTGGTACTCACCGGAAAATTCTTTTCTCTCCGTTCTTTGAAGGACACAGGGAACAGATCGGAGATCATGTACTGTAGGGTAATATCGCTACCTGCAGGAGAAGGACGCTAGGCACAAAACTAAAGACCAATTACAGCCTAGGGGCGGCCCCTGCCGGTGGCCAAAACCCCCCACCTGCTGACAAGTCTCCAGTTTAGTAACGAGCAGTAAAGGAGTACACACCCACATAGAGGGGCGGGCCCTGTGTCCTTCAATGAACGGAGAGAAAAGGATTTTACGGTGAGTACCAAAATCCTATTTTCTCTCCCGTTCATTGAAGGACACAGGGAACAGATTGGAGATCATGTACTGTAGGGACGTCACAGAGCAGTACCAAAAAAGAGGGGTGGGCCAACAGAAACAACAAACCCAACTTAAACAAAAAAATCCCCTCAAACGGCCGCCTGCAACACTTTGCGCCCCAAACCAGCATCCGCAGATGCCAAAACATCCACCTTATAAAACTTGGCAAAGGTGTGAACAGAAGACCAAGTCGCGGCCTTACAGACCTGAGAAACGGAGGCACCATGACGAACAGCCCAAGATGCCCTTGTAGAATGGGCCGTAACAGAAAAAGGAGGCTCACGCCCCTTAATAGCATACGCCTGAGAGACCGTGTCGAGAATCCATCGAGAGATGGTGGCCGACGAGGCAGCCCGGCCCTTCCGAGGGCCATCTGCAACGACAAACAGGGAATCCGATTCCCGAAACGCAGCCGTAGCACTCAGATAAACACGGATGGCGCGGACCACGTCCAGACAGTGCAGCGCCTTCTCCTTCCTGTGGACAGGCTTCGGACACAAGGAAGGCAGGACAATGTCCTCATTGAGATGGAAAGCCGAAACTACCTTCGGCAGGAAAGACGGCCGAGGCCGCCGAACCACCTTGTCCCGATGCAGGACCAGCAACGGGGACGAGCAAGAGAGGGCTGCCAATTCCGAGACCCTGCGGATCGAGGTGACCGCCACCAGAAAGGCCACTTTTTGAGATAGTCAGAATTGGAATGTCGCGCAGAGGCTCAAAGGGATATTCCTGCAACACTGAGAGTACCTGGAATCCCGGGATGGGGGCAGGCCTTCATGCCGAGGGGGGCTTACCCTGGGGCTTGGCGTTCCTGGGCTGCCAGGGGCGCTTGGCGGCCTGGGAAGGCGGCGGTCTGTTGAACTTCCCGCCCTTCTCAGTGGGCGGAGGCGGACGAAAAAGCCGCTTGTGAGCGGAAAAGGAAGGACCCGGCTTCCGCCGCTGTTCCCTAGGCTTTTTAGATTGAGGTAGGAAGGTACTCTTACCGCCCGTCAGATCCTTAATGATCTCATCCAAGGTAGTCCCGAACAGACGCTCCGTCAGAGCCTTCTTGGAAGCCTGGTCAGCCGACCAGCATTTAAGCCAGAGGAGGCGCCGAAGAGTAACCGCCGACACAGACAGCTTGGAAACCAACGGTGCCGCGTCCAAGGCCGAATTACACAGGTATTGCAGACCCTGCACCACCTGCTCCGTAAGGTTGACATAAGCAGGAGACACGTTTTCTTCTGCAAGACCCTGACGCAGCATCTTCATCCACTCAGTCAAGGTCTGCGAGACCAGGGCCGAAGCCAACACGGGGCGCAACGAGCCCCGGAAACCGTGTACATAGTATTCCAAGGTAAGGCCCCACAGTGCCACAACACCCCTACGCCACCCCAGGAGCTGACGGAGGGGGATGGGAGTGGGGGGGATAGGGGGGTGGCTGAAGGAGGCCAGGAAGCCCAAAGGGAGATCGGACCCCCCCACCCCCACCACGTGCCCACGCAGCGCCATACATACCGCCGGGGAGCGTGGACCATCCGCAGCATCCAGGTCGAGCAGCTGCACAGGGAACATGGAAGATCCAGGTGCACAGGTACTGCGGAAGACTGGCGCCCCCGACCGCAGTCGCGGCGCCAGAAGCCTGTGGGGAGTACTGTGACTGGGCGGCCGAGACCCCCAGTCATATGCACCCCCTGGGACGAACCCATAGGCCACCCCGCCAGAGCGGGACCGTCGCAGCCGACTCACCGCAGCGGGCCTGCATGCGATCGTCGGTCGTCCTGGGGAGACTCCAAGGATCCGAGACATCCAGCCTGTCGCCCACTGAAAAAGATCAGGAAGAAGCAGGTAAGAATACCCGAAAAAAATTCTTAGCTCCTTACTCCTGACGCTAGGCAAAAAACTGGAGACTTGTCAGCAGGTGGGGGGTTTGGCCACCGGCAGGGGCCGCCCCTAGGCTGTAATTGGTCTTTAGTTTTGTGCCTAGCGTCCTTCTCCTGCAGGTGGCGATATTACCCTACAGTACATGATTTCCGATCTGTTCCCTGTGTCCTTCAATGAACGGGAGAGAAATATTGTTTTTTTTCTCATAGCTTCAAAATTTCCATACATTTTACATCTCTATTCTAGACTAATGTTTCTAAGAATTGTCTTTAACTAGCTCTCTGCTGTTCTGCAATTGTTGTTTTCCCTCATGTATTAGAAACTATATAGTAGTAGACCATTTAAAGTCCAGGTTTAGTTTAATTTTTCCTTTTTTATATTTAATATTTCTGACCTTGGAATAGAATACACCCATTCTTTTCCTGTTACCTGTATCACATTTAATTTAGGCTGTATGCTGTGCTGCAGTTTTGTTTTTCTGCATTTATTAAAGCTCCGCTTCATTGCCGTTTTTACAGGTTCCCCTCAAAGGGGTGTGGATCAAAGGAGCACAAGTTCAGCTGCTTCTGCTCCACAGGCCACTGACAATAGGGCAGCCAACAGCCCTGCAGCAGCTGCTTTCCCCTCTTCTAACTCTATGAATGATAGTGAAGATGAAGAAAATCAAAATCCAGCAGAAAAGCTGAAGTAAGTCTCTATTTCTTATTTGCAAAGTATGTCATTAAATATCAAAGGTTTTGAATGCTTTGTGTATTGTATACTAAAAGGCATTGCACTTAAATATTTAAAACAACCCTTTCCATGCAGGCATGCATATTATGATTGAATAGTAAGTAAATTAGTTGGCAATGATGACCACTTCAATGTACACTATGTAATTTTATGTATTCATTTTAAAATATATATTTAAAACCCAAACAGTTTATTTTATCAGTTTTGCAGAGGGAAGTGGTTCAGTTCCCAGGTAGGGAAGAGTTATGACCCCAGGATTGTTTTTTTCATCTGTAAAGACTTTTATTCACTTCCTGTCTTGTTGGAAGTGGAACTAAATCTTTCCAAAGTGGGAGAAATCCCCTCTTAGTTGTCACCTGAACAAGTGTCCTTATCGGAAGAGTTCCCCTCTATTCCTGCTCTGGTGGCAACTCAGAATTTTAGATTTTCCCTCACCTTCTATCGTCACGAGGATAAATAGGGTTAATCCCCCCCACCTCAGTGGAGACATTTTACTTCCTGATGTCCATTAATTGGGTGCATCGTGTTATGCATTTGAGGCACAGAATGTACTGTTTCCATTTTATCCTATATAGATCTGTCATGAATTTTTTAGTTTTATTGTGAAATGTAAATGAGTACCACACATAGATCCTTTTTTGACCTTGCTGGAGGTAGCCTTTTATCATATTTTCATGTCGGAGTATGTAAACACTCACATTGTAGTCTTTTCAAAAGCTTGAAGTGAAGCAGTGGTTACCCATTACTTTAAGTGTTCCAGGTGGTTGGTATGCATTATTGCGGCATGCTCACAATCGTGTTTCAAAAAGACCTTGTGCTCTAATACAGTGTGGACATTTTTGATACACATTAACCTACCCAATTCACTTACAGCTATTATCTTTTGCCATTATGTTGTGAATGCAATCGACTGGTATAATGACATTTCTTTGAAGAAACCCTCTGAGCATTATATGCTAATGCACATCTAAGTGAAAAGAAATGCTGAAATTGTGATTTGAAAAAGCCCTGTGGCTATTTTTGTCTCTTTTAGAAAACTGAAAGAAGTTCGAAAGAGGCTTAATGAGCTCCGCGACCTTGTCCGCTATTATGAGCAAACATCTGATATGATGACAGACGCTATAAATGAAAACACTAAAGATGATGATGATGACGAGGAGGCGGAGGAGGAGGAAGAAGAAGAAGAAGAAGAAGAAGAAGAAGAAACTGAAGACTCCTGGATTGAGTCTGACCAGGAAGTGAACCAGCCAGTTATAAACATCAGGTTAGATATATAGCTAAAGTTTTCTGTCTTGTGAATTTATTTTTATTGTCATTTGTGATCAGAATCCCACAACACTGATTTTTTTTTTTGCTCATGCCTTTCCACGTGATAATATGGCTCTCAATGGTGTGCAGTTGCCTGAATACCTCTGCAGGGCTACACGGATGACATTAACCATGCCTAACAGTAAGAAATGAGCTTGCCCTTTACATTCTAACTTAGTCATTAAAATGTATCATTTTAACTGAACATGTCGGTGAGGCAGTAAGTATAAGTGTAATTCTTTTTTTAATCCAGACAACATATCCGTCCCTGTCCGACCTCATTTTTTTCACTGTATTTTAGCAGAATAGCTTGGTCAAGGACCTATTTCAGCTTGTGACTGTGCAGTGCATTAGCAGCACTTTGCTCTCTCTGTCAGCAAGATCTCTGTGTTGGATTGAGTACACTGTTTAATGTTGTAGAGACTGATTAGCTTTTAGGGTTACCCTTCTTTTCAAGGCCTCAGTCACTAAATAAACCCTGGATCAAAGCAATAAACAGATATAGCAGTTTATCATATCTGACACGGTTGCTTGTTCTCAGACAGGGCTTTTAAAGGCCCATTCACATTTTGCCTTTCTGTTGCATTGTGTTTGGGCAGCCAGTCCAGAAGAAAAGACTGTCAAAGCACCAGAATGGACGAGTGTTACTGTAAAGCATAACATTGGATAGAAGTAAATCGACGCTAAATGTTTCAGATGAGATGACTGGCTTGCTTTTAAATGATAACTATGAGGTGAGTGATTTACACTCCTCATCCTCATAGTTAGAGCCGATGTGTGACATTGAAACGGTCACAGGTCGGCTCAATAGATCGGGAAGTGAGCGAACACATTCCATCGCTTGCTCACTTCCTGATCATCTCCCTGCAGTGTAGCTAGCTGGGTGGATCTCGACAGTATTGTTGGGATCATTCCCAACTGCGATGTTCTCAGTATATAGAGAGCAATAGCCCGCTATATACTGAGTTTTGGGTCACAGGAGGAGGTTAGTATATGCCCTCCCGTGACTCTAAAGAGAGCTATGGGATAAAAAAAGGTTACCCCATAGTTCTCTTTTAAGCAACAGCATGATGACGTTTCTTTCGTTTGCTTTTTATTTGCTCTGAGCCTGGAATTTACACATTGGCATCTCTACCTTTTTAAGGGTAGCTACGCAACGCCAATCTTCACCAAACGTATGTATATTGTTAAAATCCAGCCATCAGCACAATATAATTCCGTCAGAGGTGGGTGATCATCAAACACTTTTCACCCTTTCTGACTTAGTCGTAGAGATGCCTGCCTTTTTCATCTTAGATTTATAAAGTCATTTGCAGGTTTGTTTTATTACATGTTTAGTAATACAATCTATTTCAATTGCTTCAGGAATCCACAACGTTTGAGTGGCTGGGGACCAGTGAATAGCATCTCTAATGCGCATTGTGGAAATAATAACAGGGATGAAAGGCTACTCAATACGGACTGTGAAATAAACAACAGATCTTCGGTTAATTTAAGAACCTTCAATGTGTCCTCTGGATTAGGTATGCATCAGTAGACAGCATTGACATTCACTGTGTGACTTGATATTACTGACCTTACTATCGGGTTTTGTTAGGAAGTTAGTCCAGGTATCACTTTTTGTGCAGGTCACTGAAGGCAATCTGCCTTTTTAATGTAATGCTTGATCTTAATTTTAGTGGTTGCGTTGAATGAACATTATATGTACTTTTGAAGGGGAACTCCAGAAAGCGTGTCTGCATGGACAAATTCATTTTAAGAAACGTCATGGTGTCCATGTGCTTTCTAAATAAAATAAACTCTCATAATACAGTAGAATCTGCCCTTTTACTTTTGTCTTGTTCAGTCAGAACTGGGTGCAGATGCACTCATTTTAAATGTGTCAGGTCCCAGACTGTGTAATGGTTTTGTATACCATTTCTACCCTAATGGACAATATTTTAAGCAAAGACTGCCAACTGACAAAAGCACTGCATGCATCATAGTGAATTGAGACTTTGATGGGCTTTCCCTTTTCCTTGTAGAATGCCTGTTTAATAGAGAATCTAGAGATAAAGAACAGCATTGCAATGTTGATCTGGATGATGATGAAGATGCAAATGATGATCAGGAGAGTGTGGTTTCTCTATCAAGCCGGAGCAGTGTCACTGAAGAGGGCCAAACTGCTGAATATGAGGAAAAATTCAGCCGTCTTATATCGGCCAAACACAAACTTAAACAACTGCAGGATCTTATTGCAATGGTATGTTTATATTTGTGATTATTAATGAAGTAGGTGCATGTTTGGGAAGGACACAGTCTTATATCGTCTCTGTACAGGGCAAGAGTAGGCATGTTATAGAACAAAAGCAAATGTGTTTATTAGCAGTGAGGTAGTTTTTATACCAGTAGACTGAGGTTTTCAATGCTCTGTGTGGGTTAAGCACATTATTGTTCAACTTTGCACTCCCTGTTTAAATACACTTGCATTTTATTTTTTAAGCGTTGCTTCCTTAAAGTTGATATGTGACCAGGCAATGGAAATTCAAATTCACCTGCCGGCTGCAGAAGCGAGCCAGCAGGTGAGTAGGGAAGCGGGAAAGAGGAGCGCTTTAGTTGCTTGAGAGTTACTATTAATAACCAGAAACTAAAGTTAACCGGCACCCACCGATCAATGGGGGGCAAATAACTGGGAGTTTGCTGTACAGTACAGTAAACTCCATAAATGCGAAAAATCGTAAGTTGATTGATTGCAACCCGCAGAGCATCTGTAGCTAAAGCCCAATTGAACCCTACGTTTAAATTGGCTGAATACATTTAGGATACCTCAAAACGAAAGATGTTTAGTTTTTTTATCTGTCTAAGGGCTTGTTCACACGACGTCCGGATTCTGTCCGGACAAGATCCGTGCGCTCATGCACCCAAAATGCATCCCTATGTGTTTTATGGGCTACAGTTCTCACGAGCGCAGTCCGGACATAAAAAATACTGCAGGTCACATTTTGTCCAGTCCGGAAATGCACGAACGTGTCGAAACTGCATGGAAACTGCACTGCAGCTTTTTTTTTCCTTTTTAACTGGAACACATCAAAAACGCACTGCATGCATAGCACCCTGTCTCCAGATCTGGACCAGAAAATCGTGTGAACAAGCCCTTAATCAGCCAAAGCCTGCGTAGAAAAGCTGCTGCAGAGTGGAAACTTGGCTTTTGGTGGGGCAGCAGTGGTTGTATTGGAAAGGTCAGATTATACACCCTACTAAGGCAGATATAAAGCAATGCAATTGGCACAGCTCATGCTCTCTCTGAAAGAGATCACTGCTTCTCCATGCAGAATAAGGGTCCTTCTCCACAATAAGCTGGAAGGGGACAGAATTTCCTACTCGGGTTGCACAGCCTTTGTTTTGATGCATATGGGATGTATTTAGCTGATTTTAACTGAGGTTCAATTGGGCTTGAAAATCCCTCAGTAACCTCTAGCTGTAGGCACTGGGGAGCAATTTATCCTTACTGTACAGTAGAAACCCTTTTGGCTCTTTTTGCACAGCTGTTCCAATTAGATCCATCTGTCAGTTTTTTTTAGGCAGATCTGATTGAAAGCTCATTGTTAAGGTGCCCATACACTGTACGATTTATCGTACGAGAATTGCGGGAAATCCCACGATCGTACGATAATCGCAAAGTGTATGGAAGGCGTGCGACCGTCTCTACTGTACGGTCACACGTCTTCTGTCGAACAAGCAGGCTTGAAAACCCGCCGAGAATCGTACGTGCTTGTTCGACAACTGCCGTTTGCAGCCATCGGAAGCCCGTCTCTCGTTGCAGTCATCTGAAGCCTGCCCCTCAGGGGGGCGGGCTTGCGATGATCGCAAGTACGATCTGCCTGTCCAAGATGGGCAGATCGTACGAGCTTTTAATTAGCTTACAACCATCGTAAGACAAAAGTCTTGCGATGGTTGTAAGGTGTATGGGCAGGCGAATGTAAATGGGTCTCTAAACCCGTCTAGAGCCGTAAAAAAAGAAAGGTTTACTTTATGTGAAAGCTGCTCCTCCTGGGTATGTCTGGGCATACCTGTCAGCAGCTGCAATTATTCATAAAGTGACAACATTTCTTTAAAACTAATCTTGGTAGAAAAAAGATTTCAGAATTTTGTAAGAAATGTAGGAACATTTGATTTTTTTTTTTCTCTTAGTTTTTCCTATGTTACAAATAATACAAATATTAATGAAAAATGGCGTCTAACGACGGTCATTCCTGACTCAAGCAATATTGCCGTTTTTTGTTAATACATTGATCGTTACTATGTTTCTTTAGCAGTTGAATCTGTAAAATAGCAGAACATGATCTGGTCTTTAAAAAGATCAATGCATTTTTGTATTAGGAAAAAAATGAAACATTCCTTCAGTTGTGGAGTAAAACAAAATGGGGCAAGATTGGCCTTTCTTGGATCCCCATCAATTGGCTTTTGTGAAATCTGCTCTAGCAGGGTGGCGCTTTGCTAATCCATGTTCCATTTTACTCAGTTGTTAATGCTACAGAAAGCTGTACCTTGACTTCACACTGTAGGAGATAACATTCCTGTGCGCAGGAGTAAGGAATAACATTTCACACATGACCCAGACATGTTGATAAACAGGTGTAATTCCAGCCAGATTTCCCATCATATGAGGTGACTGTCAAAATGATGCATCTTTTCTTTCCTTAGTATGATGGTGATACAGAATCTGAGACCATGGCAGCTGAGAGATCTGCCAGTGGAGGACATTCCTTACCAGAGGAGGCAAACTCAAAACAGCAACCAAATAACACCCGTCCCAATGTATCTAAAACACAAAGGGATGTTTCTCTTAAGGAGCAAGCAAGGTAATTCATGTTTACCTATTCTGTGTAAAGTCAACTTTATTGATGCTCCTTGCTAATTATTGATGATATATTGCAGGGAGAAATTTTATGAATCCAAGCTTCAACAGCAACAGAAGGAGCTGAAACAGTTACAGGAAGAAAGGAAGAAGCTTATTGAAATTCAAGAAAAAATTCAAACTTTACGTAAGGCATGTCCTGATCTACAGGTTAGTGAAATGCAAAGCAGGTTTGTGGAGAGCTGTTTTTACCTGTACTGTGGTCTACACAATTGGGAATCGTGTGCAAGACGAGCTGGCAAATGTGGCTTCAGCATATTTCTTATCCTTGGTTGTGTGTAGCTCCATCTGCAACAGACTAAACCAATAATTCTCACAGATTTAGGACACTGACACATTACTTAATGCACCCAGAGGTCAGTAGCTGTGAGTGAACGATGTCTAAAACCTGATTGATTCATTTTTCTTATCTTCCTTCAGTGGATGCAATAGACCTTTGGGTTTTTTAACATGACCTTTTTTGTTCTGGTTTGAAGTCATTGCTTATGGTCAGAGTATGCCTCTAGGGAGCTAGGGAAAAGAGCATTAATCATCCATCTTTGGGAGCCATTAGAATTGTCAGACCCACCTAAATTAAAACCCCCTTTGTCTGCTGGGATGCAATGTTAACACAAGAATGGGTTTGACATGTACAGTGTTATTTTTTTAATTTTTGGTTTAGCGCCAAAGTCAGCAGACTTTTATTTGTGGACTTGTGTCTTTGCCCAGTTGGAAGTTTTGTGAGTAATCTGTTCTCTATTAGCTGAAACATAAGCCTTAAGGCTTTGTTTTGTACTAAGAAATATATGTAGGCTGCTGTTGGTTACTTTTTCCACAATGACAATGCTAGTAGATTGGCTTCCTTTCTGAGCCAGTACTTGATCAGTCACTGATCAAAAACAAGTATGAAAATACCTCTGATTTTCCTTGCTGCATACTTGTCCTAGGCCAGTAATTTAGAAAGTAATAACCCATAGACTGTTAGGATTTTCAGAAGGAGCTCTGCATAAACACATTTCTTTCAGTACAGATTTTCTGTAATATTGATTGAATACGAATATATTGGTTTCTGTGTGTTGAAGCATACCTGTTTGAATTCTAAAAAACCTACTTCAGATTTGGGCATCCCAGGGTTGCTTTGTAAATGTTAACTCATACAATGTTCAGTCTAGCAAGTGTACCTTCAACCTACACCAGGGGTAGGCAACCTCGGCTCTCCAGCTGTGCTGAAACTACAAATCCCATAAGGCGTTGCAAGCCGCAGGCATGACTCCCAGAGGCAAAAGCATGATGGGATTTGTAGTTTCAGCCCAGCTGGAGAGCCAAGGTTGCCTACCCCTGACCTACACGGTCTGCATGTAGGTTTATCTATCAACTTTAACTTTATCAAATAATTTCTTTTTCCAAACAAAGATATCTCGATGCTACAAGGATTAAATGGTCTAGTCAGATGTATATGGCTAGTCAATTGCCTGCAGATAAATAGAAATTGCCTGCAGACAAATAGAGTTGTCAGCTTTCTGTCATTTCCCCTGGCCAGCCCGTCAATCAGTTTCAGATCTCTCCTTCTCGTGTGTATTTCCTCTGTATACTCTTCTAACTTTTTATCACCCAAAATGTGGGCGTGGTTTGCTTATCTTTACCTTTTTAATTATAATCCCAGAGGGGCGTTACTCTTCTAAAAACGATCTCTGTAACTACCGGAAGAGGGCACTATTGGACTAGAATTGATTCTGGACTTTTCTTTTAAAATGTTAACATTTTTCCTTTAGATTGAAGCAATTTGCTGACACACTGGTTAACTTAAAATCCTTCACTGATACAACATTATACCCACATAGCCTAATTATTTGTACTTAAAAACACATCAAACTGATAATATATGCCAATATGTTTCAATAAGTATAACCATACAATATATAATGAATATTATGAGAATATATATATAACATTATTCAATTAAATAATGTAAATGCTTCATGCCATACTAATAATACAATTGAAATTATTGCTAATACTACTAGTACAAATTCTTTCAATAATAATTGTATCTAAGAAACTTTTATAACGCGCTTATTATTTTTCTTAGTCATAAAAAGAAATTAATCAAAGACTCAATTATCCACTGTTGGGCAATATGTGTGATTCTAACACATTCTAGCTCAAGGCCAGTCCTTATCTTGTTGATGATACTTCTCACGATTTACTTGCTTGGGAATATGGCTCCATGGCTATTCTGTGTCTTGTTGATGGTACTTCTCACGATTTATTAGCTGGGAACGTGTGGAATAAGGTTCCAAGAAAAATTGCTGAAAAAGCTTTTGTCCTGAACTCATAAACTTAAGTTCCATTTAGATCTGTTAGACAGTACAAAATGGCTTTCAGGATGCCATCTTACAATGAGTAGAAGAACATGTATAGGCCTTATTTTTCAATTCTTTTAGCTTCAATAGTTCTGACAAAAGTAATCAAAGTGCTGCCTCTTAGCAGCAATTCGTCACTAAAGGTTATACTGTAAAAAGATGTAGAACATGAGGAGGAAAAAAAGAAAAGAGGAAAATAGATCTGGCATGTGTGTTCCCCGCTCCCCAGTACTCCGCATGGAGTACTGGAAAGACCAACATATCTTAGCCAGGGATGCCAAACTGCTTGAATGTTTTCCTGTTTATCTTGTAAAATGCTGCACAGTTTTTCATGGGTCATGATCCAAGAGACCTTGGATGTAAAAGTTCTAGGGATACCATTGGGGTTTTCCAGGCCCCAGCTACAGAGATTTTAGCCACAATAGAAAAGTTATCAGTTTATCTTTCCTTTTAGAATTTTCACTAACCAGTTTGTTGAGCATAACATAAAGGGGGTCTTTAGGAACCCTAATCCCTGTAACTCTGTATTTTCTCCAAATAGGGTGCAATTTGGGGCACAGCCACCAAGTATGAAGCCTACAGCCTTGCTATCCACAACCCTTAAAACATAATGATGTGGACCCTTGAAAAATAGTGGCCAATCTGGCAAGGACCAAATACCATCATGATAACGCTTTAAAATGAGCTTCCATTAATGAAACATTAAGTAGTCCACAAGAGATCTGTGAGCAACAATGTAACTAAAAGTCCAGGAAGGTAAAACCGATGTTCTTTTTCCCATTCCAACATAGACGGTCATTTTGAGGGAGGACCCAGTAGCATAAAATAGATTACAGAAATGCCACTCCCTCAACCTGTAGCTTGATAACACCACGTTTCATAGGGAGTATAAAAGGGGCAGTTAGTATGAGTGGAGGTTAGAGAGAAAAGAAAATTACGAATTTGTTGTAAATGAGAACATTTGTCGTAAGGCATATGTAACTTCTCCTTACAATAAGCTAGGGTCAGTGGTCTGTGAGCCTTACAATATTGTCCGATTCTGCATAATCCTTTATGAACCCACCTTTTAAAAGCTTGTGGAAAAGTGCCCGGGGGAAAGCAAGGGTTCCTAAGTAATGGGGCCACGGGGTTGTGATGGGAGGAGCGCGCATATATTCTAATCAATCTATCCCATAATGCCAGAGAATGAGATAATGTTGGAGCTCCAAGTCCATGGGTGCTGTTTAGGAGTAAGCTATTTCATTAACCAGTTGACATCCGGGGTGTTAAACCCCCTTCCCATCCAGGCCATTTTTCAGTATTCAGCGCTGCGGTACTTTGACTGACATTTATTCCGTCATGCAGCGCTGTACTGAAATGAATTTTATACCCTTTTTTGGGGACAGATAGAGCTTTCTTTTGGTGGTATTTATTCACCACTGGGGGTTTTATTTTTTTACTATATTAAGGAAAAATCACCGAAATTAAAAAAACCAAAACAGTTTCCCCTATATTAAATGATAAAACATTTATTATTACCCAATTTTTTGGTAAAATATAAAAGACGGGGTCACGTCGGGTAAAAAGACACCAAACATGTCAAGCCTTAAAATTGCGTGCGCGCGCAAAACCTCAAAAAAAGAAAATACCCAAAATTGGCCATAGGCGACGCTTTAAAAGCTGTTACCGCTCATCAGTTTAGTGTTATCAGTGATTGATGGCCCTAAAATGATTGCTCTCACTGCGACGTTCGCGGCGATATGTAACATGTGTAGCGCAATTGTAATTTTTGCGCGCTGGGGCACCGGACGCGTATTTACGTTTATAGGCGCGTAAACGTGGGGGTGGGGGAGTTAAACATTTTGGGGGGGTTTTTCCCCCTTTTTTTATATGTGGCTTTTATTTTATTTTATTTTTTTATGTGTTACTTTTCTTTTTTTTTATTTATATTTTTTTTTTTGCACTTATTGTTATTGCTATTATATAGGGGGATAACAACCCCCTATATAATAGCAAAGGCACACTGACAGGTCCTCTTTATGGAGACATTAGGGGTCTCTAGGACCCCTAAAGTCACCTGTGGACCCCAAAAGAAGCTGATGAAGGGGGTGCTGCGGACGCAAACGAGCACATATAGGTGATCGGCGGGCTATGGACCCGCTGATCGCCTATATGTGAAACACCCGGTACCGGGTGTTCGCATTGGACGGGTCTTTTCTGCCTGTGCGTGCCCGCTAGGGGGCGCGCGAGCAGAAAAAAAATGCCGTCTGGCGACGGCAACCCGCCAATGCAGCAGTGCCGTCCGTCCGTTTTTCTACTACGGGCGGACGGCAAGAGGTTAAGTCAGTGGGCATATTAGATACTGAAATTGATTCCATGAACACCCACTCCGATAGATTCCCCTTGAGTGTAGGCAGCGGACAACTCCGCTAACTGGGCCTCTTGACAAATTTGTGACTCCCAGATCTCCAACTTGTTTTGTCTTCAAGAGGACTGAGCTCGCCAATCTGGGTTGCTTCCCCCCCAAGATAAATTACATAATCCTGGTTTGGAGCTTATTCAAATCTCCCCCCCCCCATCTGTCCAAATCTGCTATCGATTGTTTAAACAGTGTGGGGTAATTAGCTTGGTATAGCTGAGACAAAGTGGGTGTAAGTTTTTAATACCAAAGTAGGGCAAACAATTAACACACCATGAAAAAAAGGAAGTGTTTTGACAGATTTTGCCATAACGCAACCGATATAGAACCATTGATTTGCAGGCCTGAAATGTCGGACACCGCCTGTAACATACCAAGGACATTAGGAAGTGAACTTAAAGGTGAAGGTAGGGATCATAATATATCAGCAAAAAGCGCACATTTATGTTCCTTTGTCCAACAATGGACACATTTTAACCTCCACACTCTCTCTAATGGGATTGCCAAGGGCTCAATAATTAAAGCAAAAAGAAGTGAGAGTGGACACCCTTGGATTGTTCCTTTTTATACATTTTAAAGGGTTCAGATAAATAGCCCTGCATGTGAATCAATGCTGTAGGCTCAGACTAGAGACTGCATAAGATTGGTAAAAAGGAGGGACCAAAGCCCCATGAGTCGGAGTCCGTAAACCTTAGACAAGTAGGCAGGGTATGCCTCAGGCTGACCGTCATTCTCTGTAAACTAGCCTGAGGCAGACCATCACACATGCCTGCAGCTTTTGGACATCAAGGCATTAGGTACAGGAGCAGCAGGCTGGGGTTTGGGGTTTATATACAGTTTTTTTATTATAATGAATGGAACGGCTATTTAATATACAAGCTTTTTCTATTTCTACCATTTCTATTTCCCTGTATAAATCATAAAATCACTCATAGAAAAGATTGCCGACATCTTTAATGAAAAGAGACCGGAGAGGCAACATTATTAGACTTGCATTGATTTGTAAATGTTGGGAAATTAATTCTTCTGAAATAGAAAATGTATTTTAGTTGATAGGGATGTCTGTCTGTCAAGGCTTGAAGTAAGCAAGTAAAAGCTTACCATGTGGTTTATTATATTAGGCTGTTCTAGAACAATTGCAGATCAATCATTTAAGAGTTACACTGAAGAACAGACCAGATTTTCTTTAGTTGAGGCAAACAGTGGTTCATGTTTACCCCCTTATTGGGCTGCTGCATCTGTTTTCTATGCTAAGTGTAGGTTTAGTGAATGAAGAAGAGATTGTGTTCTAATTCAGATTTTTTTTTTTCTCTTCTTTCAATTAGTTGTCGTCATCCTCTAGTTTTAAATCTGGTCCTACAACCAGGAATTTACCAACTGTCTCCTCAACTCCAGATGTTAATGTGAGCAATGCTGCAGCCATTCCAAGCATGCCAGACCCTGAAGACTCTTCTTCAGTGGATAATGAGGTACACACATTTCTAAAGCTTTTCTCTTTTAGATACATATTTTATTTTTGTAATGCCATTTTGTGAAATCTAAATTCCAGATTATATCTATCTCTCCCTGGTGCCCAACCTTTTCAGCAGACAGTGGTCTGTGTTTTCCTTACTTAGGTGTTTACTCAGTGAAGGCCCTTAGACTATATTTTCGGAGCCATTTGGCTCCGTTTGTTTTATTATTTTTCACACTTAATTTTTTTTTTTGCTCACCTTTTTGTCTCTTGTGTTTTTTCCCCCCTTCAGATCTGTTATAATGGATCTTGTAACAGGAATATCAAATGTGCCCCAAGTAATTTGTAGGAGGGCTGTAAGGATTACATATGTGGAAGTATTTATTTGTAAAGGAGCTGCAAATAGCAGGGATCTTTAGCAGTTTTATGTAATGTGCCTCCAATCTTACGGGGGAGGGGGAGATGGATGGGGGTGATTGTCACTATCGGCTTCGTGTGGGCTTGGGTGAGCTCCTCCAAACTGAGTTTGCCCTAAGCCCATGCACATTACTAGTCCTCAGTCTCCAACAACTTCTATAGCGTGTTCATAATCTCTGATTATTCCTTTTAGCGTGCCTATGTTCTCTGACCGTAGTTTGTAGCATTAAAGTCACTCAATATTATGCGTGGCCCCTTGGTAAAAATCTATCTATCGATCCTTTATTTTGGCCGAGGATTTGAATGAATTCCCTGAAAAACCCTTTTTAATAGGTGTGGTCAGAGATCCGCAGGCACCAAATTTTAAGGGAAGATTTGCGACAAAGAAGGAAACAGCTGGAGTCTTTGATGGCTGAACATCAGCGGAGGCAAGGAGTCACAGAAACCACCTCTGCTGGCTCTATAAGAAGTGATGACTCTGAAGCACAAGGCCTTCATCACCAAAGCAGAACTGAAAAGTAAGTCAGTGGAAATTGAACCTGTTAGGTCCTAAAGTGTGTAAACTTAACAAGACAGCTAACAGCCAGGTTCCTGTTATGTTGATGCCCAATTGAGACTCTGGCATTTGTGTGCTGAGTGGAAGAGTTGGTTTTAAAGGTGCCCAAACACTCTGCGATTATCGTCTGAAAATGGAACATGAACTTGGTTTCGAACTATAATCGATCAGTTAATGGGGACCCAACGATTTTAATTACTGTACTGCTGGCTGAATTTCCTCGATCGGTCAGGCTTGAAAGCTTTTTTTCGAATCCAACGAAAATCGATGGATTAGTGGCATTTTCGTACGAAAAAAAACGCTGCACATGCAAAAATAGAAAATGCGTTCTGTCCGACAAAATTCGGTGAGTTAGTATTGCTAACAAATGATTTTCGAAATTGATATTGGACTATACATGATGGGGTATTCGAGTGGAAATCGAAGGGGGGTTCAATGACGGGATGAAAGAAATCGAATGATTTTTGCAGAGTGCATGGCCAGCTTTAGTATCAACTTGGGCAGAAGCTCTGTGTACAGTGTGTGCTGGGCATGCATGGGCTCCCTGAACACATAGATCTCAATTATAACACTGGTACTTGGAGGCTTTTGTATTTGTGCAGTTTTTTAATTTCGGTAACACTTCCTTTTAGATCTATTTAAACTGTTTTGTAAGCTTACATATAGATTAGTATCCTGTGAAATAATCTAAAAATAGTAGATTTAATAGGCAAATACAATCTTCTTGGCAATTTTAACATCAAGCAAGTGATGTTTTTGGGAGCCAGCTGAGGGATGTGGCTGGACTCCAGAAGTCACCATGTTCTATTTTAATCAGGTGGCTGAAACAAAAAAAAAACTATTAGAATATATATTTTTACATTTAAAGGAGAACTATGAGGTGAGTGCTTCTCACTCACCTCATAGTTCTAGCCGACCTGTGACAATGAGACTGTCACAGGTCGGCTCAGTAGATCGGGAGGTGAGCGAACACATACCGGCGTTCTCTCACCTCTCGATCCTGTCACGGCTCTCTGCCGTGACAGGGGAGGGGCTGAATTCTCCCCGCTCCGATCCGCCAGCGCTGACTGGCTGAACGGACGGGGAAGGGGCGGGTACAGCTGGCTCTGCCTCTAGATAGGCAGAGCCAGCTGTCAGTCACGCAGCTGGGTGGATCCCGGCACAATTGTCGGGATCCGCTTCTGCTGTGGCGTCTCAGTATACCGTGAGCAGCAGCTCGCGGTATACTGAGCTTTGGGTGACGGGAGGACGCTAGTTTGTGTCCTCCCATTACCCTAAGGAGAACTATGGGGAAAAGCCTTAACCCCATAGTTCTCCTTTAAATAATCTCATACTCACTAATGAGTTGCCAGTACATACTAGTATTCTAGTTTACCACAAAACATTGTCAGGTTTACCAGTATTACCTGTATTTAAATTTTTTTTTTTTTGTTAGAACTATGGCCACTTGGGGAGGATCCACCCAGTGTGCCCTTGATGAGGATGATGAAGATGATGGCTGCATTTCAGATGTAAATCAGGTGGAAGATGAGGATGAGGATGAGGAAGAGCATGAGGAGACATTCCGTGAAAATATCACTTATCCTCAGAACAGTATAAATCAGAGTGCCTGCACTGGAAAGAACAGTAAACAGGGGTACACTCAGATTTCTTTTGCTGTGCCCAATTAAATGAACTCCAGGATTTGTTTTACTAACCCTTGCAGTGGTGCTGCCCCTGCACTGCAAAGGTTAAGTCCTCGTTTGTGTCTAGGTTAAAAAAAAAAAAAAGTTACTCTTCCGATGCTCTGAGCCAGCTTCTTCTTAGACCAGTCCTTCCAACGTCTCTCCCCCTCCTCTGCAGCAGTCTTAGGTCCTGTAAATCCTCAACATCCTCACGTCTATACACAGTGTATGCTGCTGCTGCCAATGGTACTGTGGAGGAGACAGGCTGGAGGTAGCTCGCCATCTCGGAGCTTCGGGTGAGTATATCTTTTTATTTTTCTCGCTAGACACAAACGAGAACTTAACCTTTGCAGTGAGGGGTACTTCTAATTTATTTTAAAGCTGATTGATCCTCTTCCTTTATGAAGAACATGTCTCATGCTTGAATACTCCCTGTGTACCTGTCCTTGTGACTTCCTACCTGTCAGGGGGATCACAGTGGATTTATGAAACAGAGGCGATTAGGCACATGCACATTTTTCACCAATCCATGTACTTGACCTGTTAGGCAGACTGTCTTTATACTTAGCAGCTCTTCCCAATGAATCCTGCAGTCTGCCCGAGTGTGCACAAGCCACAAAATTCCTCCCCAGCCACCAATATTTTCATGACCCATGTGCTGCATTTTTCCGAATTAGTGTGCTTTTTGACATCTGAGTTTTCTAGCAAATTTATTTAAGATTTTTTTGAGTTGTCTAAATAATTTACATGTATGACATGATTTGTAAATATGAATTGTTTTACATTATTCTTGTTCATAGTTGGAATAGTCAGCATCCATATGCAGTTGATGGTAATTACAGGCCCTCACCCAGTACAAAACAGCAGCAGCAGAATATTAGCATGCGGAGGCAAGAAAACCTACGATGGGTGTCTGAGCTTTCCCAAGTGGAAGAAAAACAAGTTTGGCAGGAGCAAATAGACCAGATTAAGAGACAGCTTGAGTTCAGCACAAATATGTGCCAGACGTTAATGAGGGATCAACAGGTAAGTTCTCTGATGACCTATGTTAAGTCCTGTTCACTCAGATTTAATATTTCTTCCTTCAGAAATTAAACTAAAACTAACAATAAAAATGGCTAGAGGCTGGTAGTGGATCTGGCTACCAAACGACTATTGTTTCAAATTGTGGCAGGAACATAGTCATGGCCAAAAATATTTGCACCCCTGCATTTCTGTCAGATAATGCACCACTTCGTGCAGAAAATTGTTGCAATTACAAATGTTTAGGCATTCTCATGTTTGTTTATTTTGTTTGTATTGGTATGACACAAAGTGGAGGAAAAAAAAGCCAAATCTGACACATTCCACGCAAAACTCAAAGAATGGACTGGACAAAATTGCTGGCACTTTCTCCAAATTGCAAGAAATAATTGCATTCCAAGTTTTTGTGGAAAAGCATGGACATTCTCAAGGTTACAGGTCCATCTCCAGAGATCTTAATGTTCCTATGTCCACTGTGCGCAACATTGTCAAGAAGTTTACAGTCCATGGCAATGTGGCAAATCTCACTAGACGTGGATGAAATAGAACAATGCATCAAAGATTGCAAGGAAGGATTGTTCGAATGGTGGATAAAGACCCTCGATCAGCTTCCAGACAAATTCAAGCTGACCTTCAGGCACAGGGTACAACTGTGTCGGCTCACACTATACATCGCCATCGGAATGAAAAGGGATGCTATGGTAGGAAACACAGGAGGACCCCACTGCTGACACAGAAACATAAAAAAGCCAGATTGGAATTTGCCAAAACTTACCTGAGGAAGCCAAAATCCTTTTGGGAGAATATGCTATGGACAGACAAAACAAAATTACAGCTTTTTGGTGAAGCCCATCATTCTACTGTTTTCAGAAAAAGAAATGAGGCCTTTAAAGAAAAAATACAGTCCCTACAGTCAAACATGGTGGAGGTTCACTGATGTTTTGTGGTTGCTTTAATGCTTCAGGCACTGGATGTCTTGACTGTGTGCATGGCATTATAAAATCTGAAGACTACCAAAGACTTCTGGGGTGCAATGTAGGGTCAGTGTCAGAAAGTTGGGTCTCTGTCAGAGGTCATGGGTCTTACAGCAGGACAGTGACCCAAAGCACCCATAAATGGTTTCAGACAATGCGCTGGAGAGTGCTGGACTGGCCAGCAATGAGTCCCGATCCACATTCCATAGAGCAATCTCAAAACAGCAGTTGGGTAAAGGATCCCTTCCAATATCGGAGATCGGGAGCACTTGGCGAAAGAGGAGTGGTCCATAATTCCTGTAGAGAGGTGTAAGAAGCTCATTGATGGTTACAGGAAGTGATTGATTTCAGTTATTGTTTCCAAGGGCTGTGCTACCAAATATTAATTGTGGGTGCCAATCATTTTGTTCAGTCAATTTTTTGATTTTTTTTTTTTTGCATGGAATGTGTCAGATTTGACTTTTTTTTTTTTTTCTCTCCACTTTTGTTTGTAATGGTATGACACAAAAAAAGAAACATGAGAATGCCTAAACATTTGCAGCAATTTTGTGCATGAAGTGGTGCATTATCTGACAGAAATGCAGGGGTGCCAATATTTTTGGCCATGGCTGCATGTGTATCTATTGCATTACTGTGGAATTCCTGTAAAAGGAAAAGCATGTGGTAACCAATAGACATAATGTATGCATAGTGTTGCACTGTCCTGGGAGTTTGGAAGCCTGTGCTCACACTGCATTTGATCCAGAACATCATCCAATGCCTATGTTCTGAGGCACCAATCTGTCTGTGGCTGGGAAGCTCTCCCAGTGTAGGATTGGAGGGTTGAAGCCATACAAAGTGATAGGCAGCTGTGGCCTTCTTTTTACTACAGTATGATAGGAGTTGCAAATAGCATATGGAGTCCACAGAACATGCTTGCAAATAAGTACTCCCCCCTAGAAGACCGTGCACTAAAAAGATCTCCTCCATTCATATACTCCCAGGTCTCTTTTTGTTGAATCCACAGCAGCATCTTTTTGTTCTCATTTTTGCTGCTGTATAAATAGTATTGTGTATTACGCTGCTGAATGGTTAAACCTGGATCTTTGGCCTAGTTCTCTTTGCAAGACATGATTAATCATCAAATCTACCAACCTAGGAGTTTCAAAGAAGAGTGCTCCGGCATCATTATCTGTCCATATCTGTTCTTTCCTCAAGAACATGGGTGACGTAATGGGTTTCCGTTAACTTGTTGACATCTATAGACCTGTTCTCACTGGCCATGACCTGTTAGCTGTCCCTTAGGGGCTGGTAAAGTTGGATCTGGCATTGATCCCAAGGTGTCTGCTAGGTCCTGCCCGCTAAATTAGAACCCCACCTGGTGCTCCTCTCGCCTGACCAGCTCGCTGCTGACTCATCCCTGCTCCTGACTGGCCGCTGCGTGTTTTTTTTTTCTTACTTACCTCGCCGAGCGTTGCGTCACTGCTGCTCCGGTGGGCGGCGCTCCGAGCGGGGTCATCTGGCAGTCTCCGGCCACCTAAATTAGGACCCGGAGACTGCCAGATGACCCCGCTCGGAGCGCCGCCCACCGGAGCAGCAGTGACGCTCGGCGAGGTAAGAAAAGAAAAAAAAACATAGCGCAAGCTTCGGCGCTAGGCTTCGGGGCATTTTGACAAGTACAAGTTCTTGTCAAAATGCCCTGTATCGGGCCCGATTCCGATGCTAGCATCGGTATCGGGACATCCCTAGTGTCTGCGCTGTCATTTTTAGCCACTTATGATCTTCTAACTGCATATATTATGTGTGAGGCACACATAATATATGCAGTTAGAATATATCCTCTTTTGGTGGTATAATGGATCATTATCCAGATGTGTCCTGTCAGCCTTCTATAAGTAATTTCTTACTATGCTGGCACTTACGGTGGTAAGTTATTTGTTTTGTTTTTTTAAACAATAAATTCCTGAACGGGGAAAATATTTTTTTTAGAATGCACCTTAAAAATTCTGTTTTTTGATTTTTAGATGTGTAAGATTGTTGGAAGTTTTTGGGCATGGTCCAAACTGGTATTTACTGTTTGTTTTTGTTTTTTTTTTAGTCTCTTCACTACTTCCTCCAAAGCATGTTTACAAACCCATACAACTTGATGCCCAGTAACTTGGGAACGTCACAAGTCCCCGTTATCATGCAACAGCTGAACCAATGTTTTACACAGCTTAACTGGCAACAGAACAATGTTCTCAGGTATGGACCAACTTTATTCGTATTCTTTCCTTTTTAATGTTTGAGATTCAGCTATAAAGTTTTCCCACAAATGTATTAATATCATCTTTATTTTAGGTTATTCAGTACCTGGGTTATATCTCAAAATAGGGTGTAAGCAGTAAAGTGTAGTTCTCCTGATGTTATTCAATAATATCTAACCAGTTAAGGACCTAGTTTTCCAAACGCTCTGTAGACTCTGATTCCATCTCTGGCTGCAATCAATACCAGCCTAGGGTGCAGGCCATAGTATGCTCTTCTCAAACCAATCCTCAGAAATCGGCCGCAGAAAACAGACATGGATAAAATCCAAGATTTATTGTAAGAAGTCAAAAATCAAATCCAATGTTCAATGTGTAAAGTATACACCATCATAGATCTCTCCCACACCAACCCCTCCTGCGTGTTTTACCACCTCGGCTTAATCATACAGGTCATGATTAAGCCCAAGTGGTGAAACGCGTGAGGTGTTGGTGTGGGAGAGATATATGATGGTGTATACTTTACACCGATTTCTGAGGATTGATTTGAGAAGCATAGAGATGGAATCAGAGTTAAGGATCAATTTAAGGACCTAGGTCTTACCCTCATACATACAGTTTTTCTCCACTTGGGCATTTCCTTTCAGCCACCAACCAAATTTAAATGTTCAGAGTAAGTCTGATGCACATTGGATGTTGATCAGAAGAAGCTGCAGGTCTTAGTAAGAACACATTGATACATAAGGTTTTACCTTCCTGCGGAATCCGCTGGTGCCCTGAGCACTGCCACTGATCTCCTATTTTAGGGTGGCTCCTTTGCCTTGCAAAGTTTCTATGGAGTCACCCTTGTGTGTGCTAGTAAACTGTGTGTGTCTCCACAAACCTAACAAGGCAAGGCATTTCCCTTCTCCTCTTCCCCATGCTAGTGGATGGACAGCTGATGGAAACTACTCTGTCTCTGTGAAAGCAGAATTGAGAGATTTGGAGCCATTTCTTCTGAAACATGATGACAAAGTGCTTGGGCAGGAATTTTAAGCAAAGTTTTGCTGGGCAATGTATATTTGTTTGATTGCCATTCATAATTGAAAAAAGATTGAGAGTTAAATACTTCTTTAAGATCACATACATGTGACACTTTAACTGTACATACTTTGTACAATTGACTTTATATTTACCAAAACTGGTATATGAGGACCTATTTAAGCTATCCAATCAATCTGTGTCCAGTTAGGCAGGCCCTTGCACTACATAGTTGTTGATCGAACTAAAGGAGAATTTACAGTTGGATTGTAACATGTATTTTTAGCTTAATACCTCATCTTGAGTATTTGATTTGGACACCAAGTCACAAAAAGATCCCCTAGATATGGTGCAGAGCAGGAAAACTAAATTAATATAAAGATCAGAGGAACTCTGCTGGAAAGATAGTTTGGGAGAGATGTATTTACACTGGAACAGAGGTACTTAAGGGGGATTTAATAGCTTTGTATAAATATATGAATAAGACATACAGAAAACTCAGACTCTAAGGTCCCTTATGGCTGATGGGAAAGAGATGTAAACATAAGTTGCAAAATGTACTTATTCATGAAACCATGAAAGTGCTAAATCCTTATTCACAAAAAGCTGATTTTGCCAGACAGTAAATCTGTTTCTAGAAGTGAAACCTTTCATGGTTATTCAAGTAAATCAAGAGAATGATCTGGCTTTTTTTACACACTTATTTGATGGTTTGCCACTGTATATAATTGTCTCACATTGGTGTATTGTTGTCAGTGTGTTTGCCTGATAGAGACCATGTTCGGTTCCTGGTAAAACCGCACACAGCCCTGTATAATTGCTGTAAAATTATGGATTGATGGGACCTGTAGTCTTCTATTGCTGGTTGCCATTCTACATTGCTGATAATTATAAAGAAACTGCCCTAAAATCACCCGTCTGTGCTGTTTAAGAAAAAATGAAAAAAATGTCACATGTCCCTTTTAAGAAAGAAGTATCGGTAATTGGTATCGGCAAGTACCTGAGGGAAAGTATTTGTACTTGGTCTTAAAAAAGTGGTATTGGGACATCCCTAGCTACAACCATGAATATTATAGTACAGACGAGAGAGGGGAAGCCTTTGGAAATTCTAAACTGTGTCATTTTTCTGAAATATGATTTTTAAATGCCATGAAATGACTAACCTTTTCTTTGCAAATAGCAATATTTTTTGCTCATAGTGCAGAGATGTCACACTGTTTGGCTTGTCCTAGTTTTGTGCACACTATGGTGTCCTGATCAGCTTTCACCAAAATTATGCTTTTTAATTTTTTGTTTGCGATTAGTGTGCTATGTATAAAATGGCCATTTATCTTTCTAGGCTTAAGCAGATGCTAAGTGATGTAATGCGCCAGCAGCAGCAGGAGCCCATGCAGCAAAACAGCCAGCAAAGGACGCCTCAAGAGAGCGGTGCAGCACCTCCTAATGTGTTTGATCAGTTTGGCTGCATCCCCCCACCTATGAATGTGTTCAGCATGCCTCCTTTTGGGAACTTCCCTAATATGATGCCAGGTACATAAGCTTTAATGGTTATCTGTAGTGTTTTTAAAGGGTAATTGAGTTCTTGGGTAATTTGGTCCTGTTGTTTTGTAGTAGACAAAATGTTGCAATGCATTGGAATATGCAAACAGAGAATTGTCAGCATTATCTTTTTATCACATTCAGGTTTTTTTATACTTTTATTTTCCAGAGCATTTTATTAGAATATGTATAATGCAAGGTAACCAAGTTATGAGTTATTAAACTTTTTAGAACCAGGATAAATATGGACCTTGGATAAATATTTAGGATGTAAAAGTCCTCCCCAGGATAAAGTGACCCTACATTTCTGCTCCTATTTGTACAGTATTAGTAAAATGTTAGTTTTGCTGCACCAGGGCCACACAACAGCCAGCTTATAATATGCAAAACAGCTTCTAGAGGGGCCTCAACACTTCTGCAAAAATGATTCGTATTGGGGTGACCAGAATTGAAATTTATGGTTACAAATATGAACACTGTGTTTAGAGTGGGGTCAAGATGGCCTTTAAAGAAATGCTCGCCATCCCCACTTGTAACATGGAGGTGGATCTTTGCATTTTTGGGGCTGTGTGAGCTACACAATGGTGTCCTTAGCTTAATCGCCACCTAGTGAGGAGGCAGGTTGCTGGTGCTCATGTTCGGGGGGTTGGCTCTTGGTGGTCCTGTTCGGGGGTGGGTGGCACACCATCAGTTCTGGCCGCTATCCCGCCCAGCTCACTGACGTCACTGGTTGCCAGTAGCTGGCCGGGCCCCCAGCCAGACTGGCCTGCTCAGCTCCTGGCAACCAGTTGCCAGCCAGAGCATCACAGGTTGCTAAGAGCATGCCACTTTTAGCTGAACTAACTAAAAGGTGAAGCTGATTGGCTACTATGGGGAACTGCTGCATATTCTGTCTGCACCAATTTGTATACCTTTTCCCCAATTTTTGTTTATTTTTGTATCATCAACTTTCAGTTGTGTCTCTCCATGCTTTTCTCTGAAGCTTGCCTGTTCATTCTGATACAGGTGTGAACTTTAATCCAGTTTTTCCACCTGGAATTGGAGACTTGGCTCGGACCTCCACCTCTCATACTGATGTGCCTCTTCAGTCTCATGATCCGAACACTTCAGGGAAGACAGAGTACATGGCTTTTCCAAAGCCATTTGAAAGTAATTCATCAAGTGCAGCGGACAGACAGAGGTACTCAAGCTAAAAGTAGCACATTTGTCCAAAATGTTTCAACTTCTAGGCATTGTATAATTTGCCATTTAATCCAATTTTAAGAACCTTTGTAAAAAAAAAAAAAAATCCATCTATTTGGTAAACCTTGCAGTAGGTACCATAAGCTGACTGCACTCACCTCCTGGGTTGAAAACCCTATGCTAATACAAATTTGCAAGTATTTGCACTGGTTTCAGCATATGCATTGTGACGGGGTCTGGGCTTTGTAACTAGGCACTGAGTGCTTGAAGTACTGGGGATCATGTGTACCCTATAAGCATGAGGTGATTGATGTCTGTAGGCCACAGGGGAGAATGGAGAAAGTAGGTGCAGCCACAACAGCCTGTGTTTTAGATTTTATTTTCTTCCTATAAAGTTTCTTTACCTGTCATGGGTTGAACAATGCATACAAATGAGGATATCTGTATGTGTGTCTCGTGTTCTTCAGCGTCTTGTTTCCTTTGTTTTGGTCAACTGTAAAGAAAAGAAAAAATGTCATAAACCATTTTTAAAAATGACTAACATTAGTGCCAGTTTTCTAAAAGCCTCATTGAATAGGCTACATGCAGCCATTTATAAGATTCTTTCAGACTTCAGAAAATTGCCTGTGCATTTCTGTCCTATAAATGAATTTATTTTTACAATCATAAATTACATTTCAGAGTTAAGGTGCCCATACACCTTACGAATATCGTCTGATTTTCGTTTGCGATCGCGTATTCGTATGATATTTGCAAGGTTGATGGGCAGTGTACAACCGCAAAAACTGTACAATCGTACGACTTTTGACTTTCCAGCAGGCAAGAAAACCGTTGAATCGTACGAAATTTGCTAGGTTGGTGGGGTTTTCGTACGTCAAAAATCGCACCATTAACGCTGCTGATGCGCAAACGAAAATCCGTTCCGTCAATTAATGAAATTCGTGTAGGTGATTTCACTAACGACCGCTAATTAAACTATTCGATGGTCTGTACATGATAGGGCCGTCATACGAAAAATTTTGTATGATGATTGCAAGGTGCTGGTTGTTGTCAGATAGCTTCATGCTACAATTTTTTATTGTTATATGGGAGGGTGTTAAGTGAACCTGACAAATATTACCCGTGCTTTTACCTTGCTCTTTAACCAGTTGCCGTCCGGCCGTTGTAAAAAAACGGACGGACGGCACTGCAGCATTGGCGGGCGCGCACGGGCAGAAAAGAACCGACTAATGCAAACACCCGTTGCCGGGTGTTTCACATATAGACGATCGGCGGCTCTATAGCCTGCCGATCCTATATAGGTGCTAGTTTTTTCGGCCGCACATCCCCCCCTATATCAGCGGTTCTCAACCTGTGGGTCGGGACCCCCTCGGGGGTCGAATGACAATTTGCCAGGGGTCGCCGGGAGTCAGTGGCATAACAACGGGGGGCCGCCGGGTAGCGATAAGCGGGCTGGCCGGGAGGAGCACAATATTGAAACAGGCAGACCCGGCGGTAATCATGTATTTGAGTGGACCGGGCTTTTGCTGTAATGATCTCAGCTCCGCCCCCTGTGCTGACATCAGTGCCGCTCATCCCACACTGTGTCTCCAGCTGTCCCCCGCCATGTGCCTTCTCTGGAGCCTCACACTACCTCCTCTGGGTCACACTCTGCACTGTGGGAGGAGCCATTCTCTCCTCACTGCCTCCTGGTCCCGAGCTGCAGGTACTAGTATGTATGTATGTGTCATTGTATGTATGTGTGTCATTGTGTGTGTCACTGTGTTTGGCAGTGTGTCATTGTATGTGTGTGTCACTGTGTTTGTAAGTGTGTCATTGTATGTGTGTGTGTGTCACTGTGTTTGTCAGTGTGTCATTGAATGTGTGCGTGTGTCTTGTCACAGTGTTTGTGTATGTGTGTGTGTGTGTCTGTCCCTGTGAGCTTGTAAGCTTCATCAAGTCCTAGTGCCCCCAATGGCATCATTACTACAAGTTCCAGCATTCAGTGGCGTCACAAGGGGGTGCAGCCCGCACCCGGATGCCACCAGTGGAGGCGGTGACACCAATATGACTGAGTCATTTTGGTGTTTTTCCTCTAATAATAAATAATAAAAATAATAGTTAACTCCCCCAACCCCCCACGTTTACGCAGATATAAACGTAAATACGCATCCAGTGCCCCAGCGCGCAAAAACGACAATTGCGCTACACACGTTGCATATCGCTGGGCAATAATAAATGTTTTATCATTTTAATATAGGGGAAACAGTTTTTTTTTTTAGTTTTTTTTTTTTAATTTCGGTAATTTTTCCTTAATATAGTAAAAAATAAAAACCCCCAGTGGTGAATAAATACCACCAAAAGAAAGCTCTATCTGTCCCCAAAAAATGATATAACATTAATTTCAGTACAGCGTTGCATGACGGAATAAATGTCAGTCAAAGTACCGCAGCGCTGAATACTGAAAAATGGCCTGGATGGGAAGGGGGTTTAACACCGCGGATGTCAACTGGTTAAAATAGTTGTAGAAGCCCTGCTGAAAGGGAGGATCACCGCTGAATTCTGCTGAAGATGCCTTTCAGTTTAGATTATAAGTTTCAGGGCATGTGTGTTTTTTCTCCCAAAGCATTAATGAAAGCTTGCACAGTTAAATCAACAGTCTCTAATTACGCTATTTCAGACCACTGCGTTCATGTCCAGTGCTTTAAAAAACATAAAAGTACAATGCATTTTTTGCACTGGAACGCTTGTAAACGCTAGTGAAGTGTTATTCTAATTGTGCTCCTCTTGGATTTTTATAGTGAAGGGGAAAAATAGCCTAAAAAACGGACTGCAACGCAATAAAACCGCGTGTAAACGCACATGCAGAAATGTCTAGTTTTCTTTCAGATCACTAAACTACATATTTCAGTTTTTCTGAAAGGATTTTGGTGGCTGGGGGTGGTGGAGAGATCTTTTTAGTATTTTAAAATATTTAAGGATAACATGAATTTGAAATTGAAGCAAACCTGTCAGCCTCTTATGTTATAAGTGCTGCCTAAGATCAGACATCAGCGGATTTCTGCTGAGGCCTTTGTTAGCCCAAAAAAACTTTGCATGTCTTTTGAGATTTAAAGATGATCTTATACTGCCACTGATGTTTAACTTCTAGCACCACTCCTAAACTAGCTGAGGGGGAGCGTAATAAGGACATCCCATCGGACAGCCAAAGTAAGGATGAAGGGAAGAAAGCCTCCAGTATGGATGTTGCTCATTCAGCATCAGGATGCTCTTTCAAGTATTCAGAAGCAGCACACCGAGCGAAACACTTTGATGACGAATCCATGGACAGTTTAAGCAGCATGCCTGATCCTGGGGATCCAACAACGGTTACTAAAACGTTCAAATCTCGAAAAGCATCAGCCCAAGCCAGCCTGGCTTCAAAAGACAAAACACCAAAAACCAAAAATAAGAAAAGAAAAATTTCTCATCAGAAAAACAGAGGATTGAAGAATCTTGGTAATTTTTGTTTGTTAAAATCTCTACCTTGTTCATTGACCTGTGGTTTTTTTAAAGGGTCAATGGTATTTTAGGTCATGCCATTATGGAATGAGTAAGACTTTGGATTCTTATGTGTTTTGGTTACAGTGAGACCTTCCTGCTAGAATTCCTTATTCTGATCCTGCCCACTTGGGAGTATTGGGTGTTTTCCACTGACTTGTACATGTTCCTGCTACTCCAGCTGCTTTCTGCAGAACAGAAATGAAACCGGGAGAGAGAGACACTCTAATGGCCACAGAAGGTGTGCAGAGGTCACACTATCTGTGATATAAAAGAAATTGTCAGGTGGTTTAACTCTCCGCTTTCAGCTTCTTCCAAAAAAATGAAATATACGTTTTTGGGAACTGACCTTTTTAAGACGGATGTGTATATAATAAAAGTTGAATTTGACTGTAACCCATTCTCAGTCACTCCTTTACTTTTTATGAGGCTAGTCATGTGCTGAAACCATTGTGCAATAATATATCCCATTTGTGTCATTTTGTGCAGATCTCCAAAGTGCCAGTGCCTTCAGCATTGCTGAACCTAAAGAGAGCAGCAACAAGCATGCCCAGACTGAAGAAACCGGTGCAGGTAATGCCATCGCTTCTGAGCACTTGCAAAGACTTAGAAAGGACAGTAAAGCTGCAGACCTTTCTTCAGGTAACTTTTTTGTTTTTAGATTATTCTGCTATAATCCCATTACAAACTTAACCCAAAAACTAGTTACCCGTTTTTTGTTGTACAAGGCATTGCAGCAAATTGCATTACTAGATGAAAGCTTATTATTGTGGGAGTTGATGCTGTTTGGCCATTGGGGCTTTTTTTTCAAAGTGGAAACTAGCTACCTAGGCATAGTAGCACAGGAATATTACTTAAGCTGGCCATACTCTATGTGAACTTCAGCCAATTCTTGATTATCCAGACAAAATTTGTGCCACTGTTTGCACCCTTTCGGCTGGCATCGGTTAATCAGCTGATCGAAGGAGCCAGTTGGTAATTCCTTTAATGAATGTAGCCTGTTTGGATATTCGGTCAGCGGCTGGTTGCCATCCGAATACAATGAAGACAGCAGGAGATTCCTCCATCGATGCTCATAAGTAGGGATGCACCGATATATCGGCCATCAAAACATATTGGCTGCAAATGTTACTTTTGGGAAAATGCAGAAAAATTGCACTTTCACCCGATACAGCGGTGCATCCCTGCTTTCTCTCCTCCCCACTGGGCGCTGTGTCCCAGCGGGTCAGGAAGGAGAGCGAGGTACATACACTCAGCAATCAGTGATTGCTGAGTGTTTGTTTGTAGATAATTGGAGACATAGTATGTTTACTATATCCTCAATCATGAATGGGAAGTGATCTACATCACCTCCTGTTCATTCTTGATTACGGACATGGTAAACACACTATCTCCACATGTTATAAATGAACAGGAACACTCCTTATAGAGGATTTCTGTTCACACACACACAATATTTCCCCAAAGCCCCCAACAGTAAAGTAAAAAATGTAAAATAAAATATAAAAACATTAAACAGTTTATTAAAAAAAAAAATATTTGAAAAAGTTAGAAAAATAAACATTTTTGGTTTCGGCCCAACATTTTTTTTTTTTCATTTTGGTTTCATTTCGGTTTTAACATTTTCATTTGGGTGCACCTCTAATCACAAGTGTTGATGGAGGAATCTGTTATATTTTCTTTGTTCAGCCTGCAGGTTGAATAAAGAAAATATAACAGTGTATGGGCAGCTTTAGAAACACCACCTCCATTGCAGATGATCTCTACAGCCAACCCTAGGATTTGTACCGGCTTCATGTTTGTGTTTTCTGCTATACATTGTGGCTCCTATCTGTCCTGGCTGCAAGATCAATAATGTGATAAGAGCTAGGATCTCTTCAAGCTTGAACAAATTGACTAGGTTAGACCTGGCAGATTCTAGTAACTTCTTTATTGAATGTGTGGCCTTAGTTTGATTTAAAAAAAAAAAAAAGTTCTATTTGTACATATTGTAA
>NW_017306442.1:2238989-2293527 GCF_000935625.1 Nanorana parkeri | reverse complement strand
CCACTGGTTACTATTCTGTAAGAAAAGATGCATGCTTTTACTAGACCAGTTACTGTATGTGTGTGTTGATCTGATACATTTTGGGCCCCTTCTGTTTCAAAACTGCAGAGACGTATGTTCTATTTCCTATTGGTATGTAAAACTGGCTGTTTTATCCTTCTCCAGAGGCTGGAAGTGACTTCTCTATGTTCGAAGCATTGCGCGACACCATTTACTCAGAAGTAGCTACTCTCATCTCGCAGAATGAATGCCGTCCGCATTTTCTTATTGAGCTCTTCCATGAGCTGCAGCTTCTGAGCACAGATTATTTGAGACAAAAGGCACTTTTTGCTTTACAGGTAAAAACCTTTCTGAACAGATCAACGTGCATTTAGGTTTCTCCATGATTTCCATTTAATACATATTTTATACTCTGCCAGGATATTGTCACCAGGCGTCTGACTGAAAATACAGAGAAACTTGACTGCTCCAAGCCTGTGGATTCAGTGGGGTGGATGGCATCTAACTCTGAGCTTACACCAAGTGAAAGTCTAGCTACAACCGATGATGTATGTTATTACCTCATTTGTATCATTTAAGTGCAGACCAGTATTGCCCAAACACAAACTCCATTCTGCTTCATATTTCTTTCTCATAACGAGGGGTGTGGATTACATATAGTACGCAGGACTTTACTTGAAGAGTGAAATAGAGTATACATAGGTAGATTCTCACATGCACATTCATATGAATAATCCAAATGAAACATTCGTTAATGCCATCAGAAAGTTGGTGATTGTCATTAAAAATTTCATTTGATTTTCACTTTTACTTAACATTTGATTTTGGAATGAGTGGAGTTTTCCAAGCAAAAACCACATTCACAGTTTTCTATTTTCAAACATTGCTCCTTCTAATTTTTTTCATCACTTAGGTCGAAATTAGTCCATTCCACCGCATCAACAAGTAGGAAAATAGATGTTCCAAAATCGATATTGTTTGCCCTACTTAATCTGTTAACTTTAATCAAATAGAACTCTATTCTAGGTGGGAAAAAAACATCACGCAGAATTCAGGAGCCAGTCAGACCCATATATGAGCAAGCAACATGAAGTTAGGGAAAATTATCCAAGAAGTTATTTTCTTTCTGTTATGTTGTGGCTGCTTGGTTTGTAAAGTCCGCTCCAGGCCTTTGAGTTTTTGCTTTTTAAGTTAGACTGTTGGTATCCTGCTGCTCCTTTGCTGCTGGCTTTTTCTTTTATACATTTGTGATAGGATTGCTTAAAAGATATTCTCACAGTATACATTTAAAAAATCCTATCTATTTTGCAGTGTCAGCTAGGCAGGTGGTCGAATTTGAATTGCAAAGATGTATGTTTGGTCATAGTACTTTCATGTACATGAATGATTCTTCATTATATGCCACTGTGTATTTTATTGAAGTGTGACTTTTTTTCCTTTGTTTTGTTTTAGGAAATGTATGCAAAAGACTGCGAGGCACGCAATGTGGGTGAACAAAATGAGGCTGATAACATTAGCACTTTATCAACTTCTTCCAATTTTGAGCCTTTTGCAATAGATGACCTGGGTGAGTGTACACCATTTACCGAATTACTCTTTCAAATGCTTGTTCTTCCTGCCAGGTAACTGCAAATCTTATGATGGTGTTCACTTGTGGGCTTAAAGGAGTTTTCCAGGTTTAAAAAAAAAAAAGTGATGGGAATTTATCGAAAGTGGAGTGGACAGAATATTGAGCAGTTGTCTGTGGCAACCAACCAGATTCTGTCTTTAATTTTTAAAGTCTAACTGAACAAACTGAAGAGAGAAGCTGATTGGTCACTATGGGCAACTGCTCCAGATTCTGTCCCATTTTTGATAAATCTTCCTTCCATTGTCTTCTTCTTTTTTTTCTTTTTTTTTCAACCAAGATCTACAAGCTAGCAGCTTCATAATCTGTTTTCCTAATGGGTAGTTGTCCATTGTTATGTCCCTGTGCAGACATAAAAAATGGTCTGAAGTGGCAGTTTCTGTAGCACTATTTTAACTAATTTCAATTTGTGGCTTTCCCTCTGTATATAATTGTGGCCCCATTAATTTCCAGTGAGCAATCATTGCTGCCATTCAGAAATTGGGTAATGGTCACGGTTGGTCTGATGGGATGTGTAGTGTATTGCTGTTCCAATTTCTGCTGCAGCCATGATCAGCCAAAATTGTTGTGGCCAAGCTGACAGCATAGATTTGCCTTGTATTTCACTTACAAAAACAAAAAGACATAAACAGCGCTCTCGGATGGGGGCCCTAAGAACGGAAGGCTAACTAAAAAGCATGCAGACCTGGGGAACAGGAGGAGAACCTGTGAATGTAAAATGACAAAGGGCGCAAAGACAATGGAGCACTAGCTAACTTGGCAAACCATGGCAGAAAAATTAACTGTGTGAGCACTTACATGTAGATCCTGGGACCACAGGATGGACGGCCTGTGTGGAGGATCGAGACACCCGTGGTGTGTGCCCAAATCTGGCTGGTGTACTGCCTGGAGACGTTCGTCCACAGAAGGGAGGGAAGGCTGTGGGCGAGCTCGCTTTATTTGTCCCCCATGATTAAGGGCAATAAAGAGTGTGCCCCATGATGAGGAAGGAATAAAAAAAGAACAGTCCTACAATGCATTTTTCATTTATTCACTTTTAATTATTTCCTTTTCCTTCTTTTAATACAATTTTTAATGTTTTTTAACCAAAGTACCCTTTTAAACAAAGCACCCTTTTTAATGTATGACTTTTCTTATACAATTAAATCAAATAAAGTGAGCTTTTTCCATTGTTCTCCCCCCTCTCAATCAGTCTGTCATGGCCCCAGCGCACACTGAGCCTTTTAATACATGCCCTTGTCCAGCAACCCTGTCCTCAGTTTTAAAGCGCTGTATTGCCGCTTATTGCTTTTAGCTCCGCCCACCTGTCACTTTGAAACCGGCGGATTCCCGCCACGGCCATATCGTTCTATCCAAGCTTGAAAAAGAGGTGATAACTCGAAACGCGTTGCTCTCCTTCCCGTAACAACCTTCATCTCATCACAGATCTGACCGTCTGTCGACAATTCCATATACCGGCTCCCCGCACACTGCTCCAGTCTGATCCGACAGAGACCGAGCACTGACATTCACAGCCGCGGCCGCAGCAGCTCAGCCTGCACCCGACACCGCTGAGTCTCCCTTACACTGCTCAGATCCCGCATTCACATAGCGGTGTCACGGATTGAGTCCCCTCTCCTCGCCCACAGCCTTCCCTCCCTTCTGTGGACGAACGTCTCCAGGCAGTACACCAGCCAGATTCGGGCACACACCACGGGTGTCCCAATCCTCCACACAGGCCGTCCATCCTGTGGTCCCAGGATCTACATGTAAGTGCTCACACAGTTATTTTTCTGCCATGGTTTGCCGAGTTAGCTAGTGCTCCATTGTCTTTGTGTCCCTTTGTCCGTGTATTTCACTTGCAAACTTTTCCTGCAAATGAATTTGGGATTTTGTATACTGTATCAGAGAATATTGCATAATGCTGGTGAACCCCTTTAAAGAATTTTTGTATAAAGCAAATGTCATGCCTTTGTTTGCAGGTAACACTGTGATTCATTTAGATCAAGCACTGGCCAGAATGAGGGAGTACGAGCGCATGAAAATTGAGGCTGAAAAGAGTTTAGATGCTGAATGCTGCAGTAAGCTTAACAATGCTGCTTCTAATGTAGAAGGTAACTACTAAACCCAAAATGCCTTACTGTACCTGACAAGCCGCTTACATGAACTAATTGTAGATAACACAAGAAAACTGCCTGTAACTTGGATCTTTTTTTAGATTTTCCATTTTGTTTAATGTCCTTTCTATTTAATTGTTTTCATAACATTATAAATGTCTTAATACTTTTACATCGAAAAATGATCAAGTGTAATGTGACTTAAATTGTATCTAAATCTTTTTCTGTTTGTCTTTCAGAATATACATTGATAGGGCTTTTGGATATGTTAGTATTCTTATAGCATATAGTATTTTTGGTACAAAGCTTTTTGTGTTAATCTTTTTACTTCAATTTGATAAAATGTATGGCCCATTTTCCAAAGAAAATGAGAAGTTCTTTCCCTCCCTCATTTTAGGATTGCAGAAAGGGCCATTCATTTTTTTTTTTTTCTTCTGGCTGTTTATATACAGAGCCAGTGGTACATATATAATCCTATATACAGTATCTATTCTGATGATAAACATTCTGAATTTAGTTATTTATTCGCACCATGGCTTCTTAAAGTATGGCTTGCAAGGAGATAGTGACTAGTTTTCTGCATTGTGGTAATAATAAACCATCTTTGCACAAATCTTCGGTTTTAAAATATGATGTGCTTTGTATTTTAGTATGCTGCAAACCCATTGTAATTTATTCTGCTTTTATTATAAGAAGTCTCCAATGATGAAGAAGGAGAACACGGTAAACAATGCAGTGATGAAGGGTCTGCAGTCCCCTGTCCACATATTGATATTCAGCAGCTGGACCGGCAGATCAAGGCAATTATGAAGGAAGTCATCCCGTTCTTGAAGGTGTGCACATCAATGTGTTCTGTTCATTATTGTGAGGATACATTGTACTGTGTGGAATTATTTCTTCAGTTTGTATTGTGCGTTTTTAAAACCATTTACTGTTCAGATTTAATATTTTCGGAAATTCATATTGTAAGGTTTAATCTGCTCTTCTCTGAATGTAAAGTGCTATTTTATTGACCCCAACAGCTATATGCTGTAATAAGTTTTGAAACTGGAAAGTTTCTCCAGGAAAAATGAAAATTTTAAATGTGTAGTCTCTCCCATCCTCTGGAACTCTTTACCCCAACCTGTCCGTTTATCTCCCACTCCTGACTGCCTTCAGGCGATCCCTCAAGACACATCTCTTCAGGGAAACCTATCCCACCTCAAACTAACCACTCAACCATCACATTCTCAAACAATTCATCCCCACACAGCTACCTCCTCATGTATCACTTGCCCCTCCCTTTTAGATTGTCAGCCTTCACGGGCAGGACCCTCATTACCATCTTGTCTTGAATTGTATTGTAATCTTGATATTGTAAAGCGCCGCGAAAACTGTTGGCGCTATATAAATCCTGTATAATAATAATCCAAGTGGTAGTATGGAGCACTCATCAGCTTGCACAGCCTCCTAGCAAATGGAAGCAGAATGCTGTGGTATTGCCATACAAAGATTAGCTTGGGGTAGTGTTTTGATAGACCTGTACCTGACCTGGTCCCACCAGCAGTACATGTTTTGTAGGTAACTTCATATGATCTCAAATGGCATATTACATGCGTCATCAGTGAACTTTAGCTGCTGGTATATCTACAACATATGCAGTGTTGGTGGGACAGAATCAATAATGATAAACATGGGAATTTACCAAAATATCAGATTCCACCATAGGTTGGCACTGCAGGCAAACATTGTAATTGCAGATGATGGTACAAGAAAACTGTGACCTGCCGGAACAAAGATAGAAATGGTAATTACTGGGACAGAAAGACAAAACTAGCAATGAAAGTATCCCTTACTTTACTATAGGTTTTTGCGGAGGTTTTTAAAAAAAATTTTTTAACCTGCATGTGACACCAGGACAGGAAGTGAGTGGAAATCTCTGCAGTGGGTTCTGAGACATCAGTAAAAGCCTAAAATAAGGTTTCACGTCCCAGTCAATCTTTACAAAAAAAGAAAAAAGCTTTAGTTGGCCTTAGAGTCAATATTTCTTTCTTCAAGTTTTTGTAACAAAATAAGATTTGACATAATTGAGACAAAAACAAAGCTCCATTTTAGTGAAATATTTTAAGGCACCTGTGACTTTTATTTTGGAAGACTGCTGTTAGAGGAAGTACAACAGGTAAGGGCAGTACCCCCAACCCCCCTTTATTTACCATGGGTATTGGATGTAGTTTGCTTAGGGCAAAGAGTTGCTTGTTGATCTCCCTGTCTTATTATTCTTCTGCAGGAGCATATGGAGGAGGTCTGTTCTTCTCACCTTCTGACCTCCATCAGGAGAATGGTCCTCACTCTAACCCAGCAAAACGATGAAAGCAAAGAGTTTGTGAAGTTCTTCCACAAGCAGCTGGGCAGCATACTACAGGTGCTCAATATACACATTTCCTTTCTTTTTGTCTATTTTATTGCAGTTGGAAGTTGTGTTCCCATGTACAGTAACAAACAAAGATTGTCCAATAAAAGGACTAATGGTTGGTTTTTTTATTTTTATATATATTCCTCAATAGTTTAGGTCTATGACACTGTTGATTATTTGTTGTCTGGTGTGTAAGCTATACAAAAAAATTCAATTTTTAGGGAGGCCCTACACCGGTTTAGATGTTGCTAAGCATGATTGGTTGCCAGATTTGTGTTTTCCTCCCTGGGTGGGTGATAGGAACCTATTCCTTTTTCTACATGGAAAAAACAAAAAATGGAAATCTCCACAATGTAATAGGCACATGAGCCGGTGTTTTTTTCTTGACTGATAGTTATGTTCCAGTTATTGAAGGCCATGCCTGAGTTGCTTAGAAATATCAAGCTGTGAATTAGCTATTTTTCAGAGAGGCCTCTGCAATGTTTCGTTGTGTTTTTAAAAGTGTAACTTTAGTCAAAGCATTGCATTAGGTTACATTAAAGAGGAACTTCACTCATGCCCAATCATTCCCAGTTCATTCATTCTCCATTTACTGCTTAATTTTTATAAATGACCAACCTACTTGCAAGCCTAGTGAATCCTGCATTGTCCTTTTAAATTCACGATGCTCTTTTGATGCACATACTATCCCAAGCTGTCATCTTGGTTCTGTTTGTCATAAGGAGTGGGCTGTCCATCAGCGGTCATTTTGGTGTCACTCTTTCTTAAGTCGGCACGTTGTCATGGTCCGAGAGCCTGACAGCGGCCTGATCCCACCAGGTCAATATCCCCTCCTCTCTTTGCTGGCATCCGTCACCAATACCACAGACACACCACTACAAGATCACACCATGGACGTCGTAACACGTGCACAGCAGCCACACCGGGTGACACCCACCCCGGTGCTGCCTCTGACAGACCTCTTCAACATTGTGGGCTGTGTGATTTTACATTACAGTTGGTTCACATTTCTGTTGTGTGTGTGTGTATATATTGTGATCCATGACAATTTGTATTTCACATCTTATCTATTTTTTTTTTTCTTTCCTAGGATTCTCTGGAAAAGTTTAGCAACAAAAAGTTGAAGGATTGTGGAGAAGATCTCCTTGTTGAAATATCTGAAGTCTTGTTCAATGAGTTGGCTTTCTTCAGGCTGATGCAAGACCTGGACAACAATAGCAGCTCAGTGCAAAGCAGAGGCCAGCATAAGCCGAACACTGATGTTTTGCAGTCTCTCACCAAAAAGGTCGGTAACTGATTTGATTATGTTTTTAAGACAGAAAAATGTGTTAAATAATGTTACTTATGCGGTGTACTATTTTTAACTAAAAATTGTAATATAAAGTCCCATTGTCTGTTGTTATTGCCATCTGTTAACAAATCCCCTTCTATTGCTAATCATCTTGTCCCTTTGTGTGGGACGTGGGACAGGAGCCAGGTAACCAGTGCATTTTATAAGAACAAAAAAACAGCTGCTGTCTACTTTGGGCTTTTTTTTTTTCTTCCTTAAAATCTGCAAGCATTTGTCCATTCTTGATCCATACATCAAAGGGATTTTCTTCATTCTTGAAGACGGTGGAAAGCCGCCACTGAAGATTAGTAATTTTCCATGATTTGGTAAAAGGTGGTCACTGTCAGATAATGTCAGTAGGTTTTAAAATAATCAATATCTCAGCATCAGTTTCCCTAAAATAAATGTTAGGGATTTAAAATAATATTAATATTGCTTCCACATACATATGCCAAGTGAAAAAGGTAACAAAATATTCACACAATTCCGTTCATCATAAAATGACACCCATGGTGTCCAAATTAAGTGCCTCCAGTTATCACTAAAATGACAACAATCTAAGAATGTTTCACACATAATAACATTCTTCTGTATAATCAATAATAAAACATGAAAAACAAGTTCTTTTGGAGTAGGAGGTACTCTGCACCTGGTAAGGTTTAAAATGAAAATAACAGACTCCGTGATGGTTGAATTTAATATTACCGTCAACTACAGTTCTTCTTGATGCTTCCATAAAATATCAACCAATTTAATCAATATGCGATACAAAGACTCCGTTCGTTTATGATTATTCCAATAGCAAATATGAAAAACGTATTAAACAATCATATAACAACTCTTCCCCAGATTAAGCTTACACCACCTGCATCTATTCATTAATAGGGAAAACAGTGGCGAGATTCACATTGGTCCGGCATAATCATTAAGGAGATGGATGAAGGACTAGAAATGGAATTGTCAATATTCCAAAGTAACCCTGCTCAAATCTTCTCCTGTAGGAAGAAGCTAAGGACTGGCGTCGTTCTGACCTTATGTTTCAATGGGAACAGTTACTCAATTAGCTCATTTCAATTGAAATGGACACTCAACAAAAATACAATATTAATATATCCTTAGTTAGTTAGCAAAATGATACATTACCACCACCATTCAAAGTTGAGCAGAGATTTGATGATAGGCTTTATGGCCTGATGGTTGCAAAAGTCTGGCCTATTCTTATGATGTGATGATAGAGGGTTGATGGGACAAGCGGCATCCCCTCCATCAATTCTTCGTTTTTCAAACCTTATTTATTCTAGGTCTTTCCCTTTATCTTGAGAACTGCTATGGGAGTTCCTGTGGGCTGCTTTTAGCATCTGATTGGCATATTTACCTATAGATGAAATAGGTCTATGCACAATCAATAATACCTGCTCTGCAGGTGGTGCTCTGGTACGACCAATCCTGATTTTACATTTTCTAAAGTGATTAGGAAGATAAATCAATTTATATATAAAGTGATTGGTGTATCAGGATAATCTGAATGATCATGCCCTCATTTATATGCTATATTAAAAAGGTTGTTTTATATTAATCTTAGCTATATTATGAGGTATAAGGTATTATTTTTTACTCTGATGAATCTTTCAATATTCTATTCCTAACTGATTATTTGTAACAATTTAATAATAAAATGACCCTTATTTAATTATCGAATCTCTGGTGGTGGTAAGTTTGTTAAATCGTGATAAACTTATCAAAAAGAACTAGCATGGTAGTAAGATACAAAATAATATCAACCTTCATATAAGTTGTGAAATCAATTACTTGTCACTAATATTACATTTTTGTCTAGATTCGAATGCGTACATCTAAATATCTGATTATTTTAGGTGGTTGACTGAGATAACAAATTCTGTATAGTTACTTGTGTGTCAGTTTCTAATAAACAGACCTTTTCTCCTTTTAATGATATAAGAGAATATATACGAAGTTTATTGGTATTCTTCTATTTAGTCCTTCAAATATTTTGAGACCTAGAAAGTCTTTTTAATTATATAAAACATTTTAATTCACCCCAGTGACATTATTATTCTTAAGATTTCTACCAGGTCACTTCCTAGAACATCTGTCCAAATAGTCATGTTATATGTTGAAGCAAAACTCAAGTGTCTAGTGTAATCATTTACAAACCAGACAAAGACGGTGTTGATTGTGGTAAATAAACTGTTTAGCACCCAGAGACCTATACCTAAGATAAGATAGTGCTGTCAGTACTTGGCAGATATCTGAGGTGTATTCCATTGCCTTCTGCCAGGCCAGTGTCCACACCCTTTATTTTGTTTTCTAGTTATACACTTTCAGACAAGGTTCTTTTGAGTTTGAGATTAACTTTGTGAAATGATGTTATAAGGTTCATACAAATTTTATATCAAAAGTTGTGGCATCACCAGGACAGGAAGTAAGGTCAAAAATTACCAAGAGGGAGACGCAGGTAGCAAGAAAAAAAAATTTAAATGATTTAACCCTTTCTGCACTATTCAAAATTAACTTTTTGGACTGAAGTTGCATTGTTTCACAGGCTGTATTAAGTTTATGTGGAATTGTCCCATAGGCACGGAAAATGTTGGATGGTGTAGAAAGCTCGGACTCCAGAGAGAGTGACGATGAAGACAAGGTATACATGTTTTTATTTGAAGTTTTTTGGGGGTATTTTTTTTTTTTTTAGACTCAGTTGACAGAGTCCACATTCTGCAGGGACAGTCGTCTTCATTGTGGAATTCTTACCCTCCGCACTATTTGTGTTTTATGTGGTACAGTACACAAATAATAAACAAACTTTACATTGCACTTTATCAAATGCCCTGGCAATAGGTCATCTCTGTAGGTGTACATTTTGCACTTGTGTGCGGGTGCCCATCGTATATTCATTAAATGTACTTATGAATACATGTATATTCAGTGGATTTATGTGGCAGATGTGTTTGAATAACTGATGTGTAATACATTAGAGCTACAGTAATGCTTACAATCTAGTCCATTAAAGCCACAGAGACTGATATGTCTTTTCAGGTTTAGAGCATTTTGCCTTACTGTGTTTATAACACCTGTAAGGGCCCGTTCACACCTGCAAGGTTTTCCTGGACAATTTTTACTGCCAAGTACAAATTCCTTCTTGCTTGACTGTTCACATATATGCATCAACCTTGAATGTATAACATTTTGCATTAACCATCTTGAAGTACGGTCTAAAAAGTAACCATAGTATATTAGTTTTCTTAGGTAAATGTTAAATAGTGTACATCAATAGTCAACATTGACTACTTGCAGCCAGCAAGTTAGGAGTGTAAGAAAATTCTCAGAAAGCTGATATCTGCTATACTGTGGCTAGCTCTGAATAACATGTATATATAGAGAGGATCCATCTAGGTGACTTTGTGGGTTTTTTTTTTTTGACGTCACAGTGAGCCCCTGTAGCCGAGTTGGTCATGTGGCACTATCCAGGGAATAGTCACTGTAGTGCCTGGTATTGCTATAAATTGGAGTAGTCACAGCATTAGGGCTCTTTGAAAATACAACTTGGATATAAGTGGCCCTTACAATGAGTTACAAAACTAAAATTGTTTTGGTGGCTAGAGAAGATCATAAAAACTATGCTCCTGGAATACATTATTAGGATACTCCTGTGGTGTTTGAAGGAGTTCTGCAGATGTTTGAAGACTTACTGAGGAATGTGGATCAATTTAGAGCAGTATTGTGTACAATAGATTCTCAAGCATACCGGTAGTAGTAGTAGTAAATAGATTGAATGGGACACCGTGTTTATATGGACAATGACAAAAGACGGCTAAGATAATGGGATGTCATGCCTGGTTATGCAGTACATGTAAACATGCCACTATTTAGTGGCTCTGATTTAATTGCCTTATTTCTCTCCCGTTCATTGAAGGACACAGGGATTGATTCCGGTTCCCTCCTCGGAGAGGTTCAGAGGATTTTACTTAAACCTGTTTACGGTGCCAAAGAAGGATTTACATGATCTCCGATCTGTTCCCTGTGTCCTTCAATGAACGGAGAGAAAAGGATTTTACGGTGAGTACCAAAATCCTATTTTTTGTTTATTTTACCATTATCCTGTTCCTAGGACAAGGATGAAACCGAGACCTCCGCAAAATCACAAAACAAACGTATTGATGTGTCTGAAGCTCGCAGTGGGAGATCTGACATTTCAGAGGAAGAGGATGGAAATGAGAACATTCCTGTGTCCATCAGTATGAATTTTAATGTTTTATTGGCTTTTTGTTGTTTATACTCAATTTCTTTGCCGTCTTCTAAATCAGAAGCACCTGTTGCTCATGTCTCTTGTTCAGTGCATAGTCCTTTATGGATTTTCAATAGCACTTTACCGAGCACGGTTAGTTTGTAAATTGTTTTTAAAATTATTAAAACTTTCAACTCCAGATCTTTATAAGCATTGTGTAAACAATCATTGTAGGCAGTATCACTCTTTAGCTTCCCATTTTTGTAAGAAAACAAGTGCAGTGATTTGTAGCATTCATTCCCTTATATTAACATGCAAGCAGGTGTAAAAATCACACATCTCTCTAGTAAGGTCACAGCAGACATGTTTGATCTATTGTCAACTATAGCACCTTGAATCACATTTATAGAATGCCCCAGACTTGTCGGCCGGTAGCTGTTGGTTGGGCGGGGGGGGCGGCGGCCGGACTGAGTATTTGGGCTAGTTAGAAAGCCTGCCATAATTGTTGTTCCTTCCGTAGTAAGTCTTTGCTGACCTCCAACTCTCCGCTCCATTGACATAACCTTCTAAAGACACAAGAACCAACCTTTAGGATCCTGCTCACAATAGATATATATATATATATATATATGTATGTATGTGTGTGTGTATTGGTGTGTTGCAGTGTCCTTCATTTTTAATGGCACCCCAAATTATCCGTGCTGCTAATGCATGCACTGTACTAGTGTAAATGGGCCCTCAAAAACACTGACCTACATGCACAACGACAGACACATTCTCCCACACACACCAAAAAGTGTAAGCAACGCATGTATGGATGGATGGAGCTCCCTCACGGCCATAGCCCCATCCCACCTCAAGCTGACGCTTGGCGCTGGGCAGTATATTTTGAATGGCTGCTTGGTGAGAGAACTGACGGTGCTGTGCTAGGGGGAGGCTGAGGAGCCTCTCACCTAGAAAAGTGGAAGGCATGTGGCGACCCACTGAAAATGGGGTCGTGACCCACCAGTTGAGAACCAATGCTCTAAAGGTTATTGAAACACTGTAGATGCCATTCACTGAGGTCAAATGGATTGTGAATGCTAGACAGGCTGCTCTCTAAGCTACATATCTCCCTACATTACTTCTATAAGGCCAAGTACACATGGCTATCGTCTCTCCCTTGTCGTGTTTTGGGAAACAAAAGAATGAAGGATGCAGGTGATGGTAAACAAATGGGTCTGCAAAACTACATTTCTATCTCATCCATTGAGGAACTACTGCCTACAAAAGAGATTAAACACCAGCAAATAAAAACTGTAGACCAGCCCAGAATAACCCCTACTGCTTCCAGCATACCTCACTTTTTTGTTTTGTCCTATGCGAATGAACATCTTTTCTTCAGCTCTGCTGGGTTAAAGATTAACCTCATTTTTTGCTAGCAATTTTTTATTCTTCAGTCAAGACTCTTCTCTATTTCTGCTGCAGTTTTGTCCCTGAATGCAGCTATCCATTAAGGTTGTCCTCAGCCTCGCTTTTGGAGTACCACATCCAGACCACTGGGCATTTGGGGATAGACTGAAAGTTCCATGTGTCTCTTTGGACACTAGGTTATGTGCGGGGAGCTTTCCGGATCTCCGTTCTAGTAAAAGTTAGCTGTGAAGCGCTTTCCAAGTCCAGAGCCACTTGCATTGCATCAGTGCCTTCCTTGTCTCTGAAGCCTTACCCAGTCTTGCTTCTGTGGAAATCAAGGATGCTTTCCTATATGTTACCATCTATCCAGCACATCCGTGATTCCTATGCTTCTCTGTGGGGCACCTATACCAGTTAGTGGCCCTGCCCTTCAGCCTCTCTTCTGCACCACTGGTGTTTACCAAGGTGCTGGCTCCAGTATTCGCTCTTATGCACTTTCCTGGGACCCCCATTGTGGGATACTTGCATGATCTTGTGTTGAGGGAACAGTTGACAAGGGCTCTGTTGAATGCGTCTCTATCCAGATGTTTCTGACTCTCTGCTTTTGCATGAGAGTCCTGGGCATGATGGTAGTCTTTCACCGTCAGTTTTCCAGCACTGCATTATTTATTTGTGGGACATGTCGGTCTGGTCTCCAGACAGAACGATTCAGACCAAGTTGGTTTGATGGCTCAGGAATCCAGTTCTGGAGTCAGGGGAGTCTTTACTATTTGTCTTTTTAGAAGATTCTCTTGATGGACACCAGCCAGCCAGGCCAGAGAAGAGTCCTGGGCAGCTTGTTGGTGCAGGAGACTTTTTCAGCCTTTAGACTTCAATCAGAACATTGTTCTTGCGTCCTTCTGTCTGGCTCTAGTTCACCAGATGGAAATTTCCCACCATTCTTTGGCCGTAATTTGGGCTGTACGGGTATCTTTCAGCCACAACTTCTTTCAGAAAGACAGATTCCCTTTTTTTTTTTTATTACAGATGCTGCCAGAAAATGTGTCCATATAGCAAGGACAGTAAGATTGGGGGAAAGAGCTAGATGATGCTGAATGTCCTCCAGCCCAGAAATTATGCACGCTCTATCTGATTTTCTACAGCTTCTAGTGTTAACAAGCATATCAATGTTTGTGTTTCTTTATGGTGACAGGTCTATCCAAATCAGAAACACAGGCATTGACTAACTATGGAAGTGGAGAAGATGAGAATGAGGAGGAGGAGGAGAATTATGAGTTTGAAGCTCGTCCTGTGGATGTAGAGACATCCCTGGAAGCCAATGCTGAAACCACTGATGAAAATGCAAAGGAACAGGTGTGTATATTGTAAATTCTGGTCATGTTACTGTGCAGTGCCTTGCATTGTGTTCTGTATCCAGGTAACTGATTTTATTTAACATTTTGTAGGTTTTGAGAAATCCTATTAATGAAGCAGAGAGTGAAAACTTGGCAGAACACTGCATAAAAGAAGCAGGTAAGGTCCATATTCTGATCATCCTGATGGTGCTACATATATATCTTATGCTTGAGATAAGAAGACTGCACATATTTAGGTACTTTTTAACATTATACAAAATTAACTAACCATTACAAAAGTTTCTGTAATCCTTTTTATTTTTGTTGGATGTTAAAACGAGAGCATTGCAGTGTTGCACAGATGCTTCTTCCCTTTCTTTGCCTTTTGTGTATGTATTTTCAAGGAAAGATGTCTGCTTCTGTGTAGTGGCGGGAGACCTAGTGAAGAAGGCAGAGCTGGGGAAGGGATGGGGCTTGGGAAGGGGGGTATAATTGCACTTGCATTCAGCACATTCAGCCAATCCGCAATGATGAGGGTAGGAGGAATGCTGAGATTTGGCCTATCCACAATGAGGAAGTTATGAGAAATGCTCTGCATCAGCTAATCCGTAAGAGGAGGAGGTGCTCACCACTGAGCAAGTCAATGTGGAAATAGCAGGCTCTGAGAAGGGACAGCGAGGATAGGCCCACAGAACAATACATAAGACTTCAGACTCTCCTATCCTGAAAGTCTGGATAGCAGATGCTGCTTTGGTGAGGATGCACACCCAGAAAAGTGTTCATGGGGAGAATATTTGTAGACACTAAACAGTTGTTCTGAACACTCTCTTAAATTCAGATGGTAACAACAGTCACAATAAATACACTGCCAGGCAGTGTTTAAAACTACCGGTGCCTATTTAAAAGCAGAATATACTTTTTATTTGAGTATTGGTTACCTCCATTAGGTTTCCCATTGTTCTTGCACTAACAGCAAGGCTAATCTGCAGTCTAAGACTTAATACCTGTGATACTTTGTACTATGCTCTCAATCAACATGACACATTACAAGAGGTGGACACAAAGCATTGAAACGTTGCATCAAATCATGGCAGACAAAACATGAAAAGCTCATCGGTGCTGTCAGAATTAGTGGATTCTGTCTGCATTTATCTCCAGCAGACAGACTCTTAAATACTGATGCCTTGTACCATTCTATCTGATCATAATCTCTATAGTATACCAGCCCATATCATCTTTTTTATTTCATAAAATACTTTTTGTGTTTTACTTTAGAAGACATACATAAGGTAGAGGAGAACCAGAATCCACTTGATATTTCAGCTGACAATACTTTGGCTTCATTGCACTTACAAGGAGGTGACATGTCGGCATCAGTGGACAGGGATGCGAAGTCATCACAGGCGTCAGCAGAGAGCTCTGGACCTGGCAGTCCTGCCACTGACTCCCCTGTGCTAGTTAATGAATTTGTAAGTTGATTTTATTGTTGCCAATGTGTAATTGTTCATATGATCAGTATATTTTCTATATATATATATTTATTTAAGATTTGGTGGCATCTTGAATTGTTGACAGCAGCACAAAGTTTATGTTAAAACTTGCTGTTAGGCTATTTTGGAAACAATCTTGTGAGGGTTGTGGGCTGCGCTCTGCGGACCCCTCTAGATACCCTCTTTGTGCGGCCTGAATGCCTGCGCTGTTTTGGCTGTCGCCCGTGCGCCCCTCTGGGGCTTCAGGGGGGTGGGTGGTACCGCATTGTCCCTGGAATCGTTTTCTTCTGTCAATTTATGGGTTTGTGACGCGCATGGAGCGCGCCTTGACGCAGCGCCCACCTAGGAAGCGGGCCCTGCTTTTGCCGTCCCCTGCCTTGGGATGACCCTTAAAATTGAGGATGTTGCCAGCACTTCCTCGCTGCCGCACGTGCAGTTTGGGACGCACAAGAGCAGGCGTTCCGCCAAGGTGTTTCCTTACATCTCCTTTTTTTGATGAATTCATTTATAAGGAGTGGAAACGGCCTTCCAAGTCCCTTGCGGCGGTTCCGAAGCGGTTCTCGGTTCGCTACCCCTTCGAGGAGGACTTTGTGTCTAAGTGGTCTTCCCCACCGGTGGTGGACCTGCCGGTCTCTCGTTTGAACAAGGCCACGGTTATTCCGGTGGAGGATTCTCCGTCCTTTAAGGATCCTTCTGATAGGAAGGCTGAGGCGCTTTTGCGGTCCCTGTACTCTGTCTCAGGCGCTCTCATGCGTCCGGTCTTGGCTTCGGCCTTGGTCTCTCAGACTCTAACTGAGTGGGCTAAAATGTTACATCAGGGTCTTGCGGAGGAGAACGTCTCCCCCGCCTTTGTGGAATTGGCGGACCAGTTGGTTCAGGGCCTTAGTTATGTCTGTAATTCGGCCTTGGATGCGGCACCCTTGGTGTCCAGGGTGTCGGTGTCAGCGGTGTCGCTTCGCCACTTGCTCTGGCTTAAGTGTTGGTCGGCGGACCAGGCTTCCAAGAAGGCTCTTAGAGAGTTGCCCTTTACTGGGGACCGTCTGTTTTGGTTCCACCTTGGATGAGATCATTAGGGATCTGACGGGGGTAAGAGTACCTTCCTTCCCCAGGCGCGCAAGAAGTAACAGCGCCGGAAGCCTGGGCCTACTTTCTCCGCTCACAAGCGGCTTTTTCGGCCGCCCTCCGACAGGGGCGGTAAGTCTTTAACAAACCCTCCTCTTCCCAATCTTCCAAGCGTCCGTGGCAGCCCAAGCCTGCCGGCAAGCCCCAATCCGCATGAAGGTCGGGCTCCGGGTCCCGGGGTGGGGGGGCCGTCTTCGGCTCTTTGCGGATTTTTGGCTGGCCCACGTCTCCGACTCTTGGGTCCGGGAGTTGGTTTCTTCGGGCTACAAGATCGAGTTTTCTGTCCCGTCAACCATTTCTTCCCGTCCAACACGCGGCTATCCCCTTTGCGGTTGGCGGATCTCCATCGCACGGCGAACCTTTGGTCCCAGGGGCTGATTGTGCCTGTTCCCTCCGCGGAAAGATTCCAAGGTTTTTATTCGAACCTGTTTACAGTGCCCAAGAAAGAGGGGGTGCGGCCCATCCTGGACCTCAAACGCTTGAACACCTTCGTGCGGGTCCCTCGTTTCCGGATGGAGTCCATCCGGTCCGTGGTGGCATGGCTCCGTCAAGGGGATCTGCTGGCCTCCATCGATATCTGGGATGCATACCTTCATGTACCCATTTGCGAGTCTCATCAGCGATATCTTTGTTTCGCGGTGGGGGAGGACCACTTTCAGTTTGTGGCGCTGCCCTTTGGGCTGGCGTCGGCCCCGCGTGTGTTCACCAAGGTGCTAGCCCCGATTCTGGCGCTGTTGCGTTGTCGGGGGGTTTCGATCGTGGAGTACCTGGACGATCTGCTCCTACGGGCAGAGTCGCATTCTTCCATGGTGACAGCTCTGGGGGTCACGGTGCGGTCCTTGGAGGAGTTCGGGTGGCTTCTGAATCTGCAAAAATCTTGTCTAGTGCCTTCACCACGTCTGGAGTATCTGGGTTTGGTTCTGGACACTGTCGCGGCCCGGGTCTTTCGTCCTCGGGACAAGCTCCTGGCGCTCCGTTCCAAGGTCCGGCTACTGAAGACTCGCCAGTGGTCGCCCATTCGAGTTTGCATGCAGGTCCTCGGTCTCATGGTGGCCTTGGACAGGGAGATTCGGATCTCTCGGGAGGCGAGGGCCTCCCTGCGGTGGTGGCTTCAATCTCCGGTCTTGGTGCGGGGGAAGTCTTTTCTTCCAGTGCATTGGCCGGTGGTCACCACGGACGCCAGCCGCTGGGGCAGGGTTCTTGGGCTCCTTGACCGTGCAGGGTCGTTGGCCGCCGGAGGAGGCCCGTCTGTCGATAAATGTTGGAACTTCCGGAGATTCGCCTTTCTCTCCTTCATTGGTCGGCCCGGCTCCAGGGTCTGGCGGTCCGGGTCCAGTCAGACAACGCCACTGCGGTGGCGTACATCAACCACCAGGGCGGCACATAAAGCGTGGCCGCGGGTCGAGAGGTGTTCGGGATTCTGTCCTGGGCAGAACATCGTGTTCTGGCTCTCTCGGCGGTCTACATCCCGGGAGTGGACAATTGGCAGCCGATTACCTCTGTGGACAATTGGTGGATCCGGGGGAGTGGTCTCTGCACCCGGAGGTTTTTCAGCAGCTCTGTCGTCGCTGGGGGACGCCGGAGGTGGATCTTCTGGCGTCTCGGTTCAACCGCAATGTGGACAGGTTTGTGGCCCGGGCCCTGGATCCCTGGGCGGAGGCTGTGGATGCCCTGGTGGCCCCTTGGGGTCATTACGATCTAATTTACGCCTTTCCTCCACTGTATCTGTTGCCTCGGCTGCTGCGTCGGATCGCGGTCGAGGGCATCACTGTCGTCCTCGTGGCCCCGGATTGGCCTCGGAGGGCGTGGTTCAGCTGGTGGTGGACGCCCCGTGGCGTCTGCCTCTGCGCCCCGATCTTCTGTTCCAGGGTCCTGTGTTCCATCCTTCTTACAGTCGCTGGCTTTGACGGCTTGGCTGTTGAGAGCCAGGTCCTGAAGGACCGGGGGTTGTCCGATGCGGTCTTTTCCACTATGCTCAGAGCGCGCAAAGCGGTTTCTAGAAAAGTTTACCGTCGCACGTGGAGGGCCTATTTTGCCTGGTGTGAGGCTGGGGCCCTGTCCCCACTTTTGTTCTCCATCAGCAGGCTCCTTGCCTTCCTGCAGCGCGGGGTGGCTCAGGGGCTGGCCTTGAGTACTGTGAAGGGTCGAATCTCTGCCTTGGCGGTGCTTTTCCAGCGGCCTTTGGCGTCTAATGCTCTGGTTCGCACCTTTGTTCAGGGGGGTGACACGCATTGCTCCCCCTGTCCGCTCGCCTTTGGCTCCGTGGGATCTGAATCTCGTGCTTTCGGTGTTGCAGGAATCCCCGTTTGAACCTCTTTGGGGGATTCCGCTTCTATCTTTGCCACAGAAGGTGGCCTTTCTGGTGGCCATCACTTCCGTTCGGCGGGTGTCAGAGTTGGCTGCTTTGTCCTGCAAGTCCCCGTTGCTGGTTTTGCATCGGGACGAGGTGGTTCTCCGTCCTCGGCCGGCGTGCCTGCCAAAGGTTGTGTCGGCATTCCATCTGAATGAGGACATTGTCTTACCTTCCCTGTGTCCGCAGCCGGTCCATAGAAGGAGCGTGCGCTCCACTGTTTGGATGTGGTTCGCGCTCTTCGTGTTTATTTGGAAGCTACGGCTTCTTTCCGCGGGACCGACTCCCTGTTCTTGTTCACGGATGGTCCTCGTAAGGTTCGGGCCGCGTCGGCGGCTGCCATCTCTAGGTGGATGCGTACTGTTGTGACTCAGGCGTACGCCGTTAAGGGGCGTGAGCCTCCATTTTTTGTCACTGTCCATTCTACTAGGGCTGTTGGGGCTTCCTGGGCTTTCCGCCACGGGGCCTCTGTTTCTCAGGTTTTGTAAGGCCACTCTTGGTCTTCTGTTCACAACTTTTGTTAAGTTCTACAAAGTGGACGTTTTAGCATTGGCGGATGCTGGTTTGGGGCGCAAAGTGTTGCAGGCGGCACTTTGAGGGGTCTTTTGGGTGTTTTGTTTGTTGTTGCCCATCCCTCAGTGTGTTACGGCTTGGTGACGTCCCTACCATTCAGGATCTCCGATCTGTTGCCTGTGTCCTTCAATGAACGGGAGAGAAAATAGGATTTTTTGTACTCACCATAAAATCCTTTTCTCTCCGTTCATTGAAGGACACAGGCCCCGCCCTCTTTATGGGGTGTACACTCCTAACTGCTTGTTACTAAACTGGAGACTTGTCAGCAGGTGGGGGGTTTGGCCACCGGCAGGGGCCGCCCCTAGGCTGTAATTGGTCTTTAGTTTTGTGCCTAGCGTCCTTCTCCTGCAGGTGGCGATATTACCCTACCATTCAGGATCTACGATCTGTTGCCTGTGTTCTTCAATGAACGGAGAGAAAAGGATTTTACGGTGAGTACAAAAATCCTATTATTTCCATGATCCCAGGAGTTCTGGCTCGTGTGTTAATGTGACTGTGTATAGACAAAACAATCACAGCAGATAAATATTGTCTAGTGGAACGTCGATCAGATAAGTTGGAAGATTGGGTGATCATTGCTTCAAGTCAGTGTCTCAGAAATTACTGAAGATCTCGTATGATATGCACTATTGGAAGTACATAAACATGCATGTTTAATTTGATAAATATTCCTTGGAAGTCTGATTATTCCTGCTGGAACATCCAGAGGTATTCTCCATGTACGAGTACAGAAAAGGTCACATCCCTATTTGTTATGGGAATCTGTATGGTCAGAATGCTCCAGCAGCCTTTGGGTTTGGTGCTATAAATGGCGCTCTGTGAATGTTTGGCTGTGTTGTAGCAATGAATTGTTGAAAGCAGTGAAGTCATTTCGCCATCCTTTGTACAGTCAGGATATTGCAGTGCATGTGCCCTGATGACATGGAGGATTTAGTCTGACTTCACTGTAAATATGTTTCGGTAGTAAAGTCAAAACTGACAAGAGGCCAGCAAGGTCTTGGGGGCAGAGTAAGAAGTTTGCCTTACGATAGATCCACCTAATGAATTAACACCTTTTTAATTCAAGATGCACACAATGAATGCTCTTTAGTGCTGTTATAAGCAATATGCTCTAAGCATGTCTCTAATATGTGTTTCTGGTTGGAAATAGGAAACTGGCTCTGGAAACTTGAGTCAGAAGTCTGATGAAGATGACTTTGTGAAAGTTGAAGATCTGCCTCTTAAACTTGCTTTGCCTAAGGTATTCAGTCAGTTTTTAAAACTTCAGAAGTGATACAGAAGTGATACATTTCACTCGAGATACATTTTGTATCTAGTGGTTGAAATGTATCATTTAACATCAGGCTCTCCAGCTGTCAAAACAAATAGCAGAGAGGTGAGTCACTGCTACCTCTCTGCTATCTTCAGCTGTCAGATACGGGATCGCTATTTAGCGAACCCGTATCTGAATGTAAAGGCTTCATTCTTTCATTAATGAAAGAAAGAAGCTTTTAAAAAAGCTTAACTATTTCATTAATGAATGTCTCAATAGTGAGGCATTAATTAATGACTGGAACTGCTGAGAATCAGCAGTTACCAGCATTACAGAGGCTAATATAACTCGGCACGTACAGTGTACGTGGCCAGTCATATAGCCACTTTGTGACGGGACGTACACTGTACGTCTCCCGTCACGAAGGGGTTAAATGTATGTTCTTTCAGGTTCAAACACTAATGTTTATTATCATTCCACAGGCAGAACTGATGGCTGAAATGGAAAATGAGCAGCTAAACAATAATCTCTGCAATGAAATTTTGAATGGACAAGGAAATGGTGTTGATGAGCTGGCAGGAGATGCTTTGTTACTGAAAGAGCCAGGTAAGTTCCCGACTGTTCACGTTATAATATTTCCATACCTGGCTGGTTCCTTACACTCAGTCATTTCCACTGTGACATGTATTGGTGGTGTAATGAAATTGGGCTATATGTGGACCAACCAGTTTCTTCTGATAATGTTCAAACTGCAATGCTACACATGATGCGACAATTAAAGGAGAACTATGAGGTGAATGCTTTTCACTCACCTCATAGTTCTAGCCGACCTGTGACAATGAGACTGTCACAGGTCGGCTCAGTAGATCGGGAGGTGAGCGAACACATACCGGGTTCGCTCACCTCTCGATCTGTCACGGCTCTCTGCCGTGACGGGAAGGGTTGGATTCCCTCCTCCCCGCTCCGATCTGCCAGCGCTGACTGGCGGAACGGACGGGGGAGGGGGCGGGTACAGCTGGCTCTGCCTCTAGATAGGCAGAGCCAGCTGTCACTCACGCAGCTGGGCGGATCCCGTCATCTAAGTCGGGATCCGCTGCGGCGTCTCAGTATACCGCGAGCTACCCTAAGCACAGTATACTGAGCTTAGGGTGACGGGAGGACGCTAGTTTGTGTCCTCCCATTACCCTAAGGAGAACTATGGGGAAAAACACTGACCCCATAGTTCTCTTTTAAGGCATCTGGTCTTGTGGGTTTTTTCTTTTTGTGACTTGTGCATCATCTGGTCTTTCGAGATGTGTGGGTACTCCTATTCATTAAATATACAGCAGATTTAAAAGATCCTTCATTCTATCTAAACAAAACTACAAATGCATATCCAACGCGTAAGATACAATGGGGGGGGATTTATCAAACTGGAGCAGACAGAATCTGGAGCAGTTGCCAATGGCAACCAATCAGCATCACTCTTCAGTTTGCTCAGTTGGGATTTGAAAATGAGAGATAGAAGCTGATTGGTTGCCATGCACAGTGCTCCAGATTTTGTCCCAATGTGTGTCCTGTTTCCAAAAACAAACTTTTTATGTGACAAACATTTATCCTTTGATGGATACAGTTCAAGTATACAGCAATTTAGAATCTTTTTATTCGGATATCTTTGTGTTAAAAAAAACATTCTCTTGGGAGAAACATAAGTAGTACCCACCAGTTGTGAGTAACATATGTGTGCATACTATTTCACACAGTATTTGTATGTTCTGATGGAGCAACTGTGTGGTGCTGACCAAAGTCGAGAATAAATCTGAGATTGTCAGCACTCCATGTGACAGATTGAAGTGGAGTCTATTTTCACTTCTCGTTTCAAAACCGCATAGTGGTTTGTTTTCTTGTTTTTTTTTTCCCCCCCCTTCAAATGATTTGCACAAAGGTGAGCAAATCTGACTTTACTTGCATGTCCCTGGAGATCTTAGACTCAGGCTTGTATATGTACAAAGTGGTTTTTACAGGTAAATTTATAAGGATTACGACTCCCTAAAATAATGCTAAAAAAACCCCAGAAAGGTTTGGAAAAAACAGTTATGTTTCTAAGAGCATGAAAAAGAGCCTATTGTACTGAACACACCCTGTAGGAAATATATGTATGAGAGTTTAAGACTTTCAACAGGTAAATGCCTATTTTTAGTGGAAAAAAAAAAAAGAAGGTTCCTTGTTTAGGCGATATTTGTTTGTGAGCTGAACATTTTTAGCAGATACTTAGAAGATAAACATAATGAATGCAGTTAAAGTATCTTAGAGAATTTATCAGAGGGATCCAGGAGTAAGCAGCTTTATAAAACACCACATGAGTACCTACCTTTATAAGCTATAAGATTTGCCCATATGATTACAAGCCTATCAATTAGATTCTGCAGCAGACTCAGGTACAGTTTGGTAAAGCTACTTGTTCTGGCCTGCAGCTCCCTGGATCACTGAGTAGGAGCAGTATATTGGGGCAACTTTACATATACAGTATATGTAGACAAGCTCATAGAGGATGAATCTATACCATGTCCGATCAGACTGCTTAACACTAGGGTTGATCACTGTGCCAGGATTATCTATGGTATCAAATCCTTCCTGAGATCAGTGATAGAACGAGCACCCTAAAAAGTTAGTTTTTTTTCTTTAAAGAGCCCCCTAAAGCAAGGCAACCAAATGGATAGGAACATAAATGACATTTGTGATGACAGACCCCCTGCTACATGGAACAATAACATCTGTTTGCTCAGTTTATTTAAAAGTGTTTAATGTGTAATTTGTTTTTTGTTGCAGAAAGTAATGGATCTCATTCTGGATGAAACAAAAAAGCAAAATCCACTGAATTTCAAAGTTTAAATCTGCACTATACCTTCTGAGTTTGTAATGAAATGTTAGGACACTGCCGTTTAGGTCCTGGTTTAAAAAAATAAAAAGGAACTGCCCGTGGCAGTACTGTTCTTGTTGGAAACCTCAGTTGATCCAAAAGTATAAACACTGTTCTCTATGTTCTCCTAATCATTCTTTGTATGACTTTTTGTAAATTCTGAATTGTTAGAATGATGTTCTAAATAAAGTTTGGCTTATCGTATTTTTTTTATTTATTATCCCCCTACAGTACCCGTGTCATGATGAGAAGTATGGGGGCTGTCATTCCTGAAAATACTAGTTGCCCATCTGTCTGGCTCCCATGATCTTAATTCAAACCTGTAACATGCATGCTGTAAAAAAATAAATAGAATTTCTTATATCTAAACATATTCTGAGTCAGTAGGTTAGGAAGCAATATAGACAGGTGGGGGGTCTAACCCTATCAGGAGAGGTCAGCAAAGGCAGCTTATATAAAGCACCTTGAGAGGTTCCTTTTCAAGCAGCATAAGGTTTAAAGCAAACAATCGCAGCCGGTTCAGATTTAGGGGGGTGCTGTCAGCCACAGAGACACAGGGAAGGGAACTGGCCATTCCCTGTTCACTCTGGCATGGCTCTTCGTTGCACTACCCAAAAGTGATTCCAGGTTGGACTCATAGAGCAGATTCTGCTCAGCAGAAAGTGTGCTGAATTAAGTTCTGTTCACTTAACAAAACAGTGTATACTAATGGACTGCTGGTTGGGTTCCTTGCATCTCTGTCACTGTCTCTCACACTGCAACAGTTTGTGTCACATTATCACTTTGCCTGCGGGAGAGACAACTGGAGAGCCATAACAGAGTTACGGGGAGCGATAGAGCTATCGGTAGCTGTAGAGCCCCACCAGGAATCGGGGCCTAACTGTGAGGACCAGTTCCTGGAGCCCAGAATCAAGGAAAGAATATGTCTGCTGCACATTTCCTAAATCACATTACTGAAGAGATCACACTAAGAGACATAGTGAATGGCATACTGCATAATGCAACATAGACATCCCTTGTGCAAAATGACATCATTGAAATTGGGGAGTCTTGTGTTGTATTGCATCATAAATAGGCATGGCAATGCTGACACCGCAAGGTTCTGTTTAAAGAGCGATGGGACACGTGCAACACAGGGAATCTATCATTAATTATTCTGATCCTGAGGAACACCTTGTTGGTTTGCTGGACCTAAGTCAGTTGGATGCTGAGTACATCACAACACAGATGCTGAAACATCTCTCAGATTGGACCAACAGTACTAACCTCATAATAAGAATAAGAGGTGGGGTGCAGGCATTGCTACAGAATGATTATTGTAACCGTGTATGTATGAAATATGTCAACCAATCGGCTTCTTCTGGCAGTTTTGCGTGCTATGCCAGCTCAGCCATGTATCCAACCTTTGTGTTATCAGGGTTACTCCACTCATTCTTTCATCGTCAATACATTACACGGCACTACAGTCATCTGTGAAAGGATTACTGGGTATATGGTGGACCAGTCACCAAGATGTGGCCAGGGGTGTGTTTTGAAAATCAGCATGCTGTCTTGGATCTTCTAAGATTTCAGAGAATAATGTTCGGATAGATACATGTACAGGAGCATCAGGACTATTACTACAGCTAAGCAAACAAGTTTTTGAAAATAGGCGCATTTCCTGCCTAGATTCTTGAAGCCTACTAATGCTGTTCTGCAAGCTCACCTGTAGAACTCTGCAGTGCTGGGGAGGATATTACTGCCTGTGTGCAGTCACTGAAAGATATGCGAGGAAATAGTTTATCTACTTTGTTTCAACAAACACATAATCCACCTGCAACAAAGACACCAACGACCAGGCAGCTCACAGATGGCGTTCTCTCTATTCTATTGTCGGACTGAGACCGATTCCTCCAAAACACACTAGGCTCAATTCACTAAATGTTATCGCATGCGGTCATATTGTCATGTGACCTTTCTCAGTAAAATATCCCATGCTATAAGAAAAGGGTGAGTTCATTAAAAGAAAAAAACAATGGCTAATGCAGTAAATACCACAAACGCTAAAAAAAAAACTAAAAATCTTATGAAAAATGGGATGTAACAAAGCCAATTCATAAAGTAAGCAGTAATTGGCACATGGCTGTGGCTGTCAGTATTAGCACAATCTGAGGAAATGGAAGTATTCTAGAAACCATTGCTGAAACAGTCATTCCTTGTGGAGTGCCTTAAAACGTTCCAGTCAACAAGGGACCTAATTCTGCAACTTCATGATGAGTTACATCTTATTCTGGAGCCCAGCACGCAGTGTAGTCATGTGAGGTTGTGGCATTTTCACAATCCTCATTCTCACGAGTTCTTACTGATGTAATAGGCTGGTTTTGCGTAATCCCTCCTAAATACAACTACACTCACCAGCCACTTTTATAGGCACATCTGTTCAACTCCTCGTTAATGCAAACATCTAATCAGCCAATCACGTGGCAGTAACTCAAAACATTTAGGCATATAGACATTGTCAAGACTATCTGCTGACGTTTAAACAGCATCAGAATGGGAAAGAAAGGGGATTTACCCTTCCTCACCAAAGAAACCGCCAAATTACTCATCCACTCTCTTGTTATCTCTCGTCTTGACTATTGCAACTCCCTTATCATAGGCCTACCTCTACAAAGGCTATGATGAATGCAGCTGCTAGACTCATCCACCTAACCAACCGCTCAGCGTCTGCACCCCCCTACTGACTGCCTTTAGGCGATCCCTTAAGACTCATCTCTTCAGGGAAGCCTATCCCACCTCACCCTAACCACTGAACAATCACTTTCTCAAACAATCATCCCCACGCAGCTACCTCCTCATGTATCACTTGCCCCTCCCTTTTAGATTGTAAGCCCTCACGGGCAGGGCCCTCCTTACCATCTTGTCTTAAATTGTATTGTGACTGTAATGTCTTCCTTATATTGTAAAGCGCTGTGCAAACTATTGGCGCTATATAAATCCTGTATAATAATAATAATTTAAGGGACTTTGAACATGGCATGGTTGTTGGTGCTGAGCGGGCTAGTCTGAGTATTTCAGAAACTGGGATTTTCACGCACAACCATCTCTAAAGGTGCCCATACACTGCACGATTATCGTACGAATAAAACCCCTCGACGATCGGAATATCGTACGATCATCGTGCGACGCACCCAACTTGTCTCGATAGAGGTCGATCCGATAATCGTACGACCGCACTAATAATCGTACGATTTCGATCGACCGACAGAAGTAATCACTTATCAAATTGTCTCCAAAAGGAGAATGGACATGTTATTCATGTTGCATGGTTTGCGTTGCATGTGGTTCATTGCAATTATTAGGGGGTCACTTTCAGCAGCCTCATGTGTGGTGCACATGGGGAGTGGTCAGCATGTGTGTCAGCTATATGAGGAGATATGATTTTGGTGTGAGCATTGGTTCTTGCATCTGTACGCAACATGTAGCCCCAGCAATGGCTGAGCAAGTGGTGCATGTGGGTACCAGAACAGAGGTGTGGATGCTGCGAGTACAGCCAGCTGCCGTCATTCTTCCGATTGCTCGATCGCTTAACGCATGCGCTGAACAAACAGTGCGACCATTGACGAACGATTACTCATTGAACGATTATCGTATGATTACGCACAGGTTTTCGAACATGCTAGGTAGTCAAACGTCGTACGATTGTACTGTATCCGCAGTTGCACGCTACTCAGACACTGCGCGATTATCGTACGAAAAACCGATCGCATACGATTATCGTACGATAATCGTGCAGTGTATGGGCACCTTAAAGGAGAACTATGACACGAGTGATTTCCACTCACCTCATAGTTCTAAGCCGACCTGTGACAATGAGACTGTCACAGGTCAGCTCAGTAGATCGGGAGGTGAGAGAACACATACCGGGTTCCCTCACCTCTCGATCCTGTCACGGCTCTCTGCCGTGACAGGGGGAGGGGCTGGATTCCCCTCTCCCCGCTCCGATCTGCCAGCGCTGACTGGCGGAACGGACGGGGGAGGGGACGGGTACAGCTGGCTCTGCCTCTAGATAGGCAGAGCCAGCTGTCACTTACGCAGCTGGGCGGATCCCGTCATCTAAGTCGGGATCCGCTCCAGGTGCGGCGTCTCAGTATACCGCGAGCTGTAGCTCGCGGTATACTGAGCTTAGGGTGACGGGAGGACGCTAGTTTGTGTCCTCCCGTTACCCCAAGGAGAACTATGGGGAAAAACACTGACCCCATAGTTCTCCTTTTAAGATTTACTGTGAATGGTCTGAAAAACAGAAAATATCCAGCGAGCCGCAGTTCTCGGCGAAAATGCCCAAGTGGCCAAAATGGGACCAAATAAAAGGCATTTTTTGTTCCTTGGCAGGTTTTCTTAATGTTATGGGTACTATTCACTGCATCCATGTACCATGTACCTCCCCCCAGGAAGTGACAAAAAAAAAATGAACTAGTAATATGAGATATAAAACTGTGTTTCTAAATGGTCACATTTGTGAATTACTGAATGTATTTCTGTGAATGAAATGCTTTTTTTGTTAAATAATGCACGTGTTATTTTACCACAAAACTTTGGACTCAGTTCACTAAGCGTTAAATGCCTCCTAGTGTCTCTCCAAAAAAAAAAACTAATTCCTTTTTAGAGCTTGAGACCTTCTGCAGCTAGTTGCTGACTCAAGATTTGCTGACCGCCTGATATGAAATTCCTATTGCAAAACCCACATTGCGCAAGACATTGACCCTAGAGGCGGAACTGTCTGCTGTTTGCAATAGTGTAGCGTTCCCTGGGCTGCATGTAACTGCTCTGGTGATTGCGGCATCCTCGGCATCATGACAGTTCATTCTCCACACTCACCTGTGTTCCTCTGCACAATTATGCATGACAGAAAAAAGGAATTTCATGATTTTGGCTCATGAGAAGGCACTAGCCAATAATCTAGACATGGATGAGGCTCTTTCGCTGATGAGTAATAATTGTGAATGGGTGACGGCGTGTAGTTTGAAAAGTTAGTCATTTCATTGCTTCCATTTGCATGTTCCGAGCCATTCGTTCTGCAAAACCAGATGAATCCAGATTGGTGTGGTACGCTGTCTTGGTAAGACTCCTGGCAGATGATCGCCTGTCCCAAGGACCTTTTTGCCATCCTACCTCATGACAGCTGGCTATAACAGCACGCCTATTAAAGCCTTGGTTCTCTTTTTGAGTTAGGGGCATCTATGAATGTGTGTTTCGTATGATGCTAGTAAGGATAAAGTTTATGGTTGGACATGGAAGGAGTCCCTCCCATTGTCTGGATGTGTTTCGGGTGGTGATGGTCTATCTCTCAGCCTCTGCTTTTTCAGAAGTACTGATTACTTTTTGGTTGGAGCCGGTAAGGGTACACCGGCTTATCTGTTCACCTTCTCTAGGTGGCTCAGGCAGACCATCATGATCACATGGTCTTGAAGAACTCTGGGTATATTAAATCGTAACCCTTGCAGTGGGGCTACTCTCTCACTGCAAGGGTGAAGTACTTCTTTTGTCTAGGGACCTAAAATAACAAAGATATACTCACCCAAATCTTGGACCCGGCTGCCTGCTAGACTGGTCCCTGCAGCCTTGCTCCCCTTTCGCTCCAGCGGTTCAAGGTCCCTTGAGTCATCACGTCCAATACAGTGTAGTGGACATGAGGATGCCAAGGGACATTCATTCACCAGAGTGGAGGGGGAGAGAGGCTGCAAGGACTGGTCTAGCAACCAGCCATGTCTGAGGTTCAGGTGATTATATCTGTTATTTTAGCGCAAGACAATCACTTAACCCTTGCAGCGCAGGGGGTAGTCCCACTCCAACGGTTAAGATTCCATATGCCTGGAGTTTTTCTTTAAAAATCAGGTTCCACCCTGTCCTATAAAGTTGCGTTCTACTAGATCTGCGAGTGCTTCTTGCTCATTTTGCCATCATGTAACCTTTCCCAGTTTGAAGGCTACCACCTGGTCTTCTGTTTTTCTTATATTTTTACCAGGTGGCTTTTCAGGCCTAATCTGATGCTAGCTGTGGGACGTCCCAACAGTCTAAGAATTCCTGTGTCCCCCAATGGACGAAAATTGAATTTTTTTTATTTTCTCTAAAATCCTTTTCTTGAAGTCCATTGAGGGACATAGGTCCCTCCCCTCTGTGTTTCCTTAATACTCTCTGTACTACTTTGCTACAAAACTTGGGGCATGACGGTTATGGGCGGGGTTAAACTGTGCTGGTTACTGACTTTTTTTTTTATTGTTGCTCGTGTCCATTTCTTCTGTAGGCAGCACTAAAGCCCGTGAGTCTTAAGGATTCAAAGAAGTTCTTTGTCCCTCAAAAGGACTCCAAGAAATAAGTAAAAATAATAGAAATAAATTATATATGTTGGGCACACACCTTACAACCATCGCAAGACTTTTGTCTTGCGATGGTTGTAAGGTACTTAAAAAAACGTACGATCTGCCTATGTTGCATAGGCAGATCGTACTTGCGATGATCGCAAGCCACGCCCCCTGAGGGGCGGGCTTCCGATGACCGCAATGCCGAACGGGCAGTGTGCGCTTGCGCACACCGGCCCGTGCGGCTGTTATCGTACGGACATGCCACAAGCCCGCCGAACATCGTACGATGCTCGGCGGGTTTTTGAACATGTCCGTAAGTTTAAAGTCGTGCGACCTTACAGTAGTAGAGGTCGCACGGCTTCCACACACCTTACGATAATCGCAAATCTGCAGAGATGGTGAAAACCGTGGGGTTTAGTTACTAAAGGAGTACATTTTTTCACCTAGCTCAGTGAAGCTTTATTAACTGTAGTTATCCACTTATTTCCAAATGAAATTCCTGTTTTATGAAAGCCCTAAATTGGGCAGAAATTGCAAATGTTCAGGCCAGAGCAGTCATTAAAATGTTTAAAGCTGTTGTGGCTGCCATACTGACCTGATCTCTGGTGCTGTCCCACTGCATACTCACCTATCCAGTGATGTGGCTCTGCTCCTCTAATGGGCCAACATTATTCAATCCACTTCCTGCGATCCAAGGGTGTCAAAGCTCCACCCCTGAACTCGCTGCAGAGAGGTGGCACATTAATACCTGGCACCACTCTCTGCATCGTTTAGGATCTGCCCACCCCCTGTAGAAGAGGGTATAGAACGCCTGTGACATCACCAGACTATCAAGCTTATTCCAATATGAAAAGCATAAAAACCACTGATATAAAGAAAACTTCTCCAATGTAATGATACAACATTACATAACTGCATACAGTATCATGTGTTAAAGCAAAGTGTCCAAACTAAGAACTCTACAATACAGTGCAAAAAGTGTGCAGCTTTCAACAAACTATGTCTGCTGCCCAGGCAGTTTCCTTTAGTGGTGCTCTGCTTTTGACATTGATGCAGCTCTTCTCACTTTGTGATGGTCTGCGACAGAAGTGCGAATATTGCGCTATTTCAGCATAACAATTGCTGGCTTTTAAAGGCTCTCACTGATGGAAATCTCTGCCATTCAATGACAAAATGTTAGAACTGCTCTTGATCACTTCTGATTTTAGCACTGAAGTCCTATAAACAGCTATGAAATGTAATTTATACACAAAGATATTCATTTTATAGTTATTAGCAATTCCATTTTGGAAATTCATTTTAATTTAATCTTATTCTCAAGCGCTGATTCTTAGCAATGGCATTTCATTTTTGTAATGCATTAGCTTTAGTTGGAAGTAAATGTAAACTAAATGAATGGGACAAATGCATCCACTGATCTGCTGACACTGCAGCTTAATTGCCTGTCTGAACTGATGATTGTGTCTGTTTAAAGGACGTAAAGGATACAAAAGGATGTTCTCCTCCATCTCTTCTACAATAAAAGCGTCTTACCTGGCTGCTAAAGTGCAGATACTTGGCATTTTCATGAGAACTACCAGGGTTGCTGCAGTTGCAGCTGGGACCGGGCTCAGGCACTCCACCACTGTCCTGAAATCATTAGTCTGTATTGTTTTAGAAAAACTGTCACATGACAATAAACACAAATGTATCAGTACTTGTATCTGTGAGTATTGGACAAGTAATTGGTGCATCCCTAAAAAAACAGCAATGTACAAATCAGTAGCCACTTCTCCTTCAGAATGACAGTTGCCTCCTAACTATTTAATTTTTCCCTAGTCTAGTCCTGGAGCTAGAAAGTATCTGTACTTGGTATCTGAATATCCCTAATCAGGACTATAATGTAAATAATTGAGGACATAGTGAGAGGAATTTATCAAATCTGGAGCCAGCTGTGCATGGCTACCAATCAGCTTCTCTCTTTTATTTTCAAATCTTAAAGTGACAAAGTCAAAAATGTTTTTCCCTCCCCCCAATGTTAATGTTAGCACTTACCTTAAATAAGGTTTCTTAATCCGATCTTCCTCTTCTTTCTGTCCTTTTCATCTGTCCCTCCAGCGGTGCGGCGGCTCTCCGATCCAGCGCTGACTCCTCTCTGCTTGCAGGCACTTCCGATCCAGCGGTGTCTGCATGTGTGTGCACGCGTCCATAGACTTACCTTGCGTCTCTACTCGTCTCCCGCCCGAAAATCCGAACTGCGCATGCGCCCGCCCCAAGATGCTTTGCGGCCGCACGAGCAGTCTCGGATTCTCGGGCGGGAGCGCGCAACGAAAACAGGGTAAGTGTAAACCGCTGTTAAAGCGTTTTTTTTTTTTTGCCTCGCTAGCAGTAGATATAGGCAAAAAAAACGGAGGGTTTAGAACCCCTTTAACTGAACAAACTGAAGCACAGCTGCTCCACTTTTGATACAAAAAAAAATTGTGTCCCCAATGATGAATGAACAAGAAGTGCTCTATATCACTTCCTATTCATTCGTGATTGTGGGCATAGTAACTCATACTACAGGTGAAACTCGAATAATTAGAATATCGTGCAAAAGTAATTGCAGTAAGTGCTGCAAAAGGGGCCCAAACCAAGTACTGAGTACATATGCATGCTTGTACTTTTCAGAGGTCCGATATTGTTCTATGTACAATCCTTGTTTTATTGATTGCATGTAATAATCTACTTTTTTGAGGTTGTGGATTTGGGGTTCTTGGGGTTTTCATGAGCTGTAAGCCATAATCATCACAATTATGACAAATCACGGCTTGAACTATCTTGCTTTGCATGTAATGAGTCTATCTCATATATTAGTTTCACCTTTTAAGTTGCATTAGTGAAATAAATGAACTTTGCACGATATTCAAATTATTCGAGTTTCACCTGTATATCCACAGTTTATGAATGGACAGGAACACTCAGTTAAGAGGCTTCCTGTTCATTTATAAAAGGAGATACAGAAAAAGAGAGATAGAAGACACAGAGTCCTTAATCTCTTGTTCTATTTCAAAAGGTAAATATCAGGGTTCTGTTTAGACCCCTAATATTTCCCCAGAGCCCCTTAAAGTAAAAATAAATTTAAAAAAATTAAAATGGTTAGAAAAAAACAATTTTGGTTTCAGCCTGACACATTTTTATTTTAGTTTTAGTTTCGGACTGAAAATTCAATTTCAGTGCATCCCTAACTTTAGCCGTACTGGCCCTTTGTGGACCTTTCAGTAATTTTAGAAGTCTGCATTAAATAAATTCCTAACCCGTTACAATATACAGTAATAAAAAAAATAAAAAAAAGCTATACCTTCTTTCCCATTAAAAAGTAGACTTTGAGCTCCAGTCTGGTCATTTTTTTTGCCTAGGATGAATTGATTAGGATTCATGATGTTTCATTGCTGCTTGTTAGTACCAGGAGGTGGCGATGCGGTCTTAGAACTGGTAGCCTGTGAGGATACAAATATGAGAGCTGTCTGTGCTAACTAAAAGTTGGCTATACACATACACAGGTCTATTCACTAAAGGGTGAAGAGTTGGGTGAAGAGTTTGGAGAAGGCAGGAGAAGTGAACAATCTAGGACAAAATAGCCGATTTGGAAAAATTCTCCAATTCAGCTCACTTTCCGGTTCAGCTATGTTGTCCTAGATTGTTCCCTTCTCCTGCCTTCTCCAAACTCTTCACCCTCCAGTGAATAAACCTGATCGTTTTTTCTTATGCAGCCCGCAAGCCTGATCAAGAGGATAACCACTAGATTCCCCCATCCATGCTAAACATCGGCCCTGCCAGCTATTGTATTCTGAGATCCAGTGCCTGCGGCTGTTGGAATACCCAAACAATAGCTGCAGGTAATTAGCTGCAGTCACTTTTCGGCCGATAATTTTCCACCTGGCTCCTTGCTGACAGGGCCTCCCACAGTTAGAAAATTGCCCGTTTCATATGAATTGCTCAAAATTCTAACAGTGAATGGCCGTATTTATTTTGAAAGTTAAAATCCTAAGGCCCATCATCTTTATCTTTTCATCTTTACTTAGTAAATCACTTACTTGGAACAGAGATGCATAATATGCATGTTCCAGGCGTGTGACTCACTATGTAATGAAGAAAGGATGAGCAAAACAACTCTGGAATGGTGGCCCATATTTCTGTCCACCTCCTGGCACTTACTCTTGTCCTGAAACAAGGAGGCGACGGCAAAGGAAAATTAAGGTAAGTATCAGAAAATTAGGGTAACGTGTGCTACAACTTCCCTTGATACCCGTAACTGACTATTCAGCACTTTTACAAGACTGTGTGAGAGTGAAAATCTTGCTGTTTTCTAGTCAAGGGGACGGAGCAAAGCCGGTCTGGACACAGTCATATTACAGCAGCATCAGAGCCTGCACGAATTGAGCTGAGACAGAGGAAAGCGAGTGGGCTGTTGCCTGTTGATTATATACAGCTTTTTGATCCAACTGTGTCTGGGACACACTACCGTGGAGATTCCATCACAATTCTTCCTACTGTGCGGCCGCATATGTTTGAAACAATCCCTGGATGTTTCTCTAGATTGGAAATTGAATCCCGCGGGTCAGTGAGAGTTCCAAGAAGCTGGAGGGAGAGATGCCCATAAAGCCTCTGGCCCTATTAGGGAGGCATACTCTCTGGAACCCAATTGCTACACACTGATATGCTCCATTGAAAAACTTCACTTATGCAATATTGCGGGATCCAACCAGGACTGTCCCTCTTTCTGAGCCACATATAATGTGAGTAAGCTCTGATACTTTGTATCCATCTCTGAAATACAGCCACTGTATCTGCATCAGTGACTTTTTGCCACTTAGGTGGCTTGCAGATTATCACCCGCACTATTACATGTGGGTAATCCAAGGGAAGTCATTTTAATTGTTGTTATGGGTGTTTATACATGTTGTTTTTCTATCATTAAATATTGAAATTTACTTATTATTACTTATGTGTAACCTGTTCACTGGACCAGCTCCATTTCAGGGATTTCTTTGTCTAGGGGACAATCAGTTTTTTGATAAGTATCAGAAAAATGATTTTCCAGCAGAGAAGACTGCAGATAGACAAATGAGACTAAGAATATGCAGCAGTATTTTATTCATACAGCACACACCCATGAAAACAACAAAACATATTTCTGCAGGAAAACACTGAGAAACTCTTCATGAAAAGCAAAATGGAAGTAAAAAGAAAAAAAGAGCTGCACATTTTTTTTATTTTGCAATGTGCATTATTTAGGGCTTCCTAATATCACGTCAGATTAACGATCATTCAAATGCCGACTGGAACATTTGTTGTCCTATTTTGATATAAGCTTCTCTCTCCTCATCCGTCATGAAGGACACCAGTGTGGGGTTCTGACTGACCTCACTGTACACATGGGGCTGACCACCGACCATGACCACTGGATCTACAGCTTCTCCTTCCTCCTCCTGCTCTGCGCTGCTACTGGGGTTTATTGGAGCAGGCTTTGTGCGCTTTTTCTCATCATCAGATTCACTAGTGTCGCTGTCTGAATCACTTTTAGAAGTCTGGGTTGGCGTGGGGCCAGATCCAGATTTCATTTCATGGATTAGAAGAGTTCTGAACACTTCATTGTCACCGCCACTGTCTTTCTTGTTGGCATTTTCATCAATGTCTGGCTCATTAGTTTCTGTGGAAGAAATGGAAAGGAGTAAAGACCAGCAGAAGCTGAACACCTAAGATATGCTAAATGTGCTCCTTAAGTGATAGAATTCCTTGAGGTAATATTCCTTAAGAGGCCATTTTAGCACGCCTTAAAATGCTAGTGCAATTTGGAGACCCATGATATATATGTTACAACTTGCTATTTGTATGCCAAAAACCATGACTAGCCAAGGGCCCTACCATAGGCAAGGGTGCCTCATTCTCCAAAAGCACAACCAGGCTCAGGAGCTCGATGACATTGTAAATTTACAGATGGTGAAGCTAAAAGCCCACGGTCGGTTTTAAATGAAAACAACACATGTGGTGTTTTGGGACAATAAAATAGGCTAATTAAATATAGCACACGGAAAACATCAAACCGTACTTGTGTGAATTGAACTCCTGATCATCTACGCAAGAAGTCATTTTGAAATGGAAAATCAGTTTGAGAAAATGTAAGAAAATATCTATTTAGGAAACTAGGCATACATAATATTTTAAACTGTAGTCAGTTCTTCAGGAACAAATCCATAGTAAACCTGTGCTTGGTCACGCAGAGCAAAACTACAAGTTTGGTTTAAAGTGTGGAATTACATCAGCATACAGCTCTGCATGCTGATACAAAATCTTACATTTATTAGCTAAACAAACATATTTTACTTACAATTTCTTTTTCCCCCCCACTTCCTGTTCTAATTTTGGCACAGATGATGTAATGTGCCAAAGTGTTGCATCCTGGGAAGGTTATATCAGCTGAGCATTGCTGGGAAATCTCTTCTGTAATCTCACAAGATCTCAGGGAAAGGCATTTTCCTCTCCTGAGATGATGTGCATGGTCACATGTCCTAGTCACATGTGCCAGAGTTCCAAGAAGTAAAGGGAGATCTAATAATCTGCCCATAGTTAATATGGCCACTGTCAGAAGGCTGGGGAAGAAAACAGAAATGAGGTATGCAAAAAATAAAAAACCTGCAGATATATAGAATTATCAGTTTGTAGATTGTCATTTCTAAACATTTCTAAAGTTGCCTTTGTTGTTATTTTGAAGATATGGGTAAAGTTCCTCTTTAATGCTCCCTCCCCATCAGCACATACTTTTCCTTCACTCCCCCTTTATAATGTGAATAAATATAAAATTAGTTTGTCTTCCACCCCTTTCCCCCCCACACCGGACTTACCTGACTCCTACAGCCGCTCAGCTTCCTCGTCTTTGGCGGCCAGGGGGCGCGGCCGAGTGAAGAGGGTCCGTCCTCTCCCAGCTGAAGAATGTGCTGCAGACAAGTGACACACAGAGGTGCCTCTCTATCCCGCACAGCCGCTCATACATGCAGAGCGGCGGGGGATGGAGCGGCGCTATCTGGAGGGGGGGGCATGAGGAAGCATTCGGGCCCTCTGCTTCCTCTCTGGGCCCCCCCAACATGCGGAACGCCAGGGCCCGCTCGCAATTGCGACCCTGGTAGTTCCGCCAGTGCCCCCATTTATATTTAGCCACGGAGAGGAAAGAATATACACAGTGCATCTAGATATGGGAGAACATTCAACTCAGGTTAGGTTCCCAACCGCAGCGACTCCTCACTGCGCGACAATCGTGCACAAAACTGCGCGGATTGCTGCACGGACATGGAGTAGCCCACTGCTAAGTGAATGCGCTAAAAAAATCTGCACATCATGTGTTGCAAAACAAAGGTACATGTACCTTTTTCTTTTAGCGATTGCCGCACGGATGTCACCCCAATGAAATCAATAGGGCCACGCGGCAACCGCTGTGTGCACTATCACATGATCGCACGTCCCGGGTGTCGTGCAGGTGTGAACCTAGCCTTACTCCCCTGCCTTTCATGTGGTAGCATCGGTGCTTGGTGATTAGCCCACTGCTGCCACAGGGAGACAAGGAGGTTCATTTACTCAAGTCAAATCGGCTGTTTACTTTGTAGGGGAAGTTTCCTGTTAGCTTAGTGAATGGCGTGGAGCTCTGCTGACTTCCATCACCAAATCATGTGCAAGCAAAAATACAGTTTTTTTTAAATTTTCACTTGACATGATTGGGTATTCTTTGCAAAGAGCGTTTTCATCACATTCACTAGGCTAAGGGAAACTTCCCCTGCAAAGTGCAAATTCCCTTGCAAAGTAAACAGCCTATTTTATTACATCAACCCCAAGGAGTCATCAGATCTATATTGGCTTCCACTACAGGAACCCGGTGCTACACAGGACTTCCTTTGCTTGCTCCTATTCGTGGGGAAACTAAGGAAATGTAAGTATATGCTTCTGGGGAAGGGGGATTAAAAGCAAACCTGTTGTTTTGCCCTGTTCTTGTTGAAGTGAAACATAACATTATTTTTGGTATTTATTTTTCAACCACATTGGTGTCCCCCATTTAAAGGTTCAGCATCATTATACACAATAATGACTTCCTAAATGCATAGTAATGTGGAATAGTTACTTTATTCTAGTTTGCCACTTCTGCTTCATGCAGAAGAATACAAAAAAAAAAAAAACTAGGTAAAAAGGGAATTTATCAGCCAAGGCACACACAAAAAAGCTGTTCAGGTTTAAATCCATGTGCTAATACCTGGGACAGATTTAGCAGGAGATTGCAGATTTATGTGTAAATGTCCCATTTTACAGGGTGGAAGTGACTTTTCACATATATAAACCATGTACATGACCATATGTCGTTCTATTTGTGTGATGAGTCATTGCAAGTTAAAAAAAAAAATACATGTGGAGCAAATATTGTATTCCGTGTGATACTGGGCACAGGGGACTCAACAGACTGCAGATCTGTTGCTACATAAGATAGTCCTCGATTAATATGGGATAGGTTGATGATTCAGTCCATGCCTTGCTTGATAAATCCCGTTCCCCTCAACCCACTGCATGAGTTATAGATTATTGTCCATCCTTATACCATAGGTGTTGAACACTCACATTCTAAGATCCACCTCAAGTATGTATGATATAAGTGGTGGGATGTCACTCTAAATTCCAGCTTTACCCCATCTTTTCACCATATGGAAAAGTGGTTCCCAGCCACCAGTCCCTTCACCACACATCTCACTCCAGTACTTACCAAAGCTGGCATTCAATTCTGGTGGGACTTCATGCACTGTACTCTTTGTCATCCAGACCGGCTGCTCCTTCCCCTTCTTTTCTTTTACCTTTTTCAGTTCTCCTTCATGGACATTAATAGTGATGTTCTGGACATACATGTTACCCATAGATGAGCTTTTGTCGGCCCATCTTCCTTGGCATCCATGTAGATCCATAGAGCCAATGGCAGCAGACTGTTCATAGCTAGAGTAGATAGGCCTGTATTATCGCTCTGATCATGGACTAAGTCACCTAGAGTTTTATTAGCATCTGAACACACATGATATTCAGCTCTGCTACTGACAGTAAATTACACTTACAAAGTGTGGCCCACACTTAAAGCTGAACTTTAGGCAAGCTAAACAAATATACAAATGAATGCATGTATGAATTTATAAAAAAAAATATTAAATGTACTTCAGTAGCAACTACTATAAATGCCGGAAATTGACTTGATTGCAACTTTTTGTAATCCCCTCTACAGCAGTACTCAAACTGGAAGAGAAGAGGCAAAAGAGGCAGTACTTGGAGCCAAATCAGATGAGCACAATATGATGGGGTGCTGACAAGGAGAATGCTTGCAGGAGGAAAGAACAGAGAGATGACCGTATCATCCTGTTGCTGCTCCTTCACTGTCCAATCACAGGCTAAGCCAAGGGAGGTGATCTGGCTGAACCAGAGCAGAGAAAAGTCAGGTCACCTGGCTGGCTGTGCTATATGATAGGCTGTGTAAATCTCAGGACTGGATGAAGAGAAACAGAAACAGATTCTATATATGTATATTAGTTGATTGCCTGGAGTTTAGCTGCAAATGAAATCGTTTTGTACAACTTTAGAGGCAGCCACATTAAGGGGTTAATCTAAAACAATATTCATAGTACTCTCTGAGTACTCAGTGACTTCACCTGATTCTAGTAAATTGCTAGAATGGAGTAGCTGCTCAAAAATGGCTGCCTGCAATGTTCAAGTAATAATCTCACATGATGAGCAGATAATGATTAACAAAGATGTTCAGCCACCAACATTCATACTCCTCATTTATTCACTTTTCATTGCCAGCAACAGAGCTACAGGTCTGGCACTGATTTATATAAACACCATTAAGCTGTTCATGTGGAAGAGTACCTCTGCATTGTATGCTTTGAGGTGCTGTACCATACATAACATCTGCTACCATTACTGTGTCTCAATTCCTAACAAACTGCCATGGGGTAAGACCAAACCAATCCTAATACTCTAACAAACTGACCTGTCAGCAAGCTCTGGAATATCAGTCGGCTGAGGCTCCAGCAGCTCACTTGGAAGGACAATATCTTCCGTTTCCCGAAGGAGCAGAAAAATTGGTTCTATCTGCTCATTAAATTTAGCAAGTAGTGTTCTGGCATCTCTTTTAGGTAGTGAAGAAAAATCCTCCTCAACTTCTTGATAGCAATAGGTGCAGCGAAAAAGCTCTGCAATTGATCAAATAACAGATGGTAATAAGGCCCGGCTCCAGCTAATACTTTATATTGTTTTTGGAAGGAGTTGGGAAAGGTTAGAGACACACACACTTTACAAAAATATTTCTAGGTCGAACTATACAATTTGGAAGACAAAATACCCTCTAAATAACATCCTGTAACAGTCATTCAGCAGAATGCTGACTGCATTGTCTCACATCCAAATAGGAGGGTTCTCGTATATCTCAAGATTAATATTAAACAACCTTAATGATAAATACAGTACAACACAGTAGGCATGTAAGATAAAAGTCCCCCCCCCCTTTTCATCAGGTGCCCCGCTCCACATCAGAGTTTTACCTTCTAATAATCACCACAGTGTGGCTTTAGCGACATGCAGAGGGCAGTTCTGTCCTCTTCTGAATGCACAGGGAGGTGCTGGATGCAGCCCACCCTGGATTAGCATCATGTGTTTCCATGGTGCTGGTGGCCAGCTCACCTATACCATGAAAATACATGGCAATGTGTGAGAATTTAAAGCCACCCCTGACAAAGTCACAAGGTACCTCAGAGTGCCAGATTCCCTCAAAGTGGCCCATTCTTTTCTCTCAGCAACTTCACAGTGATCTGTCCTTATAGAAAGATTTAGGATTGACATTTAAGGGATTTTGTTTTTTTCATTAACATACAATGGAGAAGCCCCTCACAACCCCTTCTAACCTTACATAAAAAAGGAGAAGCAAATAGAAATGTTAACCCTTAAGAAGCCAAGAAGAAACCCCAACCCCGAAAAAGAGCAATTTAATCTGCAGGAAGCATTTTTAAATAATTTTTTTAGATTATGCTATGTAAATGGGAACATGTAACACATTCAAAATAGGTGTTACACCAATTTGGCTACCAAAGTGAAGATACACCGTAAGGCTGGGCACACACCTTACAACCATCGCAAGACTTTTGTCTTGCGATGGTTGTAAGGTACTTTAAAAAAACATACGCTCTGCCTATCTTGCATAGGCAGATCGTACTTGCGATTATCGCAAGCCACGCCCCCTGAGGGGCGGGCTTCCGATGACCGCAATGCCGAACGGGCTGTGTACGCATGCGCACACCGGCCCGTCCGGCTTTTATCTTACGAAAATGCTACAGACCCGCCGAACATCGTACGATGCTCGGCGGGTTTTCGAACATGTCCATAAGTTAAAAGTCGTGCGACCTTACAGTAGTAGAGGTCGCACGGCTTCCACACACCTTACGATAATCGTACGATCGCGGGATTTCCCGCGATTATCGTAAGGTGTGTGGGGACCTTAAGGAAAATCTTTCCTGAGAGAATCATGTAGGTTGCCAGTGATGACCTCTCATTCTGTCCCTCATTTTGTGTGACAGTCTGACAATCTAGCTATCTGGCTTTAGTATATAAACCATAGGACCCAGAACAAGTATGTATATAAGGTCTTCTGACCTTTCTTTTATTTTTTTGGGATTCTCATATTTGTTCCAGGTCAGTGACAAACAGTTGAAGCCAAAAAGGTTAGTATACTAGCCACGCAACCATCATTTCCAGAAGAAGGTCAGCAATAGCAGCCCCTGTAATTCTCTTTGGAAAGGTTTACTTTATATTGTTTTCCTTCATAGTTCTATTAGTTATCCTGTTCTGTTCCACAAGCATCAGAGATAATGTTAGACATGTAATCTTATGTGCAGGCTCCTTGTTCCCAGTCATGGGGGCTGATTTTAACTGCACAACTTGAGCTGTCTGCTTTATATGCAGAGCTCCTCTTATTCTGTGCAGCCCACCGACCAAGACACTATAAACAAAAAAAGGGGACGGCTGTATATGGCTTGAGCTACAGAGAGTCTTATGACTCCAGTTCTAGTACCTGTACTCCCTTCTTGTGTGCCATTTGGTTACCCACAATTCTCTAGAATTGAGCAGAACATAAAAGAAAACAAAATCAAATTGTATATGTTGTGCTTTTGTACTACCGCATTTTTCTCTGCTGTCCTAGGAACTGTCAAACAACTACCCTGTGGTAAATATATCCTTGTACACAAATCGACTTGTTTCATCTCTATTGGTTACCAGTCATTTGTACCTGACAACAGTTAAACATGACAACTTTTTTAGATGCACACATTTTCAATGTTATGCAGACTAATTACAGAATCATACATTAGATTGGAAACATAACTCATACCTGTAAATGGGTCAAATAATTGGTTCACTTCCAGGTCAGAGTAGGTGCTGTGGCATCCAGGGCACTTAAAAGAAGCTCTGTTGGTGGACTCCCTCTCATCAGACTCGATCTTGCGGCGAACATGATCAAGTTTATATTTAATCACATCTACAAGCACCTTGTAGTTGATATAGTAATAGTTATGTTTGGTGCTCTTCCCATTTGGCCCAGTCTGGACACGCATACGACACTTGACGATCTTATCCCCCTTCAGTGTTTGCAGGATGGTTCGAAGCTGCTTCTTTTCAAACTTGAGGAGCAGAGCAATGTCCTCCTCTTTGACACAGGGGTACCTGATGAGCACATCCAGGGTCAGGGAGTACTCAAGGCCATAGAACCCTCGAACCATGTACTTGGCAAGTCTCTTCAGGGCAGCGGGCACTTCTGTCATGGTGTCTTGATCCGCCATGGTGAATGGACCAAATCATGTATTTCTGTAGGTGCAAAACACAAAACGCTATACCATGCAGTATGACTGAGGCTTTCTACTAGATCAAGTAACTAACTTCAACCTATGATGGGGGTAAAGCACGAACACAACTATAAATTCAACTAAGAGGACAAGCAATATCAAAATATATGCTGTGATTTGTGAGCTCAGTTATGGAAGGGAAAATCATTGGCAGTGTATCATATCAATGAATTCCCTGAAGAGTATTCTGTCAAAAGCCATGCTGCAAACAGATGTAATGAGCTCAGGAGCATTAATGATTTCAGCGCTTTGCATCATTCAGCTAGGTCTGCAATATGTCAGTGTAAGATACATGGCTACCTAAGGCTTTTAAACACCCTCACTGCATCCACAAAGACATATACACACAATGAGCTGCAAACCTCCACAGTATCTCCTTTAACATCACTATTGTGCAGGGTAAAGTTTAAACTCTATAACACAAAACATCTCTGTCATCAGTACTTTCATATGAATCTGGTCATGAGTTAGGACTTCAGGGGAATCAATTGCTCAGAAGACCTCTTTTTCATCCCACATGCTCACCCACTGGTCAGCATTATTATAGACTGTATTACGTAGCGCTGGTTTAACTTTGCTCTATTGGCAATGTTCTCAGCCCGTTTGTTAGAGATCTGCACCGGTCTAATGTAACTAACCAAGATCCGACTCAATTCCAAAACAAAAATACAAGAGACCAGCCTGCACCTGAGAACTGAATACCCCAAGAGGATGGTCACAAATTACCCAACACACCTAAACTTTCCATGCTTAACAATACTCATCTATATGCTGTACCTTTCTAACTGAATAATAATAGAAGGAAGATTTGTAGGAATAAATGCCACCAGGATGAGTATTTCCCAGTTAACTGACCTAATACCAGTATTATATCATCCTGGGCTCCAGAGCATGAGCAAGGGCTTATTCACACTAGAATACTACTAGAATTACTGTCCATTTTGCTGGATAATCCAGTCAAGCTTGCACTTCTGCATAGTGAACCTGTGGAGGTTCATTGGTGGCATAGTGTACTACAGTGACGTGCGGTGCCTTCTGTGCTGGATGAGGCATTCCCCAGCCCTGCCCCCATCCCACCGAATCCCCATCCCCTTCCACCAAAACCCCCCCCCCATTCCACAGAAGCCCCACCCCCAACTCAGTAACCAAGCTATTTGTGGAGGGAGGAGACAGGGAGGAGTCTCCCTGTCCCTCACTTGCTCGTCACAGGTGAGGCATCAAGATCGATGTCCTCAGTGTTTCTTTTTTCGTTTTTTTGATTGGACAGCTTGGACAAATGGCGCTTTGCCATTGGTCCAAACCATCTACAGAGCTCACGCCTCTAAAACAGTGTAGAGGCTGTGACAGTTCTTGCCTCACAAAGTTAGGTTACACAAGCAGTGGGGAAGCCCGCTGCTGTGTAACCTAACTAGCTTTCAAAAACAGGATGCAGAACCACCTGTAATTAACAGGCAGTGCTCCATCCATGACAGGTTACACAGTGGGGAGGCTCTCCCTGCTGTGTAACCTGATAGAAGCCGATATGAATGGGGAAAAAGCTGTCAACTTCACACTTGAAGCTGACAGCTTTTTAGTCCATAATACTAGGTGAGGCTCTGCCTCACCTGCCTCCCCTGGTGTCCTATGTACCTATGGCAGGGGTCAAAATTTTAACTCGCCCCCTCGCAATTGGCGAGTGAAAATTGCGTGAGGGTGAGTGGAAATTCATCTGGGGAAGGGGTTCGGCCGGCAGGATCAGCGGGGGTGAAACTAATCGGTTGTTTAGTTCTATCTTCTGTGGCCGGAGTGAAGGGAAGACAGACGCACTGATTATTCTTCTCCTCCACGGCCACTGCAGCTACAGAGCGGCGAGGGAGGAGAAGAGTCAGTTTGGCTGTCTTCCCTTCACTCCGGCCACCTGCAGTTCCCTCCACCCACCTCAGCTTTCATAGGCTGGGAGGAGGACTGCAGCTGCTATTGGCCGGCTGGAAGGTTCTGCAGCGTGAGACCTGAAGGATACATCTCTGTCACCCCCCGCACCAGTACCACCACCAGCACCAGGAGAGGAAGAGGGCAGATCAGCTATGTGCATTGTAAGTCCCTGTTCTTTCTGCCGTACACCGCTGACCTCTGTGCGTTACATTACTGACCTCTGTACTGTGCGTTACATTACTGGCCTCTGTACATTGCTGACCTCTGTCACACCGCTGACCTGGCGGAGTTAAGGCCGGGGCAGGGTAGGGGTGAGGGGGGGCAACTGGTGGCGAGTAACTCTTAAGGCCTAGCTAGTAGCTCAGGGCCTGACATTTTGAACCCTGCTTATGGTTTACTGACTCAGTCCATAGAACTTCTAAATCTCTCTGTGAGCCATAAAAGGGTTGTTCCCATTCTGTTGCTGAAAACTTGCTTCTGGGTGTGTCAATTTGGATATATGTCTCTGATTCTGTTTGGGACAGAATGGTAGTGCAATCACCTCATATATGATCCTCATTTTGTCAGTGTAATGACCTAATTAGTTGCTATGGAATCAGTGGTTGACCTAAGGAACAAAGGGCCCTGGTGCAAGATTTTTATTTGGGCCCCCTCCCCCCCCACAAACAAAGCACTCTCCTCCCGCAGCGCTCGGCCGGTTTTCACTTTCTATCCTCCCCGCTGTGACACAGAGCAGCGCCCAGCGGGGAGGAAAGAAAGCACGGATGCGTTGCTGTATCAGCAGAAAAATGGCATTATTGCTCTCACTGCGACGTTCGAGGTGATATGTAACATGTGCAGCACAATTGTCATTTTGCGCACGTAGGCGCTCCGACGCGTGTGTATCTGGGGGGTGGGGGACTTAAACATTTTTTTTCCCATTTTTTTTCCCATTTTTTATGTTACTTTAATTTCTAGCCCGCCCCGCGGAGGGGCGGGCTTCCGATGACCGCAATGCTGAACGGGCAGTGTGCGCATGCGCACCCCCGCTCGTTCGGCATTTGTCTCCTGAGCATGCCACAAACCAGCCGAAAATCGTACGATTTTCGGCTGGTTTTGAAACATGCTCGCTAGACAAAAGACGTGCGACTGTACAGTAGAAACGGTCGCACGCCTTACATACACTTTGCGATCTCGTACATACGACTCGTGCGATCGCGGGACTTCCCGCGATTATCTTACGATAATCGCACAGTGTATGGGCACCTTAAGAGCCAGAGACTGTGTACAGTGACACCGGAAGTGATGTAATACACAGCACTTCCAGGTCCAGTGATCGGAAGAGAAGCAGCCGGGAACATAAAACAAAACATTTTGTAGAATGTTATTATAAAAATGTCTCCTTACCTTAGCCTGGTGGTCAGTGGGGCTCCCTGGACCCTGGTTGTGGGGGGTCTGTTGTGGCCGAAGCTGCTCCATCACCCTGCCGCCTTTCTGCACATCCGACACTCCCGGCCAGTGGCGTAGCGAAGGGGGCGCCTTCCCCCGGGCGCAGGGGCGAACTGACCGTGCGGCCGTCACCGCAGCTCCCGGTCAGCCCGCCCCCATCAGACGTCTGGATATGGATCCGGTGCTATCCAGCGGCCGGCAACTGTGCTGGGCCCCCCAGGCTGAGGCCCCCATGCGCCCGCACTGGCCACACCGGCGGTAGTTCCGCCACTCTATGGAATGTTGCCCAGTATTCATTTTGCTACTCTCTTGTTAAAGACAGAAATATGGGAGCAAGCAGGCCGTTTCTGGTATCACTACCTAGTGAGTTGCTGACCTGGACCAGCCATACATGGTTTAGATTCAGATTTTCAGACTTCACTGGTTGTATGTAGTGAATCACTATGGTTGTTAAACCAGGTCAATGGTTCATTAGATCGAATGCTGCCTCCTGAGCCTGTGAAGGTGCCCATACACCTCGCGATTATTGTACGATAATCACGGGAAATCCCGCGATCGTACGATAATCGCAAGGTGTATGGAAGGCGTGCGACCTCTGCTACTGAAGGTCGCACAACTTTTGTCTTACAAGCATGTTCGAAAGCCCGCCAAGAATCGTACGATTGTCGGCGCGTTTGTGGCATGCTCGCAAGCGCACACTGCCCGTTCAGCATTGGAGTAATCGGAATCGGAAGATCGTACGCTTTTTTTAATTACCTTACAACCATCGCAAGACAAAAGTCTTGTGATGGTTTTCAGGTCTATGGCCAGCTTAAGAAATACAAAGGCCAGCGCTTCTGACCCCTGAAAACACTATTAGAGGAATTAATCAAAACTGGAGTAGACGTGCATGGCAACCAATCAGCATCTGTTTCATTTTTAAATCCCAACTCAGCAAACTGAAGAGAGAAGCTGATTGGTTGACATGAGCAACTGCTTCAGATTTTGTCTGCTCCATTTTTTATAAATTCCCCTCTTTCACTAGCTATCAAACTGGTCCTCTGGCTTCAACACTTTCTGTACTGCCAAATGCCCTTACTGCTATTGCTACTTGCTATTTAGTATGATTCCACTCTAATGTAGATATGTCAGTATCCTGAGAGGTTCCTTTCAATGACCTCTCCTGACAAATGACAGATTTGCCAGCCTGTTAAGGCTTTGTGTCAGTATGTATTTACTAGTTGTTATCCACCTGGGTCCCGTTCATGCAGCATGGAAAAATCTCTGCACGCTAGGCTTTGGTCTTTGTGTATGTGGCTATGCTCCAAGAATTCTTCTATCCCCTCAATAATCTGGACATTTGGCATCCAAACAACTGCAATGTAACAGATTTGGCCATACTTCAAAATCTGCAGGACATAGAGCTCCATTACTAACGTGTCACCATCTCATCCCTTTAACCTGAGCACATATGAATTACACAGGTTGTGTGGCTGATTTAGGTGGTAATTAGTATTACTCAGCAGCTTACCTGCATTTCATGTATTTAGCCACAGAGCCTGTGTAATTCACTCAGGGTCAGATTCAAAAGGGAAGAAGCCACAATCCTAATTTAGGAATAATACAGCCATTGTAATACATAGCTGCCCAGACTAACAGCGATAAAGAGCATTGGAACCTGTAAGTGAAGGTATACTTGGCTGGCAGTACAAATACTTGCCAGTTACAATATTTGAGATGGAATAATGTAAAAGAACAGAATTACTGTACTAGATCCACAATTCAGCCAAACTTAGCACAACAGTAGCAGAGTATTACCTATCTGTAGTGATCAATGTCAGATAGGAGAATGGATTCTGATTGGTTGCCATAGGTTGCTGCAGTTTGCACAGTATATTTGTCTAACCTCATGAGTCCATCATGCATTGCGGATAATAGATTCAGATGTGCAGCATGTCTTTCAGGGTGTATGTAGAGGGCACATATATGTAAAAAGCTTACCTCTGAGAGAGCTGCCTCATGCAAAGAGCAATGGGAACATGAATGTGTTCAGATTCAGTACACAGGTTTTCCAGATTAATGAGGCTGCACAAGGAAGATCATTAAAGAAGAACTCCAGGCAAAACATGTTCTTAACCCTTGCAGTGGGGGCAACCCCCGAATTACAAGAGTTAAGTGCTCATTTTTGTCTTGGTGCTACAATAGAAACAGTTATACTCCACAAGGCTTTTAAGGGAAGCATTTCAGCAAAGTGGATTTGCTAAGGAGGGGACAGCAAGTGAAAATAACAGCTGACATCAAATAAACCACAAAATAAAATGAAAGGTAAAAAAACACAATAAGAACACAAAAAGAAGGCAGCAAAGGGGTTGATTGCCCACAGAGCTAGCAATCAAAAGTATAGTTTCCTAACTGAGCCTAATCTCTCCCTGTGCAGTTTGTCAGCTTTCCCTATCTTCTCCCCATAGCAGCGCTAAATACACTGATACATGGCTGCTCCATTCCCCTCCCCCCACACTTTTTATGATATGGGGTCTGGCTTATCTAAATGCCCCTCATTGGCCCATCTAAAGGTACCCATACACTTTACAACCCTCGCAAGACTCTCGTCTTGCGAGGGTTGGAAAGTACTTAAAAAAACGTACGATCTGCCCATCTTGGACTTCCAGCCTGCTGGTTCGACAAAAAGACGTGCGACCGTACAGTAGAAACGGTCGCACGCCTTCCATACACTGCACGATTATCATACGATCGCGGATTTTCCCGCGATTCTCATACGAGAATCGTACAGTGTATAGGCACCTTAAGTCCGCTAGCTATGGTTCAAAAGCCATGCAGTGTATTATGGCTTATAAAAGTCCTTCCACGGTAAAGTCGAGTCTGAACCTCATCCCTATTGAGTCCTATGATGAAGATTTCCGAGACACAGCAGAAAGTAAGAGGAGATCTCTCTGAAGCAAAGAGGGAATTCATTGTCTGTTCCTGTCACATCTCAAACATTTTGCATTTCCCATCACTTTGTGTACTGGAGACCGTACAGTGTTCACCAGGACAGATATAGAGGTCACAGACCAACAACCAGACACAGGTCCTCATACACTGTATACACTGTAACTGACTTTTCAGAATGTATTCACCTGGCACACTTCATTGTATGCCGGCTTGTCACATTCTATCAGATGCAATGACACTTCTTACATTCTAAATGTTTTCTTGAAGCAAGATGTGGCCTTGGCAGTGTAAGGCTCCATTCTAGGGTTGCCACCTGTACGGGATTCACCCGGACAGTCCAGGTTTTGAATGCTGTGTCCGGGTTTCATGGCAGCTGAGACCCGGACACATGATGTCAGGCAGATAAGGGCAACCAAAATTAATATAGGGGCTACTGGCCCCCCACTGAAAATAGTGTTGACTGTGATATTTACATATGAATGGGTGGCGCTATTTACATATGAATAAGCCGCAACTCATTCCCCCCCAAAAAATCTCTATGCATCACTAGAGTGTTCGGGTTTCGCTGAAAGAAAAGGTGGCAACCCTACTCCATTCACACCCTGCAATGCATGAACGCGTGCATGTTTGCATGCGTTTGTGCTGCTGTCGCCACGTGTCAGCCCATTCATTTCAATCTGCTGCTGCATACGCGACAAATATGGCAAAAAAGCTCCTGCACCATCTTCAGCCGTGAGCTTCCCTTGTGTTTTTTTACCACGTGAGCGAATTCGATATGCGTCCACATACGGGCAAAAATGCAAATGTTACCAGCCACCCTAAGGGCTTGTTCACACGATTTTCTGGTCCAGATCTGGAGACGCGGTGCTATGCATGCAGTGCATTTTTGACGCGTTTTTGATTTTTTTTAAGGTGTTCCAGTTTAAAAAAATTAAATAATTTTTTTTTGGGTGGGAGTGCCCCTATCAGTATGTTAGCTGCAGTGCGGTGCGTTTTTGGCCCGTTTTTGTTGCGTTTTTGACGCGTTCGTGCATTTCTGGACCGGACAAAATGTGACATGCAGTATTTTTTCTGTCCGGTACAGACTGCGCTGGTGAGAACTGTAGCCCATAAAACACATAGGGAGACATTGGGATGCATTTTAGGTGCAGGAGCGCACGGATCTGGTCCGGACAGAATCCGGACGTCGTGTGAACAAGCCCTTAGACATGAAGTGTATACTGGCTGGAGCACCAGGAGGATGGAGGCTGCTGGCTATTGTATTCTGAAAGACAGCACCTGCTGTTGTCAGAATACCTGAACTGTGGCTGCAGCTGATTGGTTGCAGTTACTGTCGGGCTAACATTTTCCCCCTGCCGACTTTAGTTTTCAATCGAAGTTTGCCAAGCCGAGTGGAGCTGGCAAACCAAAGTTAGAATTTCGGCCAATTCACAGGTGTCTGTGGAAATTCTATCAGTGTGTGGCCGGCTTAACACCTACAGTGGGAATGTTTACCTCTTAGGCCTTGTTTACACCAAATGCAGAGCAGATCTGCATGAGTTTCTGCACACGCAGTGCAGTGGGTTGTACCGCGTTTTTAATGCGTTCTGGCCCGTTTTTGGTTAGAAAAAACATATATATATATTTTTAGTTTAAAATGGGTTTTCAGTGCGTTCCTGGGCGTTTTCATGCGTTTTTCTGATGCGTTTGCATGCGTTCCAGAGCGTTTACAGAGCAGTTAAAATAGGGCATGCTGCAGTTTTTTTACCTGCTCTGGAACGGAAGGCTGCGGTGTGAACTGGAGCTAAAAATACCATTGGAATACATTGGACGCAGTTTTGCTCCGGTCTGTAACTGCTCTGCACCTGGAACGCGCTTGGTGTGAACAAGGCCTAAAGCTGCACATACACCTTACGAATATCGGCCAATTTTCGTATGCGATCGCGTTTTCGTCTGATACTCGTAAGGTTGATGGGCAGTGTACAACCGCAAATACTGTACAATCGATCGACTTTTGACTAGCCAGCAGGTTAGAAAACTTCGGTCGATCATATGATTTTCGCATGGTTGGCGGCGTTTCCGTACATCAAAATTCGTACGATCTACACTGCACATGCACAGACGAAAATACCGAAATATTCGTCCAGGTGCTTTCTTTTAATTACCGCTGATTGTATAGCGGCCCCACCAATCGGGGCGGGTTGGTTCTTCTTTGGGGGGGGGGCCTTCATGGATTTTTGCATCAGGGCCCTGGGGTCACTAGTTATGCCACTGCTCTGCTCGCTTTGTCTGCTGCAGCCTGGCGTTGCAAGCTATTATTTAATCTGTGGTCTACTATGACCTCCTTCTGACTTTCCTATTGGAGTTCCCATTAATGTGTATTCTGCTTGCCTATTTTTAACCCCAAAATGCATTACTTTACATTTTTCAACATTAATCCTCATCTGCCACATTAATGCCCACTCCCCTATTTTATCCAGGTCCTCCTGTAATGTTATAGTGTCTAAGTCTGTGTCTATTACCTTCCCGATTTTAGTATCATCAGTAAACACAGAAACATGGCTATTAACACCCTCCCCGATATCATTGATAAACAGATTAAAAATAGTATGGGGCCTAGCACAGGACCCCAAGGCACTCCACTCTCAACCTTACACCAATCTGAAAAAGAGCCATTTATTGATACTCTCTGGACACGTTCTTGTAGCCAGTTCTCTATCCATGTACCCACCATGTCATCTATGCCCATAGATCTCAGCTTGTGTGTTAAGCGTTTATGTGGCACCGTGTCAAATGCTTTGGCAAAATCCAGATATACCACATCTACCGGCCTCCCTCCATCCAGATCTCTACTCACCTCTTGGTAGAATGTCACTTCAACTTAACCACTGAACTATCACTTTCTCAAACATTTCATCCCCACATAGCAACTACCTCTTGTATCACTTGCCCCTCCCTTGTAGATTGTAAGCTCTAAAGGGCAGGGCCCTCCTCCTTGTCTTGAATTGTATTGTGATTGTAATGTCTTCCTTATATTGTACAGTGCTGTGCAAACTGTTGTGGCTATATAAATCCTGGATAATAACATAATATATCACAACTGTGCAGTGTGTGCTGCATGTATATAAATAAGCAATACAAGCATTTGATATGTATCAATACCTCCCCATGAAAAATGTTTATATTGTGTTACGATATTGTAATGTTGTATCCAATGCCTTGAAAAAATAAATGTGAACTTACAGCCCTGTCTTTATAAGAACTAGTGATCTCCTTCATTGAGTGTGTATAGGAAAATGTTTAAGTCCAGGGAGACAGCAATCTTACTGACCCATTACATAATACAGGAGACTGGATTGTTTACTTCCAATTCACATTAGCTTGTCCTGCTTCATGGAATATCACTGTTCTAGCTAAGTGGCACTTAATGTTCCCAGGAGGGATTTCTTTCTGCTGGAATAATATAGAATATGTTTCCAGTCTCTGTAAATAAAGCTTAATGGAAACAAATTGGGGTAGATATGTTATTATGTTAAATGTAGCTGTCAGGTGAAAAAAGCAGAAAATATTGGTTATGATATTAATGTCCCTGTCATGTGACAAAGCAATGACTGGGCTCTCATAGTGGATAGCTGGATGGTGATGGTCAGGGTGCATAGCATGGGACTGAAGATGAAGCCTCCATACACAGCATGTGCTCGGGATTGAAGAGGCACACAAGAAATTACTAATTAAACTTCAGTTTCAGTAAAACAAATCCTCTCCCAGCAAACTGTACACAAAAGCAAGTTTTATAGCAGATTGTTTCTTTTATCCTCTTCAGATCTTGATGCAGCCCTTGCCAACGCGCTTACTGCTAATTGCAATGATCTGTCGTCATTCTACCTGTCTGATCAGAGTTGGAAAAGGATCAGACAATAAAACCCCTATTTCAGGGGATGCCTTTAGTTTGATTCCAAGCTCTGTGCAGACTTCTAATAAAACCAGTATCCACACACAGATACTGTAAAAGATTTCTGGTTGTGTTCTGTACCTTCAGAACGCCAGAGTTGCAAGGAAGCTACTCTTACATTTTGTTTTCATCTGTTTTCAAAGGTAATTTAAATGCAATAACATTTGTTTCGTGTAACATTTTTAAAACAGTGGCTGTCTTTTTGAAGAATTGTTTCTTTATTGTCTTTTACCCGACAAGCTTGCTGCTTACAACACAAATGTATAGGTGGGCCTTGCAAAGAATGTAGATGCTATAGTACAGGGGTAGGCAACCTTGGCACTTCAGCTGTGGTGAGACAACAAATCCCATGAAGCATTGCAAGACCCCGACAGCCACAGGCATGACTCCCAGAGGCATAATGGAATTTGTAGTTCACCACAGCTGCAGTGCTGAGGTTACCTTTACCTACTATATGGTGTACTTGGTTTACATTGACAAGCATCAGAGGCAGCTCAGCTGGGTATATAATATAATAATGCTGAGACCCATAGTTCTATCACTCCTGGTAGGAATGCTATCCTAAGATTCAGGTAAAAGCAGCTAAAGTTATATGCCCAGTCTCCTATCTGCCTCCCTATTGGTCAGTAAGGCCCCCCACCACTTTACAGATCCATAGGCATACCTGAGGATAGCCAAGTTTAACATTGAAGTTTGGCTGTCTGAGTCTATTGATCATAACGACAACGGTTTTTACTGAAGGTAACCTCTACCTATGCTTTTTTTCCATTATATGCTCAGTTTGAACTTCCAGATTTGCAACATGTTTTGTAATGCATATTTTTCTATTTGCTGAAGGGATAAACCACTTTCAGCACAGAGCTGATTTGCTATGCACTGTGAACTGCAGAGAGAACTGATATGGAAATGAACTCAGCAGAGGAATTCATAAACATGCGAGTGATTTCACCGAGAAACAAAAAAAAAA
>NW_017306442.1:2234804-2238947 GCF_000935625.1 Nanorana parkeri | reverse complement strand
TCTTTAAAACTGAATTTTGTTTGGTAGCACGATCAAGTGGGGGAAAAAAAAATGAATACCTGTTTGTGTGAATCCTACTTCTACGGCTTACTAGTATTCTAATAAAGACAACAACACCATCTAATAGTATGAGCAGTCTTTTTTTTTTATAGATTTTCATACAGCATAGTTAGTAGCATTGCATACAAACATTTGGTTTATCAGTGCAAAAAAGAACATATTGCAATTATATTAGATTTACTAACATTTTCTGAACTGCCCATTCCTTCAAAGACCCACTCAGGTTAGGATGCATTTCATTACATTTTGCTTAACAAGCTCCACTGAACAAAATGCCAGGAAAGAGGAAGAGATAAGCAAATTGATTTGTAGATCAGGTGAAGTGCAGTTTTTGTGTACTTGTCTATCTGCAGAGACTCAGGACTGTCTGCAATCTTGAATTATGTGATTCTCCACAGACTGACAGATCCACATGGAAATATTTAGGGGAATCAAACGTTTGTGATTTGATAGTTCTACCAACCCTATGAATCTCTGCACATTTCTTTAAACTGGGTCTTTGAAATGAACACACATTCTCCGAGCTAGTGTAATTCACACACTCTTTAGTAAATCACCATGCTAACAGATTAGATTGATAAAGTCTCCAACATACAGTTCTGCTCAGTACACAAAAAAAAAAACTGTATAGAAGTGAAAATATGAAAGTGATTAAGAGAACCTGTTAAAAAATCTGACAGCAGCAAGGTACAGGTACAGTGTGAGCTGAACATACAATTATTATAGAAAAATCGAATATTACAGTTTTATTTACATTTCCCTGCATTCGTCAAATGTGATAAAACCACAGTATTTAAAATGATATTGGTGTTTTCGCTTAGTTATTCTCGAACACTTGCTCAGTATTAATGCAGGCGTTAAAGCGGAACTAATCCCTTAAAAAGACACTGGCATATAATGAACAACATTAGTAAACAATGCCGACTTGCTTTCTGGCTTTATTTTAGGGACGGAACAGCTGTTTGCTCTGCATGTTACTTTGCTCACGGCATGCTGCCATATGCAGAGCATATCCAAGCCTGTATAAAGGAAATGGATAACATATGTTCATTTAGATTTACATTTTAAGACTCTGGTTTGGGCATATGATTGGTTAAAAAAAGGCTTCCAAGACTTCAAAAAAGATGAAGCGTGATTTTAAATGAAATACATATTCTAAAAGGAGTGGAATCTGATAGAACAGAAGAGTCACATGAGCAGCAGTACACGCCGGGTTGTTAAAGTCTCTTTGGGAAGATAGAAACACTTGTACGAAAGTGTACCGAGTCAAAAAGGAGCTTCAAGTTTTTGTGGGCTGCAGAAAGCAGATTATTTTTCCGGAGTCCGAAGTTCCGCCATTTGTCTTCTCACCAAGGCATGCAGGGGTGTGGACAGTCCCTGAGGTAGGCCTCAAACTTGTTCTCAGAAATCGACATCATGGCTGTGTATGTGGTAAGCTGCAAGGAATGCAACAAAACCAGAACATGAAAAACAAACACGCGACAAGACACAGAATCAGAGTTATACAACAGCAGTACAGAGACCTGGGGTGTTACGCATGGCGGACAATACAGCAAATGAGATTTTACTTTCTCACAAAGATTTGAAAAAGACAATTTGCCATTCATTGTTCTGGACAACTCCTCCAATGTTCTGTTTGGTTTTACATCACTCCAGCCCATAAACTCCCAATAAAGAAAACCATGTGAATACTAACACTCTTATCATACAGTTGCTGTTTAATTCTAGGTCTTCCAAGTGGACACTGCATGCATGTTTTGGATGAGAGGAAAGTCTTATATAATGCAGTGCAGGTCTGCCATCTACATTATCTGAAGGGTTCATATGCTTATCGCTTATCTTATTGTATATTATGAAATGGGATCAATAATAAAAAAAAAACAAGGTTCTCAGAGTAATAGATATGGGGAGCATCAGTTATAGACTACGTATGAACGTCTACCCACTTTCTACTCCATATTCTGTGGCATAATGTCAGTAAAAGACTGTACAAGTACACCTGGCCAGAAATAAAATGATTTAACTCAAGATCTCTTAGAGGGCCCTGGGAGCCCCATATAAAGTTCATTTATGCAAGTTCAGTCAATAGGATGGGTGTCCTCATGGACTAACATAGAATAGCACGAGGGGCAGGTCAAGTCTCAATTTTCTCATTGGAAGTTACAGTTTTCATAAAATCTGCTTTTTTAAGCTCCTGAGCAAGAAATCTGGGAGGTGAACCCAATAAAGTTCTAATAGCAGTTAAAGCACATTTGTCATTGTGCTATATTGCTTACAGGCTGCAGGGGGGACAGCAAAAATACTCTTCCAGGGTCCATGAATATTATACGAGGGCGAGTCAAAAATTATTTGCACTCCGATTAAAACTAATGTTGGCCTTATCAGGGCTTTCCGTCCAAGGCTTCTGTCTCCCCAGTCACTGCTGTACAGGTATGAACATGTTACGTCAGTTTATTTGTAACCGAGGTTCGAGAAAAAATTGATGCCCCACTTGTGATTTGCACAAAAGAAGAGCAGCATGCAGTGATTCATTTTTTGTGGTCTGAGGGTGCGTCTGGTGCCGTTATCTATCGAAGACTTTGTGCGCAGTATGGAGAAAGTGTTTTGTCACAAAGAAGTGTGTATGACTGGATAGAGAAGTTCAAGGAAGGTCGCACAAGTGTCATTAAGAAGCAGCTAGATGCCCATCTATGGCTCATGACAACATTGAGTGTACACCTATAGTTCTGATATTGCTCTATTGGACTTTCACCTGTTTGGTTCCCTGAAAACAGCCCTTCGAGGATGAAGATTTACATTTGATGAAGAAGTGAAGACAGTGGTGCCTTCATGGCTCGCAGCTCAGCCTAAAACATTTTTGTACTTGGCGATACTATAACGTATTCAATCTTAGTAATAATCTTATGTTAATCGCATTGATTGTCTGAGGCGTGTGTCCTACCATCTGTTCTGGTAGAGCCTGCAATGTTTGTACTTTCTGAATCTCTATATGCTAATAAAAATTTATTGAAATGAGAAAAGCAAGGAGATCATATTGAAAAATTATGTATTTGTCTTTTCTAAAAGTGGATTAAAATTAATTCTACAACCAGAGTGCGGTTAATTTTTGACTCACCCTAGTAGAGCCACACAGGAAAAAAAAACAACAAAAAGGGATACTCAGATGGACTTGCACAGAAGTGTTTCAGTATATTCTGATACAAAAGTACAAGAGGTTTACCTTGTTAAGAACAGGCTTAGTAGAAAGCACATCATAGATTGTTGTAAATGAAATGCTCTGCAGAGATAAATCAGAAAAGAAGTTACAGCATTATGATGATGGCATATTAAGACAAATCTGACTCTAAATGTCTGCTCCATCAAAGTGTATTGAAATTGTTTGGTGAGAACCTAAAACTAAGCATTTCTGACAACATCATGACACCTCTCAAAATGAAGGATGGGGGTAAAAATCACTCTTTGCCCCTTCCCCAAATTAGAAAAACACTGATTGGGCGCCATTAGGCTTATTTTGGGGCATGAATGCCATGCGAAAAATACAGAAAGCATACGTAAACCCTAGATGTCTTCCCCTTTCAGTCAGTTATATCAGCCATTGAAAGGTTGTTTGTCATAACTGTTCAATAAGTGCAAAAATACCTGTTCATCCTGCTAGAATTCCACTGACCTGGCAACTTCCAGTGTGCTCTCTGCCTGCCCGCTTCATTTATTGTTCCCAGTTCTCTCGATCAACTAATCACCTCCCTGTCTTATGCAAAAGATGCTGCTCCTCTCTCATATATATCAGGATACATTCTTTACTCCCAGGTCCAACATTTATGACACCCCACTCACCACCCCCCTAACAACTTTCTCTTGCTTTAAGTGGTAAACGTTGTCATGTTGATCAGTATTGCTTCTGACCTGAAGGAGAGGTTAACTCTCGAAAGCTTGTCTTTTATATATTTTGTTAGTCCAATAAGAAAGGCATCATCGCATACTGCAATACTCTGGTTTTTGTTTTTTTTATACATCTTCTCTATTGGACTAATACGGCTTATCCATTTACATTACACACATATATATATATATATATATATATAT
>NW_017306442.1:2231838-2234609 GCF_000935625.1 Nanorana parkeri | reverse complement strand
CACACACACACACACACACACACACTATAGTGAGTGTTGTCACCCTAGGACAGGAGGTATGTTATTTGCAATATCACAGTTACAGCATGTAAAGGACTGGTATACTGCAATACATTTCTTGAAGTTACCTTTTGGCCTTTTGTTTTCATGCATTTCATGGCTGGATCTCTTCTGTTATCAATGACCAGTGGAGGCTTCCAGTGATCATAGTTTGTTTCCAGGACATACCATTCACCCTTCTGAGTATCCAGTCTGAAATACAGCAATATACATGAATAACTACTATGGATCAGGGTTATGTATTATCCAATACAGCATGGCATCCTACTACTTTCACTGGTCAGCATATTACTATTTAGCTCCTTGTCTCTTAAAATTGATCTAACATACAGTATAGTTATTTTGTCATTTATTGTTAATAAAAATCCCCTTCCCAAGGCAACAAAGGGGTCATTGTGTACACAGTTTGTGCACAGAGCTCCTTTAGAAATGGCATTTTGTGCTCATGTGACAGGCTGACTGATTTCCCCACAAGCGTGTGACTATGACAGGCAGATCTTCCTCCTCAGCATTTCAGGGAGTGACTAATCTTATTTGAGTGAGATTATACATCAGTTTCAAGAGAAACAGCAGCATGTAGTAGTCTACAGGGAAGTTTGCTGAAATCCTTGTAATGAATTTAGTTGACCTGGACAGGATCCCCGCCCCCCCTCAATAAGAGGAGTCACACAGTAAACTAAATTTGACATGCACACAATCAGGCAGGGCTTTCACAAATACAAAACAATGCACTTTTCACAAGCCTACTTGGGATTTTTTTTTTTAAAGTTTCCTTTAATTTATGGATTACGAAGAAAGAGTGCAAAGCGCTGTAGTAAAGAGTAAAACATTAAAGTGTATGTATAGCATTGAAAAGATAAAAAAAAAAAAAATACAAGGCTCTCGTCATTAAAAATAACTACAGAGAACAAGTCAATTATTCAATAAACTGTGAAAGGTAAACTCCAGGGAATATACAATATCTTTAAGTCCAGTTACGTATTCACTCGAAAAATATTTAATGAACTTGAAATATTGCAATATTTAAAATACATGATAAATATACGATTATCCCTTATTACATAGCTGCTGTTACCGTAACATATCTGGGACACGGAGCTTCCAGGGGTGGGAGGTTTCTGTATGCCAAGGTTTCATATGTGCTGCTGGCAGGACTGCACCTTCATGTGACATGATTCTGTGCACCTTACCTATCAATCCTCTTCTCAGAGACAGCTAAGAGTCTACAATGGGTGTGGATGAGAATCCCTGGCCTGCACATTCACACAGTGCTGTACCAGAGTTTCCAGAACAGTAGATTAGCAGACAATAGTTGGTTTTAAAGGGAACCTGAGAAAAATATAGAGGCCACCACATCTGCCCATTTTGTGAAAATGCTAGTTGCCGGCCTATTTCTGGCTTTGTTACTTCAGACAATGACCTGGAACATGCGTGCAGATTATTCAGGTCAGTTTAGGAACTGTAAAACGTAAAAAAGCAGCACCTGCAAAACAAGAGGGTTTACTCACCTTTCTCATTGCCCAATCTTCACTCCAGGACCTATGGCTGCTTAAAAACTCTTCCAATTCAACACTATTCAGGAGTGTTGGATACCCGTGACCACTGTCAGGTGCTGTAGGTCCTTCAGATGACCCTCCGTACTTTATCCTGTAATGATGTAGTGGCTGTCGCTCAGCAGGAGAGCAAGATCGGAGGAATGGATGGCAGCACAGGCAGCTATACACAATCATCTTTGTAAGTTCAACTATTTAACCGTTTTTACCTCAGAAAAAAATCCCTTAAAAGTAACGGGATCAGCACGACAACCAGGAAACTAGTATATTGCTCACTACAGGTTTCCCGTGAAAACAGTGGAGTGATGTAGCATGCCACAGTTATGAATGGATAACAAGCCCTAGACAGACATATAGGCAGTTCCCCTTTATGCATTCCAAGGTCTAATGTTCAGTTCTAACATTTATTGGATAAAACCTGAGGGAGTACTCACTCCCAGAAATTGATTGAGGATGTCCTGGAGCGTGTGATGACACAGGCCTGGCCGGGCTTGTTACCTCCCAGGATGAAATACGCCGGGGCCAGCATCTCCGTTTTCGATAGAAGATCTTTAGCTTCATCATAACTGCACAGATAGATGGGGAAAAGACAGAACACATTGTTATTAAAATAGGTTTATGAATTATCCGTCTTTGTTAATAAAATTCAATCCCAAACCATTTTAAGAGTGTAATTTGCACTCAAATACTGTAGATTCAGATTAAAGTTAATGCAGATCATTACAAAATCCTAAGGTTGGCAGCTATACTGACATTACCTGAAGGAATATATAAACGATAAAATATAGAATTGGTTGAAGTAAAGGAAAGACTGGTGGAAGTAAACAGGCCAGACTGTATAAAAAACACATTTAGACTGATGATATAAAAGCACACTGGACCCCATACAGAGTAAACACAGAGGGGGAAACCCTCCCCCCCCCCCCCCCCCCCCCCCCCTCTTTTTCTTTTTTTTTGGGTTAGAACTTGTTGGGTCTGTGGGAATGGGAGCTGAGTTGGGTATTCAGGATTTTTATTCAAAGCAATGGTGGGTCCTTGACGGTGCCAAAAAAGGAATGGAACTCGTATTTGTAAGGTTATATTTGGGATGGGTTGTTGTATGCAGGGCCATAACTACAGACCTAGGGGCCCCATAGCAAAAATGTGCTGGAGGCCCAT
>NW_017306442.1:2227517-2231714 GCF_000935625.1 Nanorana parkeri | reverse complement strand
GGGGAAAACCCCCCCCCCCCCCCCCCCACTATCTAGGTCTTTATGTTTAATAGAATTAACAAGATTGCATGTTGAGGTTCAGCAAGTTAGTACAAAGAGTAGATAGATCCAGGCAAAGATAATGAAACACTCAGTTATATAACTTGCAGACTTACCTGGTAGCATTTTCTAGTACACTTCTGGTAAGAAAGCCCATCCACACCCCATGTCTTTTTCCAAGTATCCACTCCAAGATTCCTATACATACACAGGAAAGGAGTCTAAGGTGACTGTAGGCATATTAGTTCATGTGTAACAAACACAGCCAAGTACTGTATGTCATACTTGTACAGCTTGGATCAGAAGAAGGCAAAAAACAAACTATTAGTGCAAAAAAAAAGATAAATATCTCACAACACTTAACTGTGTCGTATAACCCAGTTATTAACAAAGAGCTAATTTAATTTACCACTGGAGCCAAATCATGACTAATAACATTTAGTTATAAGAAAGGAAAGTACTATTTACATAGTATTAATAGTTTCATATTGATACATAAAGCCAGTTTTAAAGTCCATTTCCACCTTTGTAAGTGATTGGCAATTAGTGTGCTACCACACTAATTGCCACTTACAAAGGTGGAAATAGACTTTAAAACTGGCTTTATGTATCAATATGAAACTATTAATACTATGTATCTATACATCATCACTGCAGAGGTGGTCATTGTACATGTAAATAGGACTTTCTGTCCTAAAAGCAGGTGGACAAAGGCTCTATTATATGGCATGAGTAACACAGGGATTTTAGGTTTAAGTAACAAAGTTGTCATATGATATGGTGGACATTCCGGTGGGGATAGACCCAGAGGTGTGTATTAACCCATTTTTCTACTTTGGATATTGTTGAGGGCAGGAAAATGTTAGTTGCTATTTTTTTAGGCAATAGAGGAAATCATTTCACTGTGGATTTCAACAAGTGGAAGTTCAATCAACAAAAACTGTGCTTTATTTAGTATATAGCATATATAAATATATATTTAGTTTATTAGTAATACACTGATGTATAAAAACCAGTGAAGTAGTATGGAAGAAAAAGGGGAAATGGTGACTTGTATCAGTACAAAAAAAAAAGTCTGATGGAGGGCTGCTTGTTGACTTTAAAGTGACACTAGACTCAGGAGTTCAACTATAAAGATGCAATCAAGTACCTTAATTATTAACAAAAATGCAGCTTATTTATGCATCACTCAGCTGGAGATCCTCAAATCATCTCTGAATTGGTGCTGACACTGTCCTTCCTTCTGGAGGGTGGCTACTTTTGTTCCCCATGGTCCCTGTGTGTGTTGTAAAGTAGCCACTGCTTCAAGCTCACTCCTGTGATGGATTACCATCTCACAATGAGATTGTAGTCTATCATGGGAGGAATAGTTACTGAGGAGTGATACACAAATAAGATACGTTTTTATTAATAGTTAGGGTACTTAAATGCATTTTTAAAGGCGTAACTCTCGAGTTTAGCGTTACTTCAATTACAGCAAACCTAACAAAAAGAATGTAGAGTCCTTCGTAAAAGAGTCGAGGAAACTTAGAGAGTTGAACCAGGGACCAGGCAGCACCAACTGGATTGGCTCAGTAAGGAAACCTCCTGTGTCAACCATACACCTCTAGATTGCTCAGTGGGCAATCCATTCACCATCACTCTTGTCCAATTAACAGGTAGATGATCCAGCGCTGTGGCAGAGGTGTGCAAATCACATGACGTATTGTACAAATTTGCCAGGTAAAATAAAGTAATACGTTTATACAGTAAGTGACTCACCTATGTATCCTCCATCTAAACTGAAACGTTCATTCATAGTGAGAGTAAGGACACCCTGTAAAAAGAGCAGAAACACTAAAGACATTTACTATGCACCTTGCTCACATCCTGCCTCCATTCTTGACTTGATTATTCAAAACTATAAATGTATTTTACTTTAACGTAGAACTAAAAGCTCCTGCATTCCTTTTTCTTTTTGCTAGCCAAAATATCTATTGCCAGGGCATGGAAGGCATCACATGTCCCTTTTACGTATGTCAAATCCAAACTCAACTGGATCATGGTTCATGAAAAGTTATATAGCATCCTACAAGACAGACGACTTCAGTTTGAGGCAGTGTGGGAACCCTGGCTACAATACTTCGGTATTTCTGATGCTGTAGAATTATCGCTTTATATAGGGTACTAGCTAGTTGGGGGTTCGGTGTCCGGAGCCTATGACTTTTTCTTCCCGTTATTTCTTTCTGTTCCTATTTTTTTCTTCTTCTTTACCTCTGTGTCTCCCGGGGACCAGGTGGGATGTTGAGAATACTATATTAGGAGTACCTTGTTATGTATTCCAGTTAAGAGTGCATGTAATGTATTATCTAGTGCGCACTTGGTAAAACGCAGTTAGTTTTTATTGGAGAGATTTTTCTCATGAAGACGCTACTATTTTTGTTGCACTCCTACTGAGTTGGAATATGATTCATGTTCATTTTGCTCATTATTGCCCTTACGGGGGAACCATAACCTACTTTATTATATTCTTTGTATATTTGAAAAATGTTCTTTACTAAAAAAACTTTGAAAGATAAAAGCTCCTGCATAATAATCTAAACAAGTAACAAATCCAATTACTAGAGATTTTGAATAAAGTAAACAAAAAAATTCCTTTACCCTTCCAGAATGAGCCAAATCCACCTTAATTTGTGTCTCACAAGCTCCCACTTCCCAGGCACTGCAGCTCATAGTAGGAAGGTTTCATCAACAGAGGCAGTGCTGTCAACCCAGAAAGCAGGACTAGCTGTGGCCAGGTGCTGAATGACGAGCTACAGGCTTATGAATCAGCACAGACAATCCTGATAGCCATGCCCCCTCCAATGTTTTTTCATCTCACTGTAATGCAAGCAGACATAGCCTACATGAGACTGACAACTCTGCTCTGAATGAAGAAGCATTGCAGCATCGTTGCTACTTCATCACAAGAAGCTGCATTAGGTGGACACGGGGGTAATGAGAAAATTGTGCCTTGGAACTTACATAATACTTCCTCTCTTTGCTCTCAGGAGCCAAAGATAGAGGGAAGTGAAAGGAAGGTGAGCATGTACAGAGCGTGTGTCTGTTGAACATTTTGCTTTGCCATGTATAGGCAAACCACAAGATCACCTTTTCCTATACCCTGACAACACCAATAATAGAGGCTTGCATAAGTTAAACGCTCACAGGTTTCATTCCAGTTAGCATTCCGATGTATCCAGCAAAACTTGTAGACATGAAAGCTGTTTTATTATTTCTTTGGAAATTCACGTTGACCACGAGGGGTTTAAGAAGCTCAGAGACTATCCATGAATTGTTCTTCACATCCCAGCTTAAAAAAAAAAAAAAAAACTTGTTAATGAACGAAATTTGGGAGAGGACCCCACTGATTGCAAAGGAAGACTGTGTTCCCCCTGCAGTCAGATCCACTTTTTAGGAATAAAAACAGCTGAACTGATTATTGGCAATGGGCAACACATACTTATGTGGGCTCATGAACTGCCAAACTTTGAGAAGCTTCAAAATGTAAATCAATATATTAAATATCGGACATTTAAATATCAGAGTTATATGTCTATCGAAATGTTCTTACTCACCCCAGAAATAATCCAAAATCCAGGTTTCTTGCATGAAATAACTTGCCTGTATATACATAGACACATATCAGATTTTAAAAATAGTTCTCAACAACTTGCACTGAACTGGAACAAACAAACAAACACTGAAGGTTACCCGAGGTATCTTGTGCCACTACTGATGTGCAAACAGAAAAGACTTCATAAAAGATGTTGAACAACATAATTTCCCCTGGAATGAAATATAAAACAGAATGGAGTCATACTTTGAACCTACATGCTGAAATACTAGATGCAAGCGCCCCACTATACAAGGCTGTAGCGTGGTGGGACCCCAATAGTTCATTACTGAGCCAAGGTCAGTTTGTACCGCTCTTACACAAGAATGTTGCTACAACCCGTAGTAACCTCCCTATTCAACAATAGGTACTGTCAAAGTTAAAAACAAAATGTGCATTTCCCAAATAAAAATATAAAATGAGAATATACCTGAAGATTCCAGCCTAGGACACAGATACCAACATTATCTATAAGGAAAAGTACCCATGTTCTCTGGGGCAGCTCGATGCCTCCTTTCATAATC
>NW_017306442.1:2171101-2227206 GCF_000935625.1 Nanorana parkeri | reverse complement strand
TGTAACATGAAAGGTGCCAGCAATCCCATCATTTTCTCTTCAAACACAGTTTATAACCCGTCAAGGGCTACAGAAAAAAAGCTGTAGTCTCACGTTGGCAGCAGACAGCCGCAGATCACCCCGTTTTGGGATCTCTACATTAGCTGAGAAACTTCACAAGCGGCCGTGATCGGACTTGCACATCCCTAGAAACAACCCACAGTAACTAAGAAAAGTGAGACCGCTTTACCTAAAGGAGAGGAGAAGCTTCACATAAATTAACGAAATATTCGCAAGGATTATCCAATCGTGCAGATGAAATAAGTAAAGCTTTTCACATGATTGGATAACTGAAGTGAATAGTGAAACAAATTATTGTATGAAGATTCTCAACTTGTTTAGTAAATCAACCTGAATCAGTCAGCAGTATAATATGCTGAAGGGTATTCCTGCCTGGTGACTGACAGTTACTGCTGCTTGTTTAATGTAATAGCCTAATGGCTGTACCCCAATATCTTCCTAGTCAGAAACAGTACAGGTATAATAGGCTGCTTGCAGCTGTGGAAGTCTGGGAGGATTCCTCTGCTATTTTTTTTTTTTTTTTTTTGAGTGGTGATAATCTAGGACTAGTGATAAAAGATGGAGATGAAAACTCCTGCATGGGAAAACTATACCTAGTGGCAGGCCAGCTGCATCTGCAACACCTTTCATTTCTTCACCAAACGGGGACGGGAGTTTTCCAATAAGGAAAGGCTGTAACACAAACATTATAGTTGTTCAAACATGAGGAATTCCCTTCTACAGCTCACACAGATTTATTTGAAGGGCATTTCCACTTTTATTAAGAAAAATACAGCATGTATACTGTATAAATGTGATTGTGTTGATAACAAAATACCTTTGTGGTGTTCTGCTCTGAATTATGAGCATTTATCATAGTACGCATCATAAGAATTGTTTGCATTGCTAGGCAGCCACGTAGATTCATTCAGATGTTTAATTCTGTCATTTTCCACTAAAGCCATCAATGGCTGCTGTGGGCAATACAGACAACTTGAAAAGTGAAGCAAAGAACTAGGGCTGCAACAAGTAATCAATGATAATCGATAATGAGAATCGTTGTCAATGATTCTCATTATTGATTAGTTGATTTTACTCCTTTCCTCCCCGCTGGGAACACAGCTGGGACACAGACCCCTGCAGCCAGTGCCCAGCAGTGAGGAAGTAGAACTTTCTCCTTTAGGTTCCCTCTTCTGCTGATTGACAGCAGACAGTGGGTGGGTGCAAGAGCCAGCCCGCTATTGGCTATTGCCATTTGACGTAACCAACAGCAGGCTAGCTATTGCTCCCTGCCACTGCCTCATGTATTTACATTTCTCAGCTAAAGCTATTGAAGTGGAAAGGTGACACTAGGGCGCTAATAGACCCATAATGTCACCTTAAAGAGAACCTGTCCTCTCCAGTGTCCTATCACAAAGGGGACTTGTGAGCCTCCACTCCCCCCCCCCCCCACCCCCATGTGAAAACAAAGAAGTAAAAAAAAAAAAAAAGACAACTGCGCTACACGTCAGGTAATGCAGCATGCGCCAGAGTGAGAGCAATAATTATCGGGCCAATATTTATGGATAACTCTAAACTGATGACCGGGCTTTTATAATATATATAATTGCATTTTTTATCCAATTTTGGTGTGTTATTTTAAATAATAGTTTGGTTATTTTATTATATTGGTTGGTGTTTTTAATTCAGATTATTTTAAATCAATAAAACTAATTAAAATGTCTAACATGTCTCTCGCCCACAGTGTGATCACCCATACTGGAACACGCAGTACCGACTGCAAAAAAATTGCGCATGCGGTTTTATTCTGAAGTAAACTTTGTTTGCAACACTCCATTTGTGCATTTTATTTTATTACATTATTTGAAAAAAATTAATCGGCAGACTAATTAATTCTGAAAATAATCGTTAGTTGCAGCCCTACAAAGAACATGTTATTCATGTTCATAATCCTTCACATAAGTTCCTATTCCCAAAAGAGCTCACGCTGCAACATCCTACCATACACACACACTGTAGGGTTGTAGTGCAGGATGTTGTAAACCATGCAGCAGTGGAGAGGTGTAGTGCACACGTTTGTAGTAATCTGTTTAAATTATAGTAAATTGTTAGTGCCTGGACTTTTTGATATTAGCAGAGATGTTCAGAATGATGGCGGCTTTCTTCCTATTACGGAACATCTAGTATTATGTTCTGATAAGACTCACTAATGTATCATAGATGATGCCACCAGCCACTGAATTCTGACATCAGCAGGAACATCAGAGGCAGCATCTATGACCTTGCTGAGATGTTGGACTGATGCTAAAACTGAGAAGTAAATATACTCCATTACCTTGGTTCTCAACTGGTGGGTCGTGACCCAAAAGTGGGTCGCGACCCTATGTGCAGTGGGTCGCCGCATGTCTTCCAATTTTCTAGGCGAGAGGCTCTTCTGCCTCCCCCTAGCGCAGCACGGTCAATTCTCGTGCCAAGCAGCCATTCAAAATATGCTGCTCGGCACCAAGTGTCAGCTTGAGGTGGGGTGAGCTATGGCTGCAAGGGAGCTCCATCCATACATGCATTGCTTACACCCCCCTCACGTGTCCTGTAGAGGTGCCTGGACCAGGGTGACGTCACATTCTGCCTACCAGCACTTCTACAGGGCGCGCAAGGGGGTTGTACAAGCAATGCACATATGGATGGAGCTCCATCACAGCAGTGCAGCCCACACTGGACCCCAGGCTGAGGATCCACTTCAGAGGGAGACTGGGTGGTTCTTAAAAATAATGTAAAAAAAAAAAATGTTAAAATGTTTGGAGCGTGTATGAGAATGTCTGTGAGTGTGTGTCTGTCAGTGTTTTTGAGGGCCCGTTCACACTAGTACAGTGCGTTAAACTGTACTAAGCAATCGCACCTAACATGCATTTATTTGACTAGCATCACAAACGCACCTCCCACCCACAGTTTGTACGCCTGCACCGGAAAGCTCTGTACCCCAATGCCATGCGTTCGATTGCAGTGCGACTTGGGTCGCGACTTAATGACCGAGGACCAATATGGGTCCTGAGGTTACACAGTTTGAGAACCACTGCTCCATTATCCGTACATGTGAGTTTGTATCACTCTCTAGTAGCACATCAGGAGACATAAAGTGGATGTATTGCCCACTTCCCAACACTCTAAATGGTAATTTACTCTTGATTAGGTGCAGAGATTTACTCCCATTTCTTTGTAGCTTTGCTTTTTCATTACTATTACTAGTATGAGCTGTCTTTGCAACGTCTTGTCTTAGGGTGGCACCGCTCAGAGTGTATCTCAATGCAGGAGCGGTGTTGTCACCCAGGACTCAGGTTCCTGCTGTAAATCCTGGGTGACATGTTTAGCCTGCCTACTACATACAGTGAAGCCTCAGTGCCACCCATCCCATGTCTCTCCTGCACAAATCAGAATTTGGGGCTCAGAGCCAGAGAGCTATAACCTTATTACCAGAAAGTACCCTACATTTAATCCAGCTATGTGTGTTTTAAATAAACAAATCATCAAATGTATTTTACATAGAACTAAACATAAATTACTAAACCAGTCCTACATGCTTTTACTATGGCAGTATCCCTGCTAACAATTTCTCAGCATAACAATGTCACTGTAAATATAGGTTATTAGGGAAATCATATTACTTTGAGATGAACAATTTAAGCCACTGACACTCACCAATTTATTATCCACTATGTCGATAAGGTTTGGAAAAATTGCTTTTGCCAGGTTCTTGATATGCTGAATTAGTTCATTTAGCTGTAGGTGAAGGGAGAAACAATGATATTTTCACCAAGGTATCATTTCATATATAACAACAGTAAGTATTACTAAATCAAATGTGTAAATTTAGAAATGAGCAGAAATCCATTCTCATTTTTTATCAGGTTCATGATAAAGTAGTTATAGAGTGGCTGCTGCTCTATACCCCTCCACCTAGGATACAGCACAAAATACCTCAGTTGCCTCATGTAAGTGCTGGATGCTGGCTTGGAATACAGAATTCTGCACAATACCATTGTCCTGTACAACTAAGGGAAGAAGCTTGTCTCCACATACTGCAAGAGGAAAATTATGTCGTTAAAGAAACCGTATTGCAGCATTAATTTAATTTCTAGATTAAATAGAAGTTCTAGATCTGTTTGATACTTTTGTAACATTAAGGGGTCCCATTCAACAACGCTCTGGTCCCTTTGCTTATAGTGGTTGGCAGAGTGTCCACCTTAGATACAGTTGTGATCAAACAATCCATAAAGCCTAAATCTGAAAATTGCCACTTACAGTAAAACCTGGGGGCTGTGGGTCAGAGCTCTGTGATCCTTCATGAATTGATCAGTAGCAAATTGAAGGTTTCATTTTTAAAGTAAATGCTTTTTAAAAGCAATGTCCATTTTTTTGATATTGTAAAATATAAGAGGTCAGCCTCATGCCAATATTCAATGTGTTGATCCTGTAAGAACTGAGTTTCTATGTATAGTCTGTATTTATATATGATGGGGGCAGACATATTTGCTCATTACATACTCAGGCTCTGCTTCCTGCTTCACAGTACTACATAAAGGTTGGGTTGTGCTTTACTTTGATTTGAAGACACTATATAAAAATATGCAACAGCTTTGTGGGGCCTTGCTGGATTCCCTTCATCAGACCACTACTGAATAAAGAATGGTAGTGTGCTGGGGACAAACTTCATTTCTTTGTTCTACAATAACATCATCCGTCTGGTCCCATTTGGTCCCATTAGGACCTTATACAGTATCACGTTTAGGTCCAAGTAACGTCTGGAGCTCGGCTGGACTACTAGGTGCTTGGTTCACACAATGCAGCAATCCATCTCCCTCCATCCCCCATACAACACAAATTATACTTATGGTCATGGTGAAAGGTCAAGGGAGATTTTCTTTTTTGGTCCCCTCTCTCAACTCTTTCTCTTAAACTTGCTTCTCTTCATAAATATGCTACATGGTTGGTCACAAATACCGAAGAAAAAAAGACGACAAATTTACACTTCAGGACTATCTTTATCTACAAAAATAATCATCATTTTACTATTTTAATGACTACAAAGAATTAGATGATTAAATGTATACAGTTCTGCAAGGGGACTATAACCATATAAAACTACAAATGTTGTCTGTTGTATTGAATAAACACTTGTAACATGATTGAAGTTACCTTGAAAATGAATTTTGCCCAAGACACTCTACTATTCTTGTTATAATATTAAATTAGAGGTGCACCGAAATGGAAACTTCAAAACCGAAATTAAAACCGAAATAAAAGAAATTGTCAGGCCGAAACCAAAAATGTTTTTTATTTGAATTTTTTCACATTTATTTAATATTTTATTTTTATATTTTATAAAAACCTTTACATTTTTTTATATTTATTTTTATGAATTAATTTTTTATTAAATATTTGTATTTTTAGTTTAATTTTAGGGGCTTCGGGGAAATATTAGGGGTTTAAACAGACCCCTGATATTTCCCTTTTAAAATAGAAAAAGAGATTGAGGACACAAAGTCCTCAATCTTTTTTTCTGTATCCCGTTATCAATGAACAGGAATCCTCGGTGTGGGAGGAGAGACGCCGGCCGCTCACACCGCTCTCCTACCACAGTGCTTGGCCGCCTGTCACACTTTCTCTTTAGCCAAAAGTGCCATTTAGCCAAAAGTGCCATTTTCGGCCAATATGTTTCGGCGGCCGATATATCGGTGCATCCCTATATAAAATAATAACAATATTGGAAAAGAAAATACAATGGATGTGAGGATGCCAAAGGACAAACTATAGCCGAAGAGGGGGAGGGAGGCGAGTGTGTGAATGAATATTGGGTCAGTGTATCCGTTTATTATTTTAGACCTTACATCAAAAAGAGCACTTAACCATTGCAATGCGGGGATAGATCCACTGCAAGAGTTAAAGTGACACTAAACTCAGGAGTAACATTTAAAAAATGCATTCAAGTACCTTAACTTTTAACAAAAATGTTGTTTATTTGTGCATCACTCGGCTACTTTTGTTGCCCATGTGTTGTAAAGTAGCTCCTCTCAAAGATTACTCAAGTGATTAACTACAATCTCACGTTTGGTTTACTCATTTGTATTGAGATTGTAGTCCATCCCAGGACTGAGCTTAGGGCAGTGACTACTTTACAACACACACAGTGACCATGGGGAACAAAAGTAGCCACCCTCCAGAAGGAAGGACAGTGTCACCACAAATTCAGAGATGATTTGAGGATCTACAGCCGAGTGATGCACAAATAAGATACTTATATGTTAATAATGAAAGGTACTTGAATACATTTTTAAGATGTAACTCCTGAGTTTAGTGTCACTTTAATTTGTAAGTTGCCCAGAGTTCTACTTTAAATAAGATGCTCAGCTTTGTGTAGATGTATCTTGGAACATTGAGTGAACCAGAAACTTTACACACTCACCGGGGCCTTCTTATCACTGATCAGCTTCTGCCATCTCTCATATGGGGGCTGGTCCAAATTTACTGTATACCACTGGACCTTTCCTTTAAACCTGTAATCAAGAAATCATAATACAGAGTTAAGGGTGGTCTGTAGTGCCTAAAACATCACAAAATTACCAACATCTCGATATGTAAAATGAAAAATATTTTAACAAGCTTTAAAGGCCCAGTCAATATAAGGTCACTCTGTCATGTCCAAACTCACAGAACGTTAAAGTGCACGTGTAGTCAGTCCGTAAAGGGGCACTTGTAGGAGAGAAGTGCATACATGTTAAATCAGCTCTTAGGCCTTATTCAAACGAGCTGCTAACTTTACCGCCTCTCTTAAAATTCATGTGTGGTGAATCGATCTTTAGATGGCGGTATTTTATTTTGCTCCCAAGAGGGATTTTACATTACAGCCAGTTGCGGCATGGTCCCATTCACCTCAATGCTTCCGTTGTATGTGACATGCTGCACACTTAAGTACCCTTCACACCTAAGCTGTTTGTCCTGCGTAAATCAGTGCGACAAACAGCTCAACACTAGGAATTCCAATCATGTCTATGACCCCAGTGCACGTGTCAGCGTTTTGTCGCAAGCAGAAATACGCATTAAATACTACATGCGCTACTTTGGAGCTGATTCAGCACATTTTGTCCCACAGACTCAATAGGAAACACTTGAAAAACAAGTGATGCGATTATTTACGCGTGTTTTGCTCATGTACCTGAATGTGCCAAAATCTGCTCACAAAAACGTGCAACTTGACATACAAGCGTAAAAACGCGCAAAGAAAGAGGCGTGTAAAACGTGCTGAATAGGTGTCGCTCAGGTGTGAATCCAGTCTAAAAATATGTTTCATATAAAAACAATGTTAGCAATTTAACATTTTTTTAAATCTTTAAATGCAAATAAGATAAATAAATAAAAAAGTGTTGCAAATGAGTGTGTGCAGATGAAAAGAACTTGATTTATGAACATATCTGAGGGAGTAGATGTCTCGCACTGTCTGTGTTACCTCATAACAATGAGCTAGATTCAGAAACAGAAGCTGCAGAATGAAAGCTTGGATTGGACTGGCTGCTGTTATGGGGGACACAGACAGTTTGATACCATTGTGATCTCAGAAGCCTCTTTATTCTATAGGGACTGCTTTGTGAATGTTTCTCTGCCACAAGGCCTTGTTCACACCAAATGCAGAGCAGATCCGGTCAGGTTTCTGCACACGCACGCTAGTCTTTTAGATGCGTTTGACGCTTTTTTGGCTAAAAAAAAAAAAAAATGTTTAATTGTTTCTTTAGTTTAACATGGGCTTTCAGTACGTTCCAGGCATTTGCATGCATTTTTGATGCGTTTGCAGATCCAGAGCAGGTAAAATAGGGCCTGCTGCAGTTTTTTTACCTGCTCTGGATCTGCACGCTGCGATGTGAACTGGAGCTAAAAATACCATAGGAATACATTGGACGCAGTTTTGATCCGGTCTGCACCTGCTCTGCACTGGACCTGCTCCGCGCTTGGTGTGAACTAGCCCTAAGCCTCTGTTATCTTACAAACCAGGGGGAAGAAGTTCAGCAATGACTAAAAACAACAATTATTACTATTAAAAAACAAAACACCAAGAAGGAACTAATGGAAAAAAGCTTTGTAACTTACGTAGGTCCTGAAGGGGGGTAAGTCCCACTTCTGCAATCCTCGGTGTACTGAAACAAAGCATGCACAATGCCATTAGTGTCGCTGTGTAAACTTTACCCAGAACAGAACTGATATGGAAAGCTGGATAGTGTAAATCTTTCACAAACCCAGCCATGTAGGGCCCACTCACACCTGCAGCATCTTCTACCTTGCGGCCATTGGTGTGAACTGTGAAGGAAATTACTATTTATCTATATTGAATTATCACAAAGTGTGAAATGTCACAGCACGTCGTGATAATGTGTAGTGTTGCTGCAACATGTGCTGAACAAAAGTGCTGCATGTTACTACTATTAATATTATACAAAATATTTATATAGTACTGACAGTTTGCACAGCAGGAAGACATTACAGTTACAATACAAATCATGACAAGATGGTGAGGAGGGTCCTGCCTGTGAGAGCTCATGTTCTACTTTTTGTCAGTGCACAGCGCAGTGTTGTCAGCTGACATGGTAGGACACAAGGCAAATTACCTTGTCTATACAATGAGACTGTATTGGGCAAGGGTGCCCAGCACAGTCCAATGAATCTGGTGTGAATAGGCCCCAAGTTTGGCCCCATGTAACTATACATATTTTACAGCTGGTAGGGCCACAGGGTTCCTGTAAAACACTGTCCTAGCTAGAGCTTCTGCGGTGCTGGCCATCATATTCCAGGTCCTGTACATCTGCTGTGAAAGCACAAGGGGTCACTAGCAGAGAACACTTACAGGGTTATTCACAAAAGGATGAAGAGTTTGGAGAAGGCAGGAGAAGTGAACAATCTAGGACAACAAAGCTGTACTGGAAAGTGAGCTGAATTGGAGATGTTTTCCCAATCAGCTATGTTATCCTAGATTGTTCACTTCTCCTGCCTTCTCCAAACTCTTCACCCTTTTGTGAATAACCCTGTAAGTGTTCTCTGATTGGACGAGGGGTGGTGATGCCACCACCCCTTGTCCAATCAGAGAACGCCTAATATTCATTGATAAAAATATGAGGTCTTCTCTGAATGGCTGCTGTGCTGGGAAAGTGACCCCCTGTGTTTTCACAGCAGCGGGGAAGTCACTCAGTACATCAGATGTAGAGCCTGTACAGCAGCTAAAAAGTGCCATAGTGCGGCGGCATTGTAGGACCGATCACACAGATGGAACCTTCTGGAGAGAGAATAAGGGTATTACATTTAAACAAAAACAAGCATTTAACCCTTGCAGTGCAGGGGGGCCCAAATGAGAGGTTGAATTCTTGTTTTTGCCTAGGTGTAATACCTTAATTCTCACTCTGGAAGGCTCCATGCATCCATGTGACCGGTGCCACAAAGCTTCCTCGCTATGGTGATCCCAGCTGCAGTTGCACAACTGCCTCCTCCACATACAAGCTCGCAGCCTTGCATTGTGCGTAATGGTGCATAGGGAGCACCCACAGCTCAGAGCGCTAGGGAAAAGAGGAGAGCGCAAGAGCAGGGGTTAAGGAAGGTAGTACTGCCTCTTCATCACTTCTGGCGGACTAGCAGATGGCACCTATATAGCTGCCCCATGTCACAACAAAGAAATGTGTGTACAAGATTCAATGGTGCAGTCTATTTCCAAATATTCAAATGTCATCAGCCGACTATCGCTTTATCCTCCGGCACTGCTGGAGTTCAGTATAAAGTTCTCATTATCACTAACACACCCCATTCACACTTGAGCGTTGAAAGGTGCATGTGAAGCAGTTTTTGCATGTGATCACGTTTTTCATATATTTCCAAGCTTCAGGCATTTTCTTTTAGCCAACAGAAGGCGGTAACATGCGACATAATTTGTCCTCTTCCTTGTACCTGCTTCCTGTTGTCTCTGTGTGGTGTCCTGCACTATCAGAGCTCCCAATTTTTTGTGCAATAAGTGGCAGCATAACACTCAGATAAGAATGGCCACCATTGACTATATTGGGCACCTTCATGCTGAGTGTTGTTGGCCGTTTAAGAAATGTGGAACAATCCCTCGGGTGTGAATGGGGGACATTTATTACAAAGTTCTTTGTAAATGTCATGAAGACGGTGCTGAGATTACAACACGGAGAATCCTACAGAGCAACTGTCCCTGCCAGCTCAGCCTGCACATCACTGACAGTATATCACCAGACAGCAATGACAGTATATCACCGGACAGCACTGACAGATCCCTCATATCACTGCTCCCTTATAGAACCGATCCCCGGTCCTATGGAAGTTCAGCTCGCAGACTGTGTGACATGACCCGCTGAGACTTGTGCGGCACCTGCCTGTTATATCACACTCCTATACCGGCACGCTGCTGTGTAGCCGGCCTTACTCACCGGGGGAACATCCTGAGCCAGCACCGACCCGCACACCACCAACATAACACACACAACCGATCCCCGCATCTTCTTTTCCTGATCCTAAACCGCCTGCTGCCCGAACACCGGCGTTCTATCAGTCCCTCGGACTCGTAACTTCATCGGGCACCGCTGTCACATGACGAGTCCCGGAGCCGACCACTCCACACCGAGGGGGGACAGGACAGCAGTGGTATATGCCAGTGTTCTCTACAGCTCCGATCACCCCCGTACAATGGAATCTCCCAGTCACAGGACATCACACTGTACAGACAAGAAAAACAATAGTGGGCGAAGGGTGACATAGGGCAGTGACTAGGAGGAGAGGAGAAAGCAGTGTGTCAGCTGACTATATACTGGAGTTACACAACTAGAGATATGTTGTTATCGATAGTACGTAAACATAACACTTCCAGTGGAGATCTCCCTTCCTAGGAGAGTGCTGCCAAACATTGTCTGTGAAGAATGCAGACTGATAGAAGAGTACCTGTACTTCACCTATGGCGGACTTAATGACAGGGTCTCTTTATAGAACACAACTTCTGCTTCCTTACTCTCCTCATTCCCATACACCACTGCCAGAGCTCCCCACACTATTATACAGACCACCATGGAGGCCAACAATGCTAAGGCCAGGTTGTGTGGTGCTCGTATATCTATATTCACACACACACCGATCGATCAGCCATAACATTATGACCCTGAGAGGTGAAGTGAATAGCATTGATTATCTCTTTAAAATGGCACCTGGAAGTGGGTGAGATCTCTAAAGGTGCCCATGCACCTTACAATTATCTGGAGATTTTTGTCTGCGATTGCGTTTTTGTCAATAAATTTGCCTGTTGATGGGAAGTGCACAACCTCAATTACTGTACAACTGGCAGATTTCTGTCTTTCAAGCAGACTAGAAAGCGTTTGTCTGGTTGGACGAAAATTGACGGGTTAGTGGCGTTGTTGTACAACAAAAATCTCAAGATAAACACTGCACTTGCTCAAATGAAAACCTGTCCTTTAGATTGATGAAAATCAGCTAGGTGGTGGTGCTGACAAACGTTAATTGCGAACTACATTGGTCTGTGCATGATGGGCTAGTTGTAAGAAAACTGAACGAGGGTGAGATGTCTGGACAACAAAAGTTGTACAATGGTTGTAAGGTGCATGGCCACCTTTAGGCAGCAAGTGAACATATTGTCCCTGTAGGTGATGTGTTGAAAGCAGAAGAAATGGACAAGTGTCAGGATTTGAGCGATTTTGACAAGTGGTCAGAACTTACCAAAAGTCGTCCAAAGGAGGAAAATTGGTGAACCAGCGACAGGGTTATGGGCGGCCGAAGCTCATTGATGCACATGGGGGGCAAAGTCTGGCCCATGTAGTCTGATCCAATAGAAGAGCTACTGTAGCTCAAATTACTGAAAACGTTAATGCTGGTTTCCGATGGAAAGGTGTCTGAACACACAGTGCATCGCAGTTTGTTACGTATGGGGGTGCATAGCCACAGACCAGTTATGGTGTCCATGCTGGCCCATGTTCATCACCAAAAGCACCTACAATAGGCACGTGAGCATCAGAACTGGACCACAGAGCAATGGGAGAAGGTGGCCTGTTCTGATGAATCACATTTTCTTTTACATTATGTGGATGGCTGGGTGCGTGTGTGTCGCTTATCTGGGGAAGAGATGGCATCAGGATGCACTATGAGAAGAAGGCAAGCCGGCGGAGGCAGTGTGATGCTTTGGGCAATGTTCTGCTGGGAAACCTTGTGTCCTGCTATTTATTTGGATGTTACTTTGACATATACCACCTACCTAAACATTGTTCCTGGCGTCCCTTCATGGAGACTGTATCCCCAAGTGCCCATTATGTTATGGCTGATTGTTATATATACACTATATTGCTAAACGTTTTGGGCCACCCCTCCAAATCACTGGATTCAGGTGTTCACCTCCATGGCCACAGGTGTATAAAATCGAGCACCTAGGCATGCAGACGCTTCTACAAACATTTGTGGAAGAATGGGTCGCTCTCAGGAGCTCAATGAATTCAAGCTTCGTATCGTGATAGTCCATCTGTGAAATTTCCTTGCTACTAAATATTCCACGGTCAACTGTTAGTGATATTATAACAAAGTGGAAGCAATTGGGAAAAACAGCAACTCAGCCACGAAGTGGTAGGTCACGTAAAATGACAGAGCGGGATCAGCGCATGCTGAAGCACAGTGCACAGAAGTCTGCAGGGTCGATATCTACGGACCTCCAAACTTCATGTGGCCTTCAGATTGGCACAACAGTGCGTAAGGAGCTTCATGGAATGGGTTTCCATGGCTGAGCAGCTGCATTCAAGCCTTACATCACCAAGTGCAATGCAGTGGTGTAAAGCACATCCCCACTGGACTCTAGAGAAGTGGAGACGTGTTCTCTGGAGTGACAAATCACGCTTCTCTGTTTGGCAATCCGATGGACGAGTCTGGGTTTGGCGGTTGCCAAGAGAACGGTACTTGCCTGACTGCATTGTGCCGAGTGTAAAGTTTGGTGGAGGGGGGCTTATGGTGTGGGGTTGTTTTTCAGGGATTGGGCTTGGCCCCTTAGATAAAGTGAAGGGAACTCTTAAGGCATCAGCATACCAAGACATTTTGGACAATTTCATGCTCCCAACTTTGTGGGAACCGTTTGGGGATGGCCTCTTCCTGTTCCAACATGACTGCGCACCAGTGCACAAAGCAAGGTCCATAAAGACATGGATGAGCGAGTTTGGGGTGGAGGAACTTGACTGGCCTGCAGAGAGTTCTGACCTCAACCCGATAGAACACCTTTGGGATGAATTAGAGCGGAGACTGCGAGCCAGGCCTTCTCGTCCAACATCAGTACCTGACCTCACAAATGCGCTTCTGGAAGAATGGTCAAACATTCCCATAGCCACACTCCTAAACCTTGTGGACGCCTTCCCAGAAGAATTGAAGCTGTTATAGCTGCAAAGGGTGGGCCAACTCAATATTGAACCCTAAGGACTAAGACTGGGATGCTATTAAAGTTGATGTGTGTGTAAAGGCAGGCGTCCCAATAGTTTGGCAATATAGTGCATATCTATATCCTCAGTCTAACTTGCCCACTAACTTTGCACCGACTGCCGGTACTTCACATCCATCGACACGGGCTACATTAACGCCTATTCACAACTACAAATTCCATTGATGGGAATTGTAGTTTCTCTAAAGCTGGACATATACACATATCGATTATATGCAGATGTTCTGTGGTCAGATGGTAAAAGTGCAACAGATTCCTCCATCTATGCTAAACTAATTGGATGGAGGAATCTCCTACTAGGCTAAGCTTCAGTATCTTGCTAGTTGGCCCCGCTGGCTCTCAAAATTAGAGGTGCACCAAAATTAAATTTTGAGACCGAAAATAAAAAAGTCACCCCCAAAACCGAAATTTATTTTTTCTAAAGCTTTTAAAGTTTTTTCTAAACGTTTTATTTTTTCTAAACTTGTTAATATTTTATTATATTTTTTTTACAATAGAAAAAGAGTGAGGACAGAGAGTCCTAAATCTCTTTTTCTGCAGCCTATTATGAATGAACAGGAAGCCTCTATACTGAGTGTTCCTGTTCTTACATAAATTGTGTAGCTAGTATGTTTACCATGTCCACAATCATGAATGAACAGGAAGTGATATAGATCACTTCCCATTCATTCATAACTGGTACATAGTAACTCATCCAGTTATTTACAAACATTCAGCGATAACTGATCGCTGACTGCTTGTACCTGTTCTCTATCCTGACTCACTGTCACAGGAGGCTGAGCAGGCGGTGCGGGGAGAAGAGCTCGGTCTCATTTGACAGCTGAGTCCTCCCCCTGCCGGCTCAACATCCTGTGATGTTGAGCGCTCACAGCTGTCTCCGCCCCCACACCGCTCTCCTGATGTCACAGGAGGCTGAGCGTGGCACTGGAGGAGAGCTCAGCCTCCTCTGACATGTTCACAGCGCTCTCCTCCCCCTCACCGCTCCTGACAGTTTCTCTCCTCCCTGCTGGAAGCTGTGCCAGAGGAGACAGAGCAGTGCACAGCAGGGAGCAGAGAGACCAGGGATGCACCACAATTTTGTCCGAAAGATGGCTGATGTTTCGGCAGCTCAAATTTCAATGCATCCCTACTCAAAATGCCTGAACAATACGATTTAATGCGGGCATTGTTGAGGTATTTTGATAGCCAGCGGTGCTAACTAGCAAAATACTGAAGCTTGGCCCAGCGGAAGATTCCTCCATCCACACAGTTTAGCGTAGATGGAGGAATCTGTTGCACTTTTTCCATCTGACCATAGAAAATCAGCAGATACTCTATAGGTGTATGGCCAGCTTAAGTCGTATGCATGCATGAGAGATAGGGACCTTAGATTGTAAGCTCCTTGAGGGCAGGGACTGATGTGAATGTTCAGTATGTAAAGCGCTGCATCAATTGTTGGCGTTCTAGAAATGCCAATAATAATACATTTACCAGTAGCTGCCTCATTTCCCACCCTCGGCTTATATTCGAGTCAATGTTTTTTCCCAATTTTTTTGTGGTAAAATTAGGTACCTCGGCTTATATTCGGGACGGCTTATACTTGAGTATACACGGTAATAATAATTGTCATCGCAGTGAGCTGACATGATGTATTTGCTTGTTTGATATCTTTATCAGATGCCCGGCTGTAACAGCATTTTCTCTATAGAAGCTGTGATGTCACAGCATCTTAAAAGCTATGTTTCTAAGAAACTGGGCAGTTTTATCATATGTACATAACAGAAGTTCTTGTATAAATAACTTGCATCTCGGTGTTCAGCTTTATCTATGGAATGTTCAAATAGATACAACATTTCACTGTTTCTTTAGTTCTCATAAGGCAAACACGCCCCCCCACACACTAGACAGTTATAAATAGAACATAATTGTTACAAGCTAGATAAATAAAGCCAGTAACAACAAAATCCATTTTGGATTGGCAGTCATTGGTGCCACTCTACTGGCTATTAAGCTGCTAAGCAAAATTGTAAATGTTTCAGTATAGAATAGTTCACATACAGTATAAGTACGTGTAGTATTCTGAACCCTACAGAATATGAAGAACCAAGTACAGGTTCTGTGAACCCCCTGGAACAGGTGACGTGAAGGATTAACACCTGTTGCAGCCTTCTTTAACCAAGAGATGGGATTATGTAACTAGGGCACGGTGGCTTCACAAACCTTAAGGGCCTGTTCACACAACGTCCGTTTTGTGTGCTGACCTGATCCGTACGCTGCTGCACTCAAAATGCATCCCTATGTGTTTTATGGGCTACAGTTCTCACGTGCGCAGTCCGTTCAGGTTACAACAGAAAAATACTGCATGTCACATTTTGTACGGTCAGGAAACACAAACGCGTCCAAAACGCATCAAAAACACACTGCACTGCAGCTAACATACTAACAGCCCCACTCCAGCAAAAAAAAAAAAAATTTTTTTTTTTTTACTGGAACGCATCCAAAACGCACTGCATCAGTCTGCAGATCCGCACCTGATATCATGTGAACAGGCCCTTACACTTCCAATTCCGTTCTTGGACTACTCATGACTGCTGCGCAGGCCTGGAAATCGCTCTACCACTTTTCATGAGATTGAAAACACGCCAGCTGTGCCCGCCCCCTCCACCATCCGTTCCTCAAGTCAGAGCTGGATGAACGGAGGGGGGAATCCCTGTGGGGAGCGATGACTCAATAGAGCAAATGTGTGACAGCTTCTTTGTCACAAGTCGGCTGAAATTATGGGGATAATTCTACTTTAAAACATATAAATGAGATCACAATTGTATTTTCGCAGGCACTGTTCTTCAGAATAGAAATCTTATACAGATCTCTATCTGTGTTTTATCTAGTCTCCTGGCTCACCGTTAGATTAAAAAGGTTGTTGCTCACTAAAGCTGGCCACCCACTAGTTAGAGCTTAGATTTGACATATCAGATTAGTAAACGTTATGCCAATTAATGGGTATTATGAGGACTTACCTGAACATCCATTCAATTTATACTCAATCAGGCAGCACATAGCACTTCAAAGTTAATGGAATGATTTGCCCAACAGATGCAAGCCTGTGTGTGGCTAACTATAGACAATGCAAGCCTACCAACCTAGTCATTGGTAAATCTAAACCTGGGTATATGTGTTAACATTTACAAGTTCAGGGTGGAGGAAGGAGCTGCCTCAAGTAGAGCAGATGGGCCATTTAAAGCTAGGGATCTGCCTTACGTTTCAGTGCGAGGAACTACTAAAACAATCCATTCCAGTTATAGCCAATCAAGGACGTCCTTAAGCTGGCCATACACTAGTAGATTTCCGAATGAAAAATCTTTCTTTGCCACCATTTAAAGAATGTCGAACAAAATGTTGTTTTATGTTGACATTTGATTTTGGGAGGAATGGAGTTTCCCCGAACGAAAACCACATTCACTGTTAGAATTTCGCTCGTTCGAAAACAATCTCCTTTCCTGCTCCGAGTTTCTCCTTCACTACAGTGGAAATTGATCATTGATTTGACCCCATCAACTAATAGAAAGGTGAACTAAAGATCTTTCATAGGAAAGTTTGTTTGGAAATCTACTAGTGTAGGGCCAAATGGTTTCTGGTAAATCTACAGAGATGTGTGTGGTCAACACTAACAGTTTTATAAGAGTATTTGATTATCTTTTGATTTGTAAGAGAGACAAATTATAGGAGGAATCTAATACAGGCAGACTCAACCCCTTCATTTTTTGTGTTCACGCTTTACCTGCATTGTTACATAAGGCTTTAATAAAATAAAAGTTTATTACAGTTAACACCACAGATAAAAACAATTAAAAAGGAACAAAAATGGACAAACATATTGTTGTGGTGGGTTTTATTTGCAGTATCTGTCCGCCTTCAGCTTTGATCTCCTGTAAAAATGAAAAAACAAAAGTTTAATATAAAATGCTCTTACTATGAATAAAATGAATAACATGACCTGTTCATAGCACATAAATACAAAAGTGTGTGCATGGGAAATCTCTGCCTATGGAGGTGCAGTGTCTCAGAACTCTTTTTGATGTCAGGAGGTTATTTTGTTGAATGATTTATAAATATACAAGGATAGGATACACAATGCAGATTAAAAGTGTCAATCACACTTCATGCCCATAAACCAGACTTACAATAGTACAAGTACAATCTTCTTGAAGGAACACTTCCAGGCAACCACCATAAAAGATCATAAAGACAATATTACAGTTTGAAAGTAGGGATGTAAACATCCACCCAGCATACATTATAAACCATAGAACGCTTATGCACTCAGAGGGAGCATATTATATTAAAATTGTGCTTGCAATGTATGAAAACAGGAGCGCCTACAGCAGGGGCAAGCAAACTCCGGCTCTCCAGATATGGTGCTACTACAAATCCCTTGAAGCATTGGAAGACTGACAGCCACAGGCTAAACTCCCAGATGCATGATGGGTTTTGTAATTTAACTAATGCTGGAGGGCCACAGTCTGAAGAACATGCAATATTCTCGCAGACAGCATCCGAGGTAGGATTTAAATCGAGGACCCAGAGCTGCAAGGCAGGAATGCTAACCACTTAGCCAAAGTGCTGCCTGGAAATATTAACAAGTGAAAGAGTTGTCCAGGAAACCGATGTAAACTGTCTCAGGTGGCAAATCAATCCTATGAATACATTTTTACCCATATGATGTCATGGCGACCTACTTGTGTGATTTGGGGAACACTGGCAGTCGTTTTGTTATTTTACTATAGAACGATACATGCAAATGTTGAAGAGTTACTCTAGAGGTAATCTACTTTAAACAAATGAATGAGTTACTGGACCAAATGTGTTTTCATATCTACCTGGAGCGCTGGTAATAAACAAACCTCAGTGTTGCTTCTGTCTATGGCAGACACAATGTAATCAGTCTGCATTCATTGTGTGTTCCAGGTACTACCTACTACAACCGAAAACCTGGATAAGGGCAAATCACCGATCTGCTACTTTGTGACTCTCCTAATGCATATCTGTCTGCTAGGTGTATAAATCACACAAACCACGAATCTCGGGATTCACGATTCATGGATTGTATGACTTTCTTCACACTGGACATTTCCCAATGCACATGGCTTGCAAATTAATTCACACATCTGTAATCACTAGGGATGAACCGATATATAGTCCGAAAATTGCACTTTTGGCTAAATGCCGAAAGTGCCATTTTCCTGTCGATACATCGGCGCATCCCTGGTTTCTTTCCTCCCCGCTGGGCGCTGCTCTGTGTCCCAGCAGGGAGGAGAGAAAGTGACAGCCGGCCGAGCACTGTGGGAGGAGAGCGCTGTGAGCGGCCGGTGTCTCTCCTCCCACACCGCTCCGCCGCCTATCACAGTGTGGCAGGGCAGTGTGGGGGCGGAGACAGCGCTGTCAAAGGAGGCTGGGCTCTCCTCTCGCACCACTCGCTCAGCCTCCTGTGACAGTGTGTATCAGAGAGGAGAGCAAGGTACAAACAATACGTGATCAGTGATCGCTGCGTGATTGTAGATAATTGAGGATATTTTTCGTGAAAGGTTCCCTCTTTCCTGGATTTCTTAAGCTCCCGGTGATCTTCTTGGCTCACTTTAATTTTTCGGTCCTGAAAACTTTGAAATTTCTTGCTGCAAAAAATCATTAGCATGAGATTATTATGAATATGGACTATAATGTGAGGTTGCTGTGAGTACTGCACAGGACAACCTCAGGTAAATAAAACTTCACACGTTGGGTGTTCTAATCATCCTCCGTCTGATATGAAATGATTCTATAATAAATATTTGACTTCCAGCTAAAGCAGGCGATAAACAAGGCTTGAGGACAAGCAGAGGTCTCTGTAGAGAACATTTGGTGCATGAATCCTCGTGACCGATTATTTATTTGTACCTTCAATGTTGATTGCACTGAATACATTTACAAAAGGTGATGCCATATAAAAACGGCATTTCTAGCAGGAAAAAAATGATTATAATTTGAAGCCTAATGTCACATAAGCCTGCAAATAATTTGAAAACGGCATCTTGTATATGATAATGTTTCACAGAAAATGTAATCAGCGGTAATATGCCGGTGTAATGTGAATAGTCGTACGGTGCTACAGTCACACATTACTCACAGAGCAGATAAGTGACAAGTCCAGTGTGTGACATTACTCAGAGAAATGTACACGGCAGCTTATCTGACAGTACAATGTAATCATTTGCTAAAAAGGCATCTGAAGGGGCTGTCAACGTACGTATGCAGCACAAGTACTTATTTAACAAGAGTGGTGCACTACAGGCCATGTATGAAGGAGTTTTCCAACTACAGATCGGTCCATAGGTACATACCCATCACAGAGTAATAAAAAAGGCTCATTTGTTTTTATTAATAATAATAATAATAATAATAAGACACAAACTGTTTAGTGATTATTTGTATTAGCTGGCTCATCCTGTTTACAGCAACAGGCCATACAGAAGTACTGCTTGGAAAATCCATTCACTAATCTCATACAAGTTTTAACATGTTCCTACAATATGCATCTTTTATTAAAATAATGCCCATGGTGGTCTTTCTTTAGGTACTTTTGGTTATTGGATGACAACACTTTCCCAATTGTGCTCTTGAATTGTCACGCGTGCCCCCAACAGAGACTGCAAGGGGCTGTTCCGACACACTTAGTCACCATCAGGAAGATGCTCCAGTGAAAGCCATGCAACTGAGGCTAGAGCAAGTGTAGAAAGACAGGAAGTGGTTATAAGAGGCTGAAGGAGATTGGCATTAAAGCGACACTAAACTCAAAAATGAATAAAAATAACTTCTATTATATAAATAATCAATGGCTGTGTACCTTTTTTGTCATTGTTTAGCTGTAAATGCTCCAAAATCCATTTTATTCTTCTCCAGCCACAACTACCTGCCAGAGGGTGGCTACATTTCTTCTCCATTGTCCCTATGTGTACTGAAAAGTAGCCACCCTCTGTGGTTGTTCATGTGAAGGACTTCAACATGCTGAGGGCGTGTCTTCTCTGTGTCCGCCCACAAATCCTCCCCTCTACACTCTGCTAGGAGCTGGGATTTCTTCAGCTCTCCCACACTAATATATGATCTGTGATCTCTCTCCTCCTGGAGGGAGTGTGGGGGAAGGAGAGGAGATTCAGCATGTGAGCTGTCACCGGCTCATACTTTCTTCTGAGTCTCAGCTCACATGCTGAATCTGGTCACACAGTCATAGGGGATACGGCCCCAGCATTTGAAATGAAGTTGTTTTTCTGTGTAGATTGTTGTAAACTTGAGGTTTGTTGTAGATTTATTGTAAGTAGTTTTGATCATTCAGAGCATTGCAGAGGAGATACACAGTGTGTATGGGGAAGAGGCAGCTGTGTGCAGTGAGAGATGGCTCCTCTCTGCCTCATGGGAGTTGTAGGCAAAGAAAGATTTGCACGTGACCAGAATCAACGTGCACGGCTCTTACTAAGTGAAAGGAAGTGTGAGGGGAGAGAAGAGCAACAGGAGCGAGCACAGCTGACTTTTTAAAGGGATTCAAATAGTAAGACTTTATTTTAAAACATAAATAAATGTGGCTTTGGAGAATGTTCATTGTGTAGATGTGTACAAGGAGACAAAAGCTAAGGGTTTTGTGTCATTTTAAGATACAAAAAAAGGGTGACAACTAAATGTTAAGCAGTTAGGGTTTAAAGTCTGACTCTGGGCAGGATTACCTTTATGGGTTTCAAGCAGGCAAAACTTCATGTTCCTCAGGAGGACCTCACTTTCCTGCAAAATTCTATGTCCTGCAAATCCTTTAGTTTGTGCCCCCAATCACACCTGAATGTTGCAGTATTAGGTCATTCTTCACACTCTTTTTGAGCATTTTGAGGCCTGAGTGTTTTTGCTTACAGCTTAAATAAGAACTAGGAGTTGAGTGATTTTCAGTCATCCTCATCGTTGGAGCTGACGTGTGACATTGAAACTGTCACATGTCGGCTCTATAGATCGGGAAGTGTGTGAAAACATACCGCCGACCCGCTCACTTCCAAATCATCTCCCTGCAGACAGCGGTGACCGTCAGTCACGGCTCCCCGCAGTGATTCCCATCTCCCCTCTCTGATCCTCCAGCGCGGACTGGAGGAACGGACGGGGGAGGGGGGGGGCACAGCTGGCTCTGCCCCTAGATAGGCAGATGCCGCTGTCAAACAACCAGCTGGGTGGATCTCGACAGTATTGTTGGGATCCGTCCCGGCTGCGGCACTCTCAGTATATAGCAAGCTGTAGCTCGCTATATAATAAGCTTTGGGTCATGGGAGGAGGTTAGTACATGTCCTCCCGTGACCCTGAAGAGAACTATGGGATAAAAAGTTTACCCCATAGTTCTCTTTTAATGACCAGGAAGTACAGTGGGAGGCATTTAACAAAATGATTTGCAGCACATAGTGTGCCTGCATGCATGGCTGGATTAAGAGCATCATGGGCCTGGTGCTGAGGATTTTTTTGCACCTCTTTATGGAAATACATAAAACGAAAAAACACAAAGCAATTTTTGTTAACAAGATTAAATATTTTAAAAATTTGTGTTGACAAAAATTGCACTGCGTTTCCATTTCATTAAAGTGCCATAACAGAAAACTGGTTAATGAAAAAAAACCATGAGAAATACAACATTCACAACATTTTTGAAATAAAAATAAACCGTATAAACAATTGAAATATAAGCGTATGATACATGGCTTATACAAATATGTTCCTTAAAGTGTTATGATTCTTAAAGCATCATAATCACTACAACCTGCTGTTATGGTGCAGAGAGTAACTCTTGAAATAAATAGCAACCACTAATTATAAAAACACACAAACACAGTTATTCACTGAACTTTAAATTGTGTTTTACCCTAAATTAATGAAATTGTCAGATTAAAATAAAACTAGACGTTCACTTTTTGTGCTTTCTTGTTTGCAAACTCTTCAATTGTAGAATAAAGATTAAAAGGAGAACTATGAGGTGAGTGCTTTTCACTCACCTCATAGTTCTAGCCGACCTGTGACAATGACACTGTCACAGGTCAGCTCAGTAGATCGGGAGGTGAGCGAGGAGAGGAGTGACAGAGGAGGGACTGGATTCCCCCCTCCGATCCACCAGCGCTGACTGGAGGAACGGACGGGGGAGGGGGCGGGTACAGCTGGCTCTGCCACTAGATAGGCATCTGGGCGGATCCAGACATAATTGTCAGGATCCGCTTCAGCTGCGGCGTCTCAGCATACCGCGAGCTGTAGCTCGCGGTATACTGAGCTTAGGGTGACAGGACAACGCTAGTTTGTGTCCTCCCGTTACCCTAAGGAGTACTATGGGGAAAAACCCTGACCCCATAGTTCTCCTTTAAGCTCATTCAACAATTTATATTCAATGCACAACAGAAAGAGTGCATTTAACCGCTCCTGACCCATGGAAGATCTCAGTTCATTTTTCACACGGTTCAATGCTGAAAATGAACGCTCACCACTGCAGGTGCTGACTATTAAACACAAATACATACGGAGGGTTACATGTGTGTATGGAAGTGCACCAATTAGGGATTGCATGATCAAAAACATGTACATTTGTATTCCTTGAGTCTCATGATTGACTTTATTTGCAATGGAAGGCTGGTAACATTTTGAAAATAGAGGCAAACTGTACAACTTCATCTTCAAACACGGGGTTGAGATCTTCAGGGTATTTTCTCACTAGTGTATTGGCTCTGGAGCGTAGACTATCTGTTGCTAGAGCGCATATTTCAGACAGAAAGCCAAATTATTCTTGAATTGCGCTGTAAGCTGCTTGTCTGTACTTCAGTGATTCTGTCAGCTGGTCGATAACATAAAAGGTGTGAACTTTAAACCTCTCAGATGGTGTCATATCAGCAGCAGCATCTTCTGCATCACTATAGTCCCACTTAATATTTTCATTTTTCTTCCGCGCTGTAGCTGGTACTCCTCGCAGCCAGAAATATTTTTGCCCTGCTGCTCAAATTCAGAAAATCTGGAACAGTGAGAGTGCACAAAATTCTTCAGGGAATACAGCATGCGTGTTGCTGTATGCAAATCAAATGTTGCATCTTGAAGACACTGACTGGTTGAGCGAAACCAGTCAGTAAAATGACAGACCATATCTCAACCATTATTCCAGCTTCCAGGTGATCCATAACACTGCTTAGGCAATTTGCAGTAAAGCAAAGCTCTACCTTTGTGGACTCATCATTCAAGATATTCGAAAGGACACCACTGATAATACTATAGCCTTTTTGTAAGGCTTTGACAGCATCATGGTGAGCAGACCAACAAGTATCAGCTAACCTTTTTAAGGTCGGTAAACCACATGGTTTGAAACTGTTAACAGATTCCACCGATGAGCTGAAGCAGAAAAAAAACAATATAACTTCTGTATAAAATCAAAGAAGGAAACTGCAACTGGACAGCTGCTGGCGGCATTTTGTCCTACAAGGTTTAGTGAATGTGCACAGCAAGGAATGTATTCGGCCAGTGGTTTTTTTTCCTGAATTAGGGCCTGCATAGCAGTATATTTGCCACACATATTAGACGCATTATAATAAGATAGACCCCTGCACTCTTTGATGGAAATGCTGTTTGTTTCCACAAACTGCAGAAGAGTTTTTGCTAGGTCCATTCCAGTGTGTCCATATATTGGGATAAATTTAGTAAAACGCTCCACTGGACCCCTAAAAAGTACATAACGAAATATGATTGTCAGCTGATCAGAATGTGCGATGTTAGGGGTGGAGTCAACAGAAATGGAATAATGGATCCAATAATTTTATCACTTCCTCGAAAAGGAAGACCTCGTGATGAAAGTAGCTTTATACTGCTCAGGATACAACAAAGTATTTCATGCCAATATTTTTTCTGACTCTCAAACTGTTCAACAAGACCTTTGTCTATTCGTTGGCCAGAGGTTTTTCTCATGATGAGGTATTCTATTGCTTTTCCATGGGCAGCACTATTTTCATGCTGGCTTAAATCTCTTGTGGCATGTCTCCAATCTGAATAACCAGTTGAAGACAAATAAGTTGTTTTCGTCTTTCAAAAATAGTTTGCAAAAAGCACAAAAAAGCCAGTTTTCGAAGAAAAACACAGCCATGTATAGAAACCAAACTAGTTGTTCCGACATCAATTGCACTGGGTGATCCTGAAGCACTTGAAGTGGAAGCATGTACATCAGTTGTACTGCTTGTTCCAGATGTGCTTTTTCCACAAAATTCTGTCATTTGCTTGGTTTTAGACAAGAGTTTTGGTATTTGTTTTTCTTCCTCTTTCTTATCTTTCACATTCTCCCAACCACTATGTTGTTTTTCATCCTTATGCATGAGAAAAACAAATAGACTATCGTTACCAAGGATGGTCCATTACAGTGCTTCTTAATAGCTTAGGCCCATGCAAAAGGAGCATTGACCAGTTCCATTGACATATATAAGCTGGACACTGCGCAGTGCTTATGGTTGCACGCGTTGCCAGTTTACCTACTCCTACTGGACTCATTTGAGTGTTCCAAACACCCTCTCTCTTTGCGGGCACGGTGTGGGCAGTCCTTCCCGCACACAGTGCTCCACCTTCCACTCCACTGCAGCATTGAACCACCATCTACGACTCACATCGCAACACCCATCAACCTGCCTCAGAAGCGGGCTCCCGGCAGACAGCCACACTGTGCTGCGGCGGGGAAGCCCCAGCTCCAGTTCACCCCTGCTCCTATGGGATGCAAACCCTCTTCACAGACGGCACGTCTCTAGCAGCCGTACACTGTGGCACCGCGGCAGCTCCTCTGCCCATCCGACTCCCTCCTGTTACCACATCGTTCAGCACCAAGGACGATCTACCTCCGGCTCAGGCAGAACGACCACATGAGCCGCCACCAGCTGACCCACCAACACCAGGGACTTCAGCCCTACACCCTCCAGCTCCTGCCACCAGAATTATCTGCCAGGGCCCCTGGGATAGCAGCCACCAGCCGGAGGTTCACCCCTTGGCCACCCGGGCACAACGTTGACCGCACCTTCGTCGTTGACTTCCTGCCTTCACTTACTCAACGGTGAGTTTCAGAATTTATTTCCTCTCGTGCTCACCCTTCTACCTCACCTCCTTGCTGTTCTACCCTTGTGTTTCCATCTGCTCTATCCGGGTTCATCCCAACATCACCCAGCAAGAAAGGATCTGATCCCACCGCTCCACACCATCGCTTCACTCCACATTGATTTATCAAAGCAAGCGCTCACCCAGCCACAGGTGAGTTAAATACTTTAGCACCAACCTTGTTCCCACCACAGTCATTGCGCTAGGTAGTGCCGCTTCTGTCTCCAATTTTGTTTCTTGCAGCACACACGTCGGACACCCCGGTCCGAACATAACGGAAGCCGCACACCAGCACAAGACTCCCCAAAAAACTTTCCAGAATATTTCACGATCCCATTCGCAACATTTGTGCCAGCCCAACACCTCCGGTTGCCCCCCCCGATGATCGTTGTACATGGGACAACTTTCATCTAAGAACAAGCAATGAGCAGGTGAGCATAAGATTTTTGTTTTAGCACCGATACACAAACGAGCAGTTACCTTGCAGTGCGGGGGTAACCCCACTACAAGGGTTAATAATATTTTCCCCTGGAGTTCTTCTTTTAAATGTATGGCCAACATTACAAAGAAAGAAACAGGTGATGCTGTAACATTCTGGGAGCTTGGCTTTCCTGGCTCATAGTCACTTAGCTAAATATACTGAGGTTGAATTACTAAAGGGAGAGAGACTGTTCACTTTCAAAAATGTATATTTACGCTGCAAAGTGAATGTTCACTGAGTTTAGCAAATGGGGTGAAGCTGTGCTGACTTCACACACCTAATCATATGACAGGAAAAATACTTTTTTTCCGTTTTTTTGCACTCAATCGGCTATTTGAAGTGCAAGCAATGAGCAGGTGAGCAGGTCACTTAGCAGCAGTGCTCAGCAGGAAGCAGCAAATACATATGTTTTGTGCCTAAATGACTACCCTGCATATATATTTACAAACAATATGTGGAAACAAGGTTACTTACACAAATATTCAATGATACAATTATTTACATTTAAGTACACAAGTGGTTAGGTTATGAACAATCTAGTATTTACATATTCTTAAACAGCAGTAAATGAGCTTTGAAACAAGCCCTCGCTAATTTCTGTAGCTGCAGCCACTATGGAGCAATTCACCCTTAAATTCCACAGCAGAAGCGCTGAAGCTGCTTCACTCAGCTAGCTCTGCACACCCACAAAATACATAAACTGCCTTCCAGCATTCTAATCTCTAGGAGGTAGAGCAATGTGGGCTTAGCTGATGAGAGAAAAGGCTTGAATTACTTCAGTGCTACTGCTGCAAATGTCAAGGATTAATTGCTCCACAGAGCCTGCAGCTACAGAGGTCAGTGATGGCTTAAAAGTTAATTTCCTACTTAAAAAAATAAAAAATATGTAAGTACTTGAACAGGTTCACTTTAAGTTGATCATATTCACATACAACACAAACACTGAAAAAAGGACTACAGATTCCCTTTAAACGCACATTGCCCATGTCACCCTAGATCTTGGTTTAACATACTTAGTAATTCTAATGGAAACCAGTCAGGTCTTAAATCTTCAATCTTGCAAATCTGCAATGAATAAGCTGGAAACGTCTACTCACACATAATTGAGCTCACAGTGTTTTACATTGCCTCTGTCTTCATCTGGAATATCATCTTTATTTGATGATTCTCTCTCTGCACAGCATCGGATCTATAACAAGCAGAGAAAGTATGAGTTAAGGAGTCAATGGTGACCCATACAAAAAAATAGCAACTAGCAAAACTCCTAATTGACATTGCAAATGTAATCTACTAGGTTTTAGAGCTACCCGCAGAGTGACTAATGGTGAGCACTGAACCCAATGTGAGGTGGGACAACCATGAAAATACAGTGTATGGGCTTCTAAAGACTTATGCTAGCAACTAACGTGTGTGAAACTGTACAGCATCAGTCTGTAATGCTGGAAACAATTACCAATGTGAACTGTCACCATCTGAATGATACTGCGGCTGTGCCTGTGCTTTGTACTGTTCAGCTGTTATATACATATGACTATTTCGGGTTTTTTCACTTATTGATGTTCTTCATAAGCACCTGTTCACACTGATGTGATTTAATGTACATTACATTGTATGGGAATTCACCTGCAAGAAATACCATTGCTTTTATTAGCCTGTTTAGATACCCGTGGTCTGTTGCAGTGCATTTGCAAAATAAAAAGTTTATATGCATTTTTTCCCCCCACAAAATGTTATTGTTTTCAAATAGACATTACAATAAAACAGAAAACATACTTAAATACCTTTGAAAGTATAGACAAAGTAATCAGAAAATGTTGTGGAGATTACATACGGTAAAATATAATATTTAGGAATGAACAACCATGTAGGACCGTTGGCTACATGGATCACATAGAGGGAACCACTGTAAACCACTAATAGAGTAAACCACTGAACCACTAATATAGGGCATGTTGTGGAAATTTTACTAGGATGTGTTTTTAGTATATTGTAATATTGTCATCATGTCTCTCAGTGTCTGGATTTCTGGGCCATGCTCGATTGGCACGTGACCCAGATTGAAATAGACACTGGGGTTAACCATTGGAGTAGATATCTTATGCGTGGCGGAGCAGTGTTTTCTTAGCCAATGTGTGGACGCCAAGCTAGGGCCCCTGCGCGGTGCGCGGATTTATTGGTTTGGCGTGTATACAACTTGCTTTGAGGACATAGTATTATTTAAGATACATATCTGCCTTTATGAAAGGAACGTGCGTTAGTATTTCTGATGCGTCTGATCAGCGCGCTGGAAATGGTATGGCATTGTCCCTGCAGATAAGCGTGCATTCATGAGAAACATAACGTTATTGGGCATTGCTCACTGAGCAGTGCTGGATAAGGTTCGCTCCAGTGGTAATGGGAGATTGTATTGGTGGGTATGATACAGACATACACTCCCTTTTCTTTTGTGTATGATATGTTGATGTATTGAGGAAGTGATGTTGGTTGTTGACATCACTTCCTGTCAGACAGCTATAAAAATAAACAAATACCTATGCGGAGGGCTCCAAGAAGGGAACCACCAGCAGGAAAGCAACACCTGTGTCCTAACTCTACATGACTCTACAGGGGTACTTCCAGTCCTTACACAAAAGAGCGTAATACAACTGTGCTTTTAAGCACGGGGGAAATTCTTTGTGTTTGACATACTTTAACCAAACAAATTTCCATAACAGGCACCACTGTAATCTGACTCTGGAGGTCTAAGCCCCATTGGTGAGCAAAACAGCGATATATGTGCTAGGACTGCCCAGTGGGAGCAGTAGGCAATATGTAGAGTGAAATCGGGAAAAGGGGGATAGAGCATTAAATAGGTTTAAACTGTAATGGGGCTGGTAGGTACTTAACCCATTTTGCAGGAGATTCCATCAAATCTGTAGATGGACTGGGTCAAAGTTCAACGAACTATCATAGGTGATCCAAGGCTCCCAAATTTTCTCGAATTTAGTGTAGGAACCATCCAAGATAGCCGATAGTTGTTGTTTTTAACCTCCATATAACTAAGCTCAGGGGATTTCCAGGATCTAGCAATTGTTTGTTTAGCGGCCATGAATATGTTGGAGATCAAGCATTGTTGATTTTTGCGTAAACCCGTTTTGGGCTTATGTAGAAGCGTTTCCCACTGATTTTTGATCAGGTTACACTTCAATACAGTATTAGAGCATAAATTCGGGTCCATAAACGTTTAGCCATAGGACAGTCCCACCAAATATGTTTCATAGTGCCTAGATGTCCACACCTTCTAAAACATTGAGGGGAGTGAGAGGGGAAGAATTTGTGGATGCGGAACAGTGTGTAATACTAGCAAAATAATACTTTATAGGAGTTTTCCTGTGTTAGGATATTTCGAGAACAAGAGAGTATATTCCTCCAGATTGCTGACCAATCAGTTTCGGAAATAGATGAGCCCAAATAATTCTCCCAATTGGTTTGGTAGAGCATAATGGATTGTGTAAGATGTTCGAAAAGGGATGATTGGATTAAGGTTATCAGGCCGGGTGAGTGTGGATCACACCTACATCTCTGTTCAAAAGGGGTAATAGAGTAGGGTGGTGAAGTTAAACAACTCAATGATTGTATAAAAGTTACAAATTTGGTGGTAGTGGAATAATTCAGTTTGTGGTATTTGGAGTGAGTCTCTGAGCTGAGCAAAGGTACGAATCCCCTGGGGCGTGAGCATGGAGAATACATTTTCTAAACCAGCTCTCGTCCACCAGGAAAACCTTTTTGGGTTAACCATCCCAGGGTAAAAGAGAGGGCAAAGAGTATGCGACAGAAGGGGAAGATGTGGAGAAATTAGGCGGCCCATATATTTTACCGAGTCCCATATCCTTAAAGAGTGTCGCATGGCAGGACCCAGCCAAGGGGGTCTGTAGGAGGGTGGGAGCCACAGTAAATTAGAAATTAGAGTGGGGAAGGCTGAAAATAGCTGTAGGACAGGAGTAAATTGCACGTATCCAAGCCATAAAACCAGAACCAAATCCCCATTTCTCTAACGTTGACATAAGGTATGGCCAAGAGATGGAATCAAAGGCTTTATTCATATCTAGCGAGAATAGGAACATTTCTATTTTCCGTTGATGAGCCAGATGACACAGTGAGATAATCTTGCGTATATTATCCGCAGCGACATTTATTAAAGAAATGGGGCGAACATTCAACCAAATTTCAGGATCTTTTTTGGGCTTAGGAATCATGACCACGTTGGCTGTAAAACATGTTCGAATCAATATCATTCCCTTTTTTGAGGAAATTGAACATTTTAGTAAGGTGGGGGACGAGTAAGTCTGACATTTTTTTGTAAAAGAGTGTCGAAAACGTATGCGGACCCGCCCTTTTGCCAGTTTTGAGACTACGGATAGCCTGAACAATATGTATGCATTTTTTAAAGCACAGCACGCATTAAGAGTCTATTTAAGTCAATGGATGGAGATAAAAAAAAAGCATGATAATGCACAGGTATGAATGTGGCCTTTAAGGAACGTATAATGGTTTTGTATATACAGTATTTTCTCTATTGTGGTTATGACTGCTGCCTTGTTTCTTTAGCTAACCTATAATCCTGTGAAACCTTTTTCATATAAATGTTTAGTTGTAAAACAAAGATTGTATACACAAATAAAAACATCAGTTTAAAAAGTAAAACTATATGCGACCGTAAACTATTATAGTTCCCCTTAAAGTTACAGTACATGCCAATCAATCATGAAGGTTTGCAAGTTCATGTAAACCGTAAAAACACTATGGGGCATATTTGTATAGCAGTAAATGTGAGTATCACTGAACATTCACTAGTGGTGAATCAAACACTGTCATTTAAAACATGCACCAGGAAGATTCACTAGCAGCGAATGTTTGGCACATGCACTGCTTTATAAATAGACCCCTATGTATCATACTGACAATTTTTTTTAACTAAAAATAAATATTGTTTTTACTTTTTTTATAATTTGTTGCATATCAGCACTTCTAATTTCCTGCAGCCTCTTCCTGTCCACGTGCTTATACTCCAGCATTGCCAGAACATTTCTTAGGGCAGGTTTTATGGGGACAACATGCTTGTGGCAATGTTTGTTGCCTGGTTGTAGTCTTCATTGGGAGAGCATATGACAAGGTCACAACGCAGAAATATGAGAAGGAACTTCATAGCAGAATCACCAAGTATTATTGTACTGAATCCTGCATATTCATAATATTGTAGATGACTTTTGTAAATGTCAACGCTAAAGCCATTCTGCTATTTTAGTAATGAGGTTCATACATACTTAAAACTCAAGAGGTATAGCCTACTTGCTGAATGGCAACAATGCTCATCCACCAATCTTTAGGCATATGCCTACCCTGCCCCTGCTAGAGAACTCTCCGTAGCTGCCAGTTTTCTCATCTTGCGACTAAGCTTGGTTCTCAGCCAGTGTATTCCCCCTTTCCTAGGCCGAGTGCAGCCATGTCCACACACACTGGCTCATGGTAGGGATGCTGCGCCATACAGAATCATGTAACAAGAAGTTGCAATCCAGCTCAGAAAGGTAAATAAATCTGGCTACATTGCATTTTACAAAACTGAGAGTAAAGGTAAACCGGATGGACTTAATGACATTATCACTGCTGCAATGCTTCTTTGACAATTAGGGCAAGGTCACTAACTTTACTGGTTTCCTGTAGCTGCTATTTATCAACAAACTTTATTATAAAGAGGTCCTTAGAATTGTCCCCCAAATGTCATTCTCAAAAACAATTAAAATCATAATTTACTTCCGACTACTTTCCATCTATAAATAAACGTAGAGCTGATGCATTGATTCTCATTCAATCTCCCTTCAAAGCTTTAGAAATGAATTAGCATTGTATTGATCTTCAAAGATCAACACCATTTCCAGCCATCTTTCTGCTATGGAGGAATATGAAAGTGTGATGAAACTTACCTTTATCATTTCTGCTTCACCAGCAGTCTTGCTTCGTGCTACCAAGTCCCCTTCTTCATTACAGCCAACAAAGCAGCTGTTTGACGCCAGCAAAGCCATTTTCCCCTGAAAATAATTGCACACTGTTCAATTACACTGACTACTGAAGTAATTATGCTTTATAACTAGTAGTGATTTTTCATCACCTAAGGAGGAAACTCATGTGCAGCAGGAGTTGGTTTACAATGCTTTCTATTGAGTAACCATTTTTCACTACAAAGAAATGTTTACACTGCAAACACATTTTAAATTACAATAGGAAAAGCAATAACTGAATCAATTTCTTCAATTCTGATTCAAGGCGGACTAGTAAGAATGAAACCCTAAGACTCAAAGACCAACTCTAAAAATGTCTCCATCATAGAGAGGTCAGGATCGGATACCTTGTTTTCTGGGAGCTAGGGGAGATGTCCACACTTACAATGACTGTGTCAGGCTGAACTGCCACCAGCCTGATATTCTCCTTATAATTCTATGGTAAATATACACTTGAGGGCACAAGGAATAGACATTTTGTATCATCTGCCCCATATTCTTCTTAGAAATATACAGAAAAATCAAACCAAATGACACAGGTATCTGAGTTAGACATGGTCCTTTTATGACTATGGGTTGAGAATAAAGAAAAAAATAAACTCTGACTCTGATGCACAGGCAGAGAAGTATGGACTCCAGCCATACCCAAACAGAATATTTGAGGGGAGAGTTACATGTTAGGTGAGTGCGGTAGTGTAGTGGATTTTGTATTATGTTTTAGGAGCTACAGACTTTCACTTTTTTTTTGTTATTGGGAGGCTATGTGCCTAAATCTGCCATTGTCAACACGTGTAATGAAAATATTAAATGTGGTTCCATGCTAATGTAAAGCCCAACTCCAGGCCAAACCTATTTTTATTTTGGATAGTGTAGGTAAGGGTTAGAGCATCTGCCAGGAAAAAAGGAACAGGCAGTGATAGAAATCTTTCCAATGGGGACACAGACAAAACAAATAATATTTTAGTAGAATGGGGATGGGTAAGAACTTCTGACAATGTTTTTATGTATTCAGTGCATCGGCACCACAGTGAACACCAGTGTGGCTGCGTTCTAACTGGCCCTTACTTTTGTGATGTTTGCCATTGGTGGCAAGGGATTTACGCTCTTCTTTGCCAGTACATTTGTATTTAAAACTTACATTTTTGCGCCAGAGTCGCTTTAAAACAAGAGGCAAAACTGCCTCTTGTTTTAAAGCGATTCAGGCGATTCCTTGCAGCACTCTGATAATGTGAAGCATATAATACGAGGGGTTGTTTTATTAAACTTCCACCCAGCCATATTTTGGACAAAGTTTTATAAATCGCCCCCTGTGTGTTTGCACGGCATTCCTGCTACTTGATGAAGCCAAGGAGCATAGGATGTTCTAATGCTCAGCGGCTGCAAGTGACAGGAATGCTGTGCATATGGAATTCTCCCAGCGTATGGCTGGGCGGACATTTTAAAAATCATCCCCAAAGATTAAAAAAAAACTGTATGACAGCTACTAATGCAGCCAATAATAAAATACTTTGACGGCCATTTATTACCAAAAGGAGGACTCTCCAAATCAGAGGAGCGATTATCCCATCCATGAAGGACACTCACCATATTACGTTTATTGACCATTGAAATATATGATCATGGATTTCTGGCGAGTGTGTTCTCAGTTATTTAACACATCGAGAGCACTTTACTCTGAGGATTTTTTGCACACTGGATTATGCACAAAAGCACTTTACGCGTATGTAATAAGGACTTTGACTGAACATTGTCAGATTGAATATTATTCATTTGTTGGGAATTTTATGTGAGCACATGATATTTTACACAATTTATGGAGGCATATTATTTAGTTCACGTTTATGAGCAGTAGTGCAGTGCACACGATTTATGAATAAAATGCTGAACTTACATCTTGAAATACAAGCTCCCACTGTTCTCTAGCACCAATAGCATCTGCACGACCCATAACCAGTCCATCTGAATTAATGCCAAGGTACTTTCCATAACCAGATTTCAGTGCAATCCTTTAAGAGACAAGAATCATTGAAAATGTATTAAGAATAATCAAGGCCAAGTTCAGAATGGTAATGTTGAAGTGTTTACACTATCTTTGCATAACTCAAAATAGCTAAAATTTGTATTGCGAGTACAGCAAATATATGGTCTTCATGTAATATCACACTGCATGGAACACTTAAAGGGCATCTATGCTCTTAGGGGCAAAAGCAACAGATTCTCCTTTTCTTCACTCACTCACCCTCTCTTTTGAGCTGTCAGAATACAAGAAACAAATGATGGTACTTCCAAGTATAGGGAAGCATATGACTCACTCCCCTTCCTTCCACAAGACTGTGCTTATGACTGGATGCTCAGGCACCCAACACTGTCACATGGGATTAGGATTCTCAGATCTGTAAGTCATTAAACAGGGCTCCTCGTCTTCACTGCCAGAGCCTGAGCAAAGGAAAATAAAGTAGAATCTGCTGTTCAGGAAAGCGGTAAAATAAACCTGTTGCTTTACACTGCATTGCACATGGCAAAGCACAGATTCACTTTAAAGGAGAACTATGACGTCAGTGAAAATCACTAATCCTCATAGTTCGAGCCGACGCGTGACAATGAAACTGTCACACGTCGGCTCAACAGATCGGGAAGTGAGCAAACACATACCATCGCTCACTCACTTCTCTATCATCTCCCTGCAGAGAGCAGTGACTGACAGTTACGGCTCCCTGCAGGGATCCCCCACTCCCCGATCCTCCAGCGCTGAGTGGAGGAGCGGACGGGGGATGGAGCCGGCAGAACTGGCTCTGCCTCTAGACAGGCAGAGCCAGCTGTCACTCATGCAGCGGGGTGGATCTCGACAATAATGTTGGGATCTGTCCCGGCTGCGGTGGTCTCAGTATATACCGTGAGCTGTAGCTCGCGATATACTGAGCTTTGGGTCACGGGTAGACGCTAGTATATGTCCTCCCGTGACCTTTAAGAGAACTATGGGGAAAAACACTTACCCCATAGTTCTCTTTTAAGTGCCTTCATGCAGTGTGATATTAAAAAACAAACAAATACTTTCTGTACTCAAAAAACAATGGTTCACCATAAAGGAAATCTTTACTGAGAAATTCAGGTAGTTGCTATCGCTATTGCCTGGCTGTCTCTGGATTCAGTTTTGAGTCATCAACAAAGCAAGCAACATGCAAAGTCAGAACCTCTAACCTGCATAATATACAGGGTCAGTGTCTCTGAAAAGAAATGAACCCATGAGATCGGCAGGACATGGAAGCAACTAGCATTGTATCAAACAGTACTTCCCCAAAGATTTCAAATATAACTATTGGGACTTCTCATGGATTATATAATTATCTTTAAAAATTGTACAGGATCAGCCCACAGCTATACTGCATATTCATAACAAACACCTGCCTATAGTATACATACTATACATATTGCCTATGTATAACCATAAAAAGGTCATTACCTGCTATCTGACAATTTGATTGCTGTGAATTGTTCTGGTGGAACTGGACCATCATCATCATCTAGAAAGAAAAAAAAAGTAAATCCTTTTTAACTCAAGTAAGGAATAAAGAGGTCTACACAGACAGTTATTTAATACGAAAGGGAGGGATTACATGCACATTTTTACATATAAGCATTAATAATGAAATACAGTAGCCAATGGAAAGCAGTCACCCCCCATTGTTTTCACTGATCTGAACTGTTTGAAAGTGAAACCTGAATAGTTGCTGTGGCTGCTGCATTTTGCATATCACTTTAGTATAAATATGATATTGGATAGATACCTTTTTAATGTAAGGTGTACATGTGGCGTTCAACAGTTTAAGAGCCTATGCTAACCATTGTAATAAAAATAATGTTAATTTTTAGGTATACCATAGGCCAGGCATGGATAAATAGGTAGCTAGGTAAAGTAAAAAAAAAAAAAAGTCTCCCTAGAAAACAGGGAGGTCAGTTCAGGGCTATAATGCATACTTGGGCCCACATTCTTGCCTAAACTATCATTGTGCAGCTACTAGATCTGTGCAAGTGACTGCAAATAAAACTGCAGTAAAACGTGCCGTGTCTCATCATGGATCGACTAAAAATATGTAAGCAGTCCTGCATACATCCTCCAGCCGGTGGATGAGAGCTGCTTTATTTGCTATGTATAATGTTGTTAGGGAGGGTAGTAAAGAAGCAATGTGTATATGACTGCTGTATATGGTGGGGGGAGGAGGGAGACTAATATATGGGTGAAGAGAAATAGTGTATAGACAGTTTCCAGGAAAGGGGTATGAGCAGTGGTGTATATGTGGCTGTCTGGGAAGTGGGTGAGGACAGGTAGTGTATATGGTTAGCAGTAGTGTATACAGTATATGGCTTCCTGGGATAGGGAGAAGTGGTGTCTGTATGGCTGTCTGGAAAGGGGGAATAGAGCAGTAGTGTATATATACACATGGATGCTGAGAAAGGGGGTAGGGGAGAAGTAGTGTTTATATGGCTGCATGGTAAGGGTGTAGAGAACTGTAGTATATTTTAGTGAAATAATTTACTGCATAAGTCCAATTGCCATGTTTTAGAAAGTATGAACTTTTCAGCTCGGTTTTACCTCCAGTACCAGATCAGTGTACCAGTGGTAACCAGAAACTGTAGATCCTTGTTATAAGTGATCTGTTGCTTCACTGGGTTATCAGCACAAACCAGATGCTTGCCAGACACAAACTTCATCTTAAAGTAGAAATATGGCCTCCCATTAAAAAAGGGGGTTTAGCACTTAATTATAAGTGCATATGCATACTGTAAATTTCTTAATTCCCCTGCAAAGTCTCACACATACTTGTTGAATCTGACAGTGAAGACCACCTAATGCAGCTTCATGTAATGGTGTGACAACGATGCTGGACTGCTCCTAAAGTCAGAGCAGAGTTGTTACTCTCATGTAGGCTGTGCTTGCACCACAGTGGGATAGAAAGAAAAAAAAAGGAGGGCATGGCTCTGCCGCTTCACAGGTCTGTAGCTTGTCATTCAGCACCCAGCCACATTTAGTCCTGCCTCTGCTTTCTGGATTGACAGAATTGCCTCTGCTTCTGAAACCTTCCCACTGCAAGCTGAAGTGTCCAGGAGGGGAGACACACAAAAGGAGTATTTGGCTCATTGAGGGAAGGTAAAGGAAGTTTTTTTGTTTACTTTATGAGGCTTGTGCGTCACATAGTAACTGGATATTTTGACTGTCATACAGGAGCCTTTACTTCTACTTTAATGTGACACCAATAATTTATCTGAAAAGATTTTTTGCCCTCGTGTATAACACTGAGATGGAAATATGCACTAGTAGCTAATTTCATGAGTGATTGTAAATACTGACCTTTGTGTGGAGCACCTATAGTAAATAAACCATTGTCTAGGGCATGGATATAAGCTCCTTTGTCCATTTCGATGGCTACCATTCCTGAAATGTCACCCAAACATTTGACCGCCCACCAATTTCCTAAAATGCAGAGATACGTTATTGTAACAGAAAACCTAAAACATAAGTGTACTTTTATACTATAATAGCTTTTCAATATTTCCAAGAATAGCACAGAACTTTGTGAACAATCTTCTACATCTGCTTTTTTTTTTTCAAGTGTTTGCCGAGCTGTCACCATATGCCCACTGATGTGTTTACATTCTGTTGCACTGTAACTGCAGACAAGCAACTAGACAAAAAGTGGGCATTGCAGGTGTTAGTACCTGAAAGGCATGCATTCCCTGCTGTCAGACTGTGCTGTTACTGGCAGCCAAAAAGTTTCTACTAACATTATGGAACGAATCAGCGTGATCATGGCAGCCAATCATTGTGATCATATGCAGACCGTAGAATCATTCAAAAAGTAACATTTAGGCTGCAGGAGCCACAGTAATACTGTTTAATACTGTAATTGTCAGATACACTGCCTGGCCAAAATAAAAGTTACACACATTAATATTTTGTTGGACTGCCTATAGCTTTGATTGCAGCATGCATTCGCTGCGGCATCGTCTCGATAAGCTTATACAATGTCACAACATTTATTTCCATCCAGAGTTGCATTCATTTTTCACCAGGATCTTGTAGTGATGATGGGAGAGTCAGACCACTGTGTAAAGTCTTCTCCAGCACATCCCAAAGATTCTCAATGTGGTTAAGGTCTGGACTCTGCGGTGACCAATACATGTGTGACAATGATGTCTCATGCTCCCTGAAACACAATTTCACAATTCAGTGTGATGAATCCTGGCATTGTCATCTTAGATTATGCCGTGCCATCAGGGAAGAAAACATTAATTGATGGAAAAACATGGTCATTCAGTATATTCGGGTAGGCAGCTGACTTCATTTATTTGGCACATAACGTTGCTGAACCTAAACTAACTATCCAGTGGAAAGCTCGGACCTATTTGCTTAGCTAAATCAAGGTGGTGACTTTTTTTGGCCAGGAAGTGTACAATAAGAGTATTTTAAAAAAATTTAAGCAGGATATTTTATAAAACAGTGTACCAAAAATGTTTCCTTAGTAAACAATGTGAAACTTTTTTAGGCAGGCAAATTAGTCATAGATTTATTGTCAAGTTAACGCATATTAATGCTGCTAAATTTGGTTTGGTCATCTAGGCTTCAAGGACCTTTGGTTATGAAAGGGTTAAGGGTCACGTATAAATAGAAAATTGTACACAAGAAAACATCCTTTAATATTTCAAATGGCTTATGACTATTCATGTGGTTACTGACCATCTTTGAATGGAGTGCGGGCTCCCTACAGTATTTGTTGAACAATCCTCCCAGCCATGACATGCTAACAGAACCCATATGCTCCACCAAGAGTTAACAAAGGAGGTTAGTATTCACCAACAACTATAGCAGTGGCTGGTGTGTTTCTGTATACTGGTACAATACATCTAGTAAGCGGACAGACTTACCAACAATGTCCAGCTTATCATCTTCTGATTCCTCTAGCTTTCTTTTGTTCTTTTTGTGCTTCTTCTTACTAGAAAGAAAAGTTTTGCTTATATCTATGTTCAGATAGAGTGGGGAAGTGTTGAAGCCCCTGTCAGCTTGCTATTGCTAATTCACCCTCTTGATTTCTCCTGCTGAGCATCGGGACAGAAAGTGATGGGAAATCCAAAATGATATGGTTGTCACTGGAACCAGAGGTGGGAGGAAATCTGCTAATGGGGACACATGTTACAGTGACAGCTGTCTAAATGGACTTTTAAAATCACTTTCATGAGATGCCCATTCCGTTCTTATGTCCTAGAAACAGGAAGCAGAAAGGAAATCAGAGCACAAAGAAGGTATGTATAGCCAACATTTGTTTTATGTTTGGATGGAGTGGGGAAGTATTAGAAAACATGTCCGATTAATCACTGCTTGTGTCTCGTCTAGGTAGATTCACTCTCTCTATTTGTCCTGATGTCCATTGTCACGAAGACAGAAAGTGACGAGATGAGAAATCCAAACTTTACAGTTGTCACCATAAAAAGGTAGAAGCAAATCTTCAAATGGAGACATCTGTTCTGGTTCTGGGAACTCCCTTCATTTTGTGGAGATTTCCTCTCACTTCCTATTGAATGTCAAGGATGTCATATTTTAACCCTTATGTACACTAACCAAAATAAAAAAAATAAAAAAAGTTTGGCTATACATACAGTATACTTTAAAGCTGAACACCATGATTTTCTATTGGAGATACTGCCCTAGCCAAGTAGCATAGCCCTAATAATATGTACACTGTGTGTGGATGGCTGCTACTTATAAAAATATAAAGTATAAAAATCATAACTTGCTACAAGCCAGGTCCTACACAGTGCAGTGGTTATGGCACCAAGAGCTCCAGTTTCATCCTTGCCCAGTCACAAAAAGCCTTGTATTTTTTCACAGAATACAAGGCACACTGTATGTGAAGGAGGGGGGGAGGTATGCAACATGATTTCTCCTCCTCCATTCACATAATGCCTTGAATTTCTTAAAGTGACACTAAACTCAGGTGTTAAATCTTAGAAATGCATTCAAGTACCTTAACGTTTAACAATACTGTATATTATTTGTTCATCACTCAGCTGTAAATCCTCAAATCATCTCTGAATTTATGCTGACACTGTCCTTCCTTCTGGAGGGTGGCTACTTTTGTTCCCCATGGTGCCTGTGTGTGTTGTAAAGTAGCCAGCTCTCCAAGCTCACTCCCAGAATGGACTACAATCTCACGTTTAGTTTACTAATTTGTATAGAGATAGTAGTCCATCACAGGAGCGATGACTACTTTACAACACACACAGGGACCATGGGGAACAAAAGTAGCCACCCTCCAGAAGGAGGGACATTGTCGGCACCAATTCAGAGATGATTTGAGGATCTACAGCTGAGTGATACACAAATAAGGTTCAGCTTTGTTAATAGGTAGGGTACTTGAATGCATGTTTAAGATTTCACACCTGAGTTTAGTGTCACTTTAAGGGAAACTTGTTAAATAGTCTAGTATAAGCAATTAATCTATAGCCTGCAAGGAGAACCAAAAACATCAATACCTAGATCTGAAGGTGCAGATAGGACCCGCTCCAGCTGGGTTCATTAGGTTGGATTCACACCTTTGCTTTTTTGCTTGATGTGTTTTTCCTTTAAAATCAATGGAAATGCATCTGGCCTTTGCTTGCCTTAAGATGGGTGTCAATGCATTTCATGATACATGTAACCACATCATGATGCTCCTTGATGTATGTCATGATGAGCGTTCATATTCAATACAAAGTGCATTCCAACACATGCTTGCAAGACAATCAACAAGCGCTGCAGCAGTTTACATGGGTTCTGATGTGTTTCCATTTATTGAAAAAGAAAATGTAGCAGTGGGAAAAAAAACCCCTTAGGTGTGAATCCAACCTAAGGATACAAATAACCTTCAGTCAATGTTACTTCAGAAAAGAGGCAAAAAAAGTTTGAAAATGGAAAAAAAAAATGAAAAAAAAAAAAGTACAGAGCAGAGGATCTAACAATTCCAGCCTACCTCCTAGACACGAAGTTTAGCCTCAGGAACTTGACCATGAAATAGGGATATAGCCGATTCCTTGTGTTTAGTCTCCAATAGGCAGAGAATATATCCCACAGGTCTTACTGTGCCCCTTGACGTATAACAAAATGTGATATACTAGAGCTATATCTGTAAAAAATAAGTCAAGGCAACTGGACTTGCTGTATTTTTCCTGAAGACGTTTCACTGATCATCCAACCAGCTTTCTCAATTCAGAATTACTTGTACAAAAATTCTCTGGGAATAAATATGGTGAATGTTGCTTCAAACCAGGTGTTGATTCCCAGAGAATTTTTGTACAAGTCATTCTGAATTGAGAAAGCTGGTTGGATGATCAGTGAAACGTCTTCACGAAAAATACAGCAAGTCCAGTCGCCTTGACTTATTCTTTACAGATATACCATGACCTGGATGAATGGGAACCTTCACAGACATATAACTAGGGATACATACCATATACGTATTTTGACATTAGGGTATGTTATAATAATGTCTTAGTCCTTATCTGGTCTTCATGTAAATGCACCACTACTGTATTATCCTGTCCTCTGTAACATTGAGACAAGACCTCATTTATATTGTTCTCTGTATTGAAAATGCACAAAACTTTGTGCTTTAATAAAAACAGATTATACACAAAAAATATGTATTTAATTAAAGGAAGTATAATCAAACAGAAACCTTAAGCATTATGTAGTGGCTCCCCCTGTACTTCAAGGGGTAACTGCTCGTTTTTGTCAGGGTTGAAAAAAAAAAAAAAAGTTATGCTCACCCGAACTTTGGATCCGGCTGGCTTTGACAGTGCTCTCTCTTGCCTGTCTCCTCCTCCACTGTAGTGAGCCCTCCAAAGATCAGGTAAGTATAACTTTTTTGGTTGAGCCTAGACACAAAGGAGTACTTAAAGGAGAACTATGAGATGAGTGATTTCCACTCACCTCATAGTTCTAAGCCGACCTGTGACAATGAGACTGTCACAGGTCGGCTCAGTAGATCGGGAGGTGTCACTCACGCAGCTGGGCGGATCCCGTCATCTACGTCGGGATCCACTCCAGGTGCGGCGTCTCAGTATACAGCGAGCTGTAGCTCGCGGTATACTGAGCTTAGGGTAACGGGAGGACGCTAGTTTGTGTCCTCCCGTTACCCCAAGGAGAACTATGGGGAAAAACACTGACCCTATAGTTCTCCTTTAACCCTTGCATTGCGAAGGTAGCCCCACTGGAAAGGTTACATTTTTCCCCCCTAGAAGTTCTCCTTTAAGCAATCACAGATTGATACACTGTCTCACCTCTTATCCTTCGATCCCTTCAGCACCAGCTTGGTGGATTTGACATTAGAATATTCAGCCATGGTGACAGCAATAGAGACACAACAGCTCTAAAAACAAAAGGGTACAAGCATGTTTGTTAATATAACACTGTAAAAACAATTGAGTGCAATAACTTGCACATAATTGCCAACCTTTTAAAATAACTTCCAGTGACATGTAGTTGCAGATCATGTCACCCTGATACTGAGGAAATGTGGACTACACACTCTTTATGAATTACTGGGAGGGTTGTTGGAAAAGAATCAAAACAAGGACAGTTCTTGGGAGGAATCTTAACGTAATATTAAACCCTTCACACTAAGTACATTATTCTATGCTGGCCCACCATAGAAGCTGTTTGCATAATATAGTCTTCCTAAATACATCCTTAAAGGAGAACTATGGACTCAGGGCTATTCCCCATAGTTCTCCTTAGGGTAACGGGAGGACACAAACTAGCGTCCTCCCGTCACCCTAAGCTCAATATACCGCGAGCTACAGCTCGCAGTATACTGAGACGCCGCAGCAGATCCCGACATCGATGTCGAGATCCGCCCAGCTGAGTGACAGCTGGCTCTGCCTATCTAGAGGCACAGCCAGCTGTACCCGCCCGTTCCCCCAGTCAGCGCTGGTGGATCGGGGAGGGGGGAATCCATCCCCTCCCCAGTCACGGCAGAGAGCCGTGACAGGATCGAGAAGGGAGCGAACACCAGCATGTGTTCGCTCACCTCCCGATCTACTGAGCCGACCTGTGACAGTCTCATTGTCACAGGTCGGCTAGAACTATGAGGTGAGTGAAAAGTACTCGCCTCATAGTTCTCCTTTAATGACTTACATTTTCAGTTATAACAGCGCCTTGCTCCGAATCTCTTTGCGCTGCTTCCCTGAATTTCCGGTCAGGTAATGCACATTGTACACCCTAAACTTCATCACATATCCACTCCTATCCAAAGTGCTGTCTTGGCAAAGCCAGTGGAGTAGGAGAAGTGGACATGGCTTTGAAAGCTGTGGAGCTACTGGCATAACAGGAGAGCGCTCGTAAGGCAGGCTCCAGAGGATCCTATAAGGGAGAGGAGCAACCCTATAGACAGTAATGGAGAAAAACTGATTGTGAAGAAATGACAGCCTATGAACAAAAAAAGCATACAGCAAACAACGTGAAAGCTGAGCTACGCTGCTATATATGTTGTGTCACATAGAGGGATTAATGACACTTTAAAAAAGAAACCCAGGAATCTTATAAACTTTCCCTTGCAGTAGGCTACCCCCGCACTACAAGGGTTAAGTGCTCAGTTTTCTCTAGGGGATAAAATATAGTATATAAACTTGCCTGATCCTCAACCCCACTAAGCTGAAAGCCGGTCCCTCCAGCCTCTTCTCCCCCAGGCTCTGGTGGTCTAAGGACCTGTGATGTCATCACATCTAATGCAGGTCCATTGATTGAGGGATAAACCAGTGCAGAGGGGGATAGAGGGGAATGCTAAATGCTGCAGGACTGAGGATCAGGTGAGTATATATCTGGTTTATTTCATCCCCTAGACAAAACAAGCACTTACCCCTTACAGTGCAACGGTAGTGCACAACAAAGGAATGGTTTAAAAATGCCCAGAGTTCTTCTTCCAACACTAAACTCAGGAGTTAACTCTTTAAAATGTATTCCAGTACCTTAACTATTAACACAAATGTATCTTTTTTGTGTATCACTCGGCTGTAGATCCTCAAATCATCTCTGAATTCATGCTGACACTGTCCTTCCTTCTGGAGGGGGCTACTTTTGTTCCCCATGGTCCCTGTGTATGTTGTAAGTAGTCAATAAGGATGGGCTGGTGCGTGTTCGCAGCTCCACGTGCCGAGCCCGCCAGGAAGCTGACAGCGCCAATCACAGGTAGTGAGACATTTTCCTGGTCCGCAGCTGCAGAGATCGGGAAATGTCTCAGTGCCTGTGATTGGCGCTGCCAGCTTCCTGGCGGGCTCGGCATGTGGAGGTGCGAACACGCCCGAGCCCATCCTTAGTAGTCAACGCTCCAAGATCGCTCCCATGATGGACTACAATCTCAATACAAATTAGTAAACTAAACGTGAGATTGTAGTCCATAGGGTACTTGAACACATTATTAAGATCTAACTCGAGTATAGTGTCACTTTAAATAAGTGAGCCCAGAGTCACAGATTACTAGTGCTGTAGTCTTGGATGAGTTGTGCCTGTATGTGGGACAGATTAATAACAGCATGTCTTACATAACAATCACACACACAGCATGTCTTACATAACAATCACACACATTGTGATGAATGGGGAATAAACTCGGGGACAAAACTAGAAAGCCTGACAATGTCCCTGTAGATCCCATTGTACACAGAGGACAGCATCATTCAGCCGGGCGGGTGACAAGCATGCTGTCACTAGGCAGCCTCATAGAACACAACACGCACCGAATACAGACATTATCTCACCGGCTACATACAACTCCGTCCACACTACACAGGAAACTCTTCACATCACATGACTGGCAGGACAACAATCCCTTACCCGGGGATCACAGCCCTCTAGAAGGACAACTACACATTTCCCTGGGAAACAACATAGCACAGCACCTAGCCGTCAGCTGAGCAGTGCCCCTTGTGGCCAGGCTGGTAAAGAACGCGCAGATTTGACCACACTCCGTTCACCGAGATACATGTATTATTCTAACCACCTTAGTACACAGGCAACACTTACTACAATATGGATTTTCGGATAGAAAATTACTTTAAAACCCCAAGCAAGTATATATTTTCTAAAAGCAGAGGCCCTGTAGAATAAAAAAATGGTAGCTGCATTTTTTTTATGGTGCATGATATTTGTGCAAATGTTTATCAAATCGATATTTTTAGGAAAAAGAAAGTAGGGTTCTCACCTGTCCAGGATTCACCCGGACAGTTCGGGTTTTGAATGCTGTGTCCGGGTTTCATGGCAGCTGAAACCCCGACACAAGATGTCAGGCAGACAGGGGCAACCAAAAGTGAGATAGGGGCTACTGGCCTCCCCACTGAAAATAGTGTGAACTGTGATATTTACATATTAATGGGTGATTCTATATACATACGAATAAGAGCAGCTCATTCTCCCAAAAACATTTCTGTGCGTCACTAGAGTGTTCGGGTTTCGATGGAAGAAAAGGTGGCAACCCTAAAAGAAAGCCATAAATTAATTTTAGTGTACACAAACACAATTTAACACCTATTGTTTTGGTTAAATATTAGAGGCCCCGTTCACACTGAGTGGTTTATCGCATGATTTCCGCTCCAAAATCCTGCATATTTCCACGCAATGTTGCTCAATGTATCTTGTACAATGTATTTCAGTGGAGCTGTTCACATTTCACAGCTCAATGTCGCCTGTAGCTCGTTGCTCAAGCTTGCAGCTCGAACATGACCTATTTTTCCGCAGATGTCGCGCGATTAGGCCCCAATAGACTTAATGGTGTACCTCAAAGTCGCACATTACTGGCGATATTGCGCGATATCGCGCTACAGAAGGGTCACTTTTGCACAGCAATATGGAAGGAAAGAATGATGTCACTTCAAGACCGCCGTTGATTGGTTACAGCCCAATGTAGCAGCGACGAACTCCCTCCCAAAAGTCGCGCTACGTAGCGTGACAAAATGTGCATTGTCGTTCAATATTGCTCAATGTAGCTCAATGCCGTTTAGCATGAAATCGTACGGAAAAACGCACGATTCTCCATGTCGCTCAATGTGAATGGGGTCTGAAAGATGGGGTTACAGGAAGTAGATAGATTCCACACATGCCAAGTGTTAAAAGTGTGCGCGCCGTGCAATATTGTACTCAAAATCAGGGGCATAACTAGAAATCATAGGGCCCCACAGCAAAATTTTGTATGGGCCCTCCGCAAACTGCATCCCTGCCGATGTTATACTGAACGCCAATACCGACAGTATTGCATTTACATTGCATGCTCCTGAACACTTGCTGCAAGGTATATTGGGGGAATTTATCAAAACTGGAGCAGACAAAATCTGGAGCAACTGTGCATGGCAACAAATCAGCTTCTCTCTTTGTTCAGTTAAGATTTGAAAATGAAAGAGAGAAGCTGATTGGTTGCCATGCACAGCTGCTCCAGATTTTGTCTGCTCCAGTTTTGATACATTCCCTTCATTGCATTTTCAACACATGCATTCTACATATAACATATGGATGCATTGGTTAAAAATGCAAAACACAGTTTTATATGTGCATCCCCCATACAGGTCCTCCTGGTCACATGTGGGTACAGTACAGTATATTCTACCCACATGTGACCAGGAGGGTGTGTATGGGGGGGCATTGGGTGTGCTGAGGGATGCACATCAATAATGTATTGGATACACCATTCACATGTGTGTCCCACTGTCCTCCATACATGTCCTCCTGTGGGTACCAAATACCAATACATCACATTCATGGGGGTACAGTGTCCCCCAGTACCCCAAATGGCCCCCCGTACCCACACTGTTCCTCATACAGGCCCAAGTCCCATCCCATTATGTGGGTACCAGCCGCTGCTGCTCCCAGGCCAAGCTGATGTCAGAGCCAAATTTAGGAGGAGATCACTCCGCCTTCCATCCTACACTACACTGTAGCAGGGGAGAAGCTTGCAGGTGTCCTTAAGTACCATGTGGCCACACTCAATTTTTAACTTGTGACTGCATGGAACTTAATGACCTGCACCTTAGCCTCCCTCCTGCTCCTGCCTGGGCCCCCTCTGCCCCAGGCCCCATAGCGGACATGTGGGCTGCTATGGCGGTAGCTCCGCCACTGCTCAAAATTGCCCATAGGCGACGCTTTTGCCTTCATACTGCTCATCATACAGCCACACATGCTGGCTGCAACAAGTGGTCATTTGTACAAAATGAACATCGCCTGCTAAAAAAAAAAAGATACCATGGCTGCAGCTGAGAAGGTTAGTTAACTGCTGTTCGCCATGGAGGAGAGGCACCAGTGGACCATGCCTCTAGGACTAATGACCTAGACCTGGCATATTTATTGTACATTGGAGAGAACCCAGTGGAAAGGTGGGCAGCCTAAACTCTAGTGAGAGTCTCGTCCATTGATGGTGAAGGAAAGCTTTTGGAGTGGGGGCAGACATCCCAGGGTGTGGGGTATGTGCCTGCAACTTCTGTTATGGGTGGCTACTGAAGAGTAAGGATGAGCAAATGTATGCAGGTTCAATTCAGGGTGGGATCATCAAATCCTGCTTCAAATCCACAGAACCTAAACTTGCCAGCAAACCCCATTAAAGTCTATAAAGGGAGGGAGGCAAATCTTAATACTAAATTTATGCCTTTGTCAGAGCTAATAGGCAAGCTATTAAACAGCATGGGGAGCTGGGCATTTCTGTGAGGGACATTCACGAAGGTTAAAAAATATACAGCAGGTAGAGGTTCTTTTTAATGCAACTTCGCAGGCAACATGGAAAAACACCAATCCTTTAAATTACATGCTTGCAAGATGCCTTAAATCTGTATCTAGTGTTACGGAACAGCAGAAGGGTAACTGCTGCCTGAGGTAGCCATTTTTGTCACACCCTTCACCCCCCCATGGTCTTGGTCAGTAAATTACTGATGCAGAGCCTGATAGTACTGGCGATAACTGTTCCTGTCACATAGGCAGGTGCAGTGGCTTGAAGCTCTGCTTAGTGCAGCTTAGCCTGTAGTATCATTAGGTTCAACATCACTAAGTAGTCTTTGACACTGCGCCTGGCTATGTGGCAGGTTGATCCACCAGGCAGGGAGCTCAGTAATGCTGAGCCTGTAATTTGCATACATGCATACTATGACAGCATTTCGTATGCCAGTATCATGTATTTAACTAGGTGGTTAGAGGCTGAGATGACAGAGGGTTTCCCTTCCACCTCAGGTCCAAACACCCCTGGAGTGGAGCATAGGAAGTGAAAGGGCACAGAGCGCCAGTCCATGGAAACTCACTTCTAGAGGAAGGCTTGACTGTGAGGTTACATAGTTACATAGTATTTGAGGTTGAATAAAGACATTAGTCCATCAAGTCCAACCTATTAGGATCTCATTCTAGGAGTACCTGTACCCCTGTATATTACGGTCCCTTAAGAAATCGTCCAAAAGTTTCTTGAACAATTCCACATTCTTTGCTGAAATCACAGGTGTTTGCGCAGACCATCAGGTTAGGGAGGAGAAGCAAACTAGGAACAACACTGGAGTACACAGCAAGTTGGAAGCATGGTCTGGACTGGTGGTGGGTGGTAGCTGAGAAGAAAGACAGCAAGCAAGCAAGCAGGCAGGGTAGAAGGTTGAATTGCGGTCAGAATGCCGGCCAAGGTCACACTAGGGGTCAGCAGAGACAAGCTTCCTCATTCAGCCCTGTTCCTTAATTAGGCTGCTTGGCACGAAGACTGGAATTAGGCATGAACGTCTGTGTGCCCAGTGGTGTATTTATGTATTTGGCTGCCCTAGGCAAGCCAAGCTTCGGCTGCCCTCGGCACCTTACTAGCACCCCCCCCCACCCCCGGGGGGGTTTAACTCTAGTTGCAGGCAGAGATTACAAGCTCGCCCAGCGACCCCCCCCCGGGAGGATTACTTGTACGGACGGGAGCCGGACAGCGCAGCCGAGGCTTACCTGCTCGTGGAGGGCGGCTTGCCTGCTTGTGAAGAGGACGGATGGAGCCGGACAGCGCAGCCGACGGATGGGATTGTGACTCGAGAACGAAAAGCAGCCGGCGGCCACTTAATCGATCTCACTGCTTCCTGGGTCACAGCGGCTCTGTGACCCAGGAAGCAGTGAGATCGAATAAGTGGCCGCCGGCTGCTTTTCATTTTCTGAGTCACGATCCCATCCGTCGGCTGCGCTGTCCGGCTCCATCCGTCCTCCCACCCTCTTCACAAGCAGGCAAGCCGCCCTCCACTCCTACACACAGACGGGCTCCGGCTCTCCCCTCCTCTTCACAACATAGGTGTTTGACTACGGCCGCCCCCCAGGAAGGTGCCGCCCTAGGCAAACGCCTACTTTGCCTCGCGGTAAATACGCCCCTGTGTGTGCCTGCTCACCCGCACAGCATGCTCATGTAAATTAGTGTGCCAGCATGAACTAGTGTATTTTTGACAACATGTACATACATGCAACCAGCTGGCAATGACCCTTGTTCTGTGTATTGGTGCATGCACACATCTTCTTCTGATGCCGTCCTGACAGCCAGTCTCCAGGGGCCACTTACTTATGTTTTCCAACTGTCTTCACTGAATCAGTGCAGAGATTATTGTGTAGCTATGATACTCTTGTACCTCTTTAACGGTGTTTGTGCACTAGAACTAGGAAATACTATTCTGGGGTAAAAAATGTGGCCCTATTATAAATTGTTAAGGTATGCATATAATACATGTAAGGTAATAAGAAAAAATTAGTCATAGTTTCTGTGGGCCAATCCACCCAAAACCATTATTATAGTTAGAAGTGTATCATGGTGGGCTGAAGCACCCACTGACCTCCTTTGTATCTCTAGGACTCCAGGAAGTTCTCTTCCACCACTAAGGAATCTCATGACTTCTGTTTCAGAAGAATAGTCAAAGTGCAATTCTATGATATTTACCAAAAAATTACCAAGTTCATATTTTTCACACTCAAATTCAGGGAAACATGATATAATGGAGGACGCAAAGGTCTGTGGCTCGGTGGGACAGCAGTCATTGTTTATTCACTGAAATCAAACAACTCAACAACACCATTAGGGGAATTTATCACAGCTGGAGCAGACAAAATCTGGAGCAGCTTTGCATGGCAAAGGAGCAGCGTCTCTCTTGCATTTTCAAATCTTAACTGAACAAATTAAAGATAGAAGCTGATTGGTTGCCATAGGCAACTGTTCCAGATTCTGTCTGCTCTAGTTATGATAAATTCCCCCCCATATGCTTTAAACATTTTAATATGTTGTCAGTATCACCTGTGATAATGTAACTGAGCCTATTAGGGCTTCTATCACACCCACCTTTGCTGTCTGTAAATTAGTTATATGTCAGAATGCACACTAGGGACAGCTTCTTAAAGGCAAACCCACTTAACAGTCAATTCCTAGAAAAAGCTAGTGGCTAAAGTCAGGATGTAACTACAACTTTTATCTTTAAGGATAGCTGCACTCAATTGTGTTTACACTTATACCTAAAATCTTTGATAAAAAATACATTGGCTAAATGACACCTCCAATATTTTGTACTGCTCATTTTAAAACAACAACTGATATATATACTGGTTATTCACAAAAGGGTGAAGAGTTTGGAGAAGCCAGGAGAAGTGAACAATCTAGGACAAAATCGCTGATTTGGAAACATTCTTCAATTCAGCTCACTTTCCAGTTCAGCTATTTTGGCCTAGATTGTTCACTTCTCCTGCCTTCTCCAGACTCTTCACCCTTTTGTGAATAACCCTGATAATTTTTGGATCTCCACACCCATGAGGCATATGTCTTGGATTCACTATTTATAGGGTCTATTTATAAGCAGGTTGTACTTTTGTTTTTGATGTAATACTCCATTATGGCCACTAGATGGTGAGGAGGAGCATAAGAAATAAGTATTTATTTCCTCTGCTCCTCACCTCCATCTTGTGGCCATAATGCAGTATTACATCACAATACAGTAAATTCAACGGGAACATAAAATATATCAAGAACATTCATTTTTGCAATTATCCACAGAAAATAAATGTTCACAGGTATTGGCCGAATAGATAGCCCTGCAAATTGTTTGTATATCGATCCATGTAAAATCTCGCTTACATGATTGCTGACTCTGTTTCTATCCACTTTTTGAGTTTTAGCTTTCCTTGACTAGATTTTACTGTTCCAGAAACAGGGAGAGTGGAAACCCCTCTTGATGGCCACAGCAAGTGTTCAGGCCTAGGAACTTAAGCACAGATGTAATGGTATTGTACATTTATTTATTCCAATTGTTTAATAAAAAATTATTTGCTACTTGTATTGATTTTGTTGCTTTAGTCTTTAAGGCAATTCAACATATACAGGTAGCGGTTGCACAATCTGCTGGTAATATCCTTAGCCACAGTTAACCCCTACACCCATCTTCTTAGCGCAATACATCTTATTCAGTTCTCTGTCAAGTCTTCCTAAGCCACACAAGACCTTCCTTCCACAAGTCGGAAACTTAGGAAGTTATTACCTATAGCCCTGTCTTGATGAATAATTACGCAGTGAGTGGGAGCGTAGCTTCAGCACAATTTCCAGGTGGTTGCTCATTTTTACATGTCAGAATCGCAGGCAAGCAACCTCCATTATACAGATAATTTAAATTATTGTTAACTTTATTTTGATTTACAGAAGCACACTGGTGGCTGTAAAAAAAATTCTCGCATTCGATGTGAAAAATGATGATGTGTCTGAAAGCATTAGATGCAAACACATCAGAAGTAATTGCATCCAATTGTTTCTCTCCGGTTCATATACATTTTACAAACCCCATAAAATGCATTGTGAGAGCACTGATTCATAGATGCAGAGAGGAAACTATTGGAAAGTGGAACATATTGTATGATGATTCCTGCAAATCTGTTCTTAGTAATCTCAGCCTGAGGGTAAACCTATAACACCAATCTAGCGCAGTTCCTCAAAACTATCAATTTACTATTTCCAAATGAACACATTGTGAAACAATTCCTCTGCCTTTTGCCTTACTTGGTAACAGTTTTCCACTAGAATATTGAACATGTACATCACATTTCCATGAATACACTCAGTTTTTACCATTTTCTGCATTTGGTACTGATAGCAGTGTCGGTTTAGGGATTAATGACATCAATACATATCTGTGTTGCTCTTTGCTTGCGTATATGAATCAGAACACATACTGATTCATTCTTAAAGAAGGAAAACATTTATTAACCCTTGCAATAGGGCTTCCCTCACGCTGCAGGGGTTATGGGACTATAGCCTGCACTTAAACATACCACATAAATAATAAACAACCCAAAACGACTGAATGGATATAATTGGCCACGACCTTTATTGTAGAATATCTACAAAACATAACTCAAATACATTTACTTAATAATCGATAACATCACTAAAACACGGCTCAGTCACCACCACTCGAGCCAACCCGGTGAATGAAAACCTCCATACGTTGTCCATAAAACCAACTTAAACACCGAAAAAACCCATTATAGTGACTTGACCACCACGATCCAAATCACAAAGACTGTGACGGGAAGGGAAAATAAAGGGAGGGTCAAGTTTGCTGCACTGCTGATGGCCATCCTCCAACTGTCAGCACTTGACCATTGCTCCTCCAGAAAAGGCAGCACAAGTCATAACTGACAGGAGGAAACATTGTCCCAGCAAGTGCTCGTGGATGTGCAACTCTGATTTTATATACTCTGATTATATATATATAATTTTTGACATCTTGTCTACTGGACTAATACGGCTTACCCATTTAGGAGAGGTAGCCAGAGAGGAAAGTCAGTGGGAGGAGGTGGAGGCAACTAGTGGGGTTAAGTTGACCAGGCAACAATGGCTAACAGTATGGGGTGTAGGGGGAGAGTGAGAGGGCTGGAAAGTGATGTATGTCAGCAGGGGAGGCTGAAATGCCTTCTGCTAGCTCCTGGTCCAGAGCCCAAAACCTCTCACTGAGACAGCCAGATGTAGCACTGCTGTCTGCTGAAGCCCCTGGTACTCAGTGAAGTGAGGTCTGTTTTACATCTGGTCTGTTCTAACATTGTGGTAACAATTAAAATGTATAACATTTTTATCCCAGAGAAGGGGGCCCTAAATCATCCTTGAAGTATTGAATTGCAAAATGATGTAAGGAAGGGTGGCCTCAATCAGCTGAAGAACCGCTGATGGTGTTTAGCTCCATTTAGTACAGCAGTGTTCAGAGCCATAACGTCAAACGACCACGTAAGAGCATTTTGGCCTTTTTCATGCCGTATGCATGTAAATGTTTGTGCTAATATTTACATATGTATAGCATACATGCCAAGTACACTCATTTAGAGCCGCCTGCCTCCTAGCAACAAAGGATGCTAGGCAGCAGGAGCTAGGATGCCTATGGTTTAAGATGCCTAGCATCCTTTGTTGCTAGGAGGCAGCCCACACTATTGGTCACGGCCACTGCTGGCATATAAACAATAGTGTGTAATCAGCAGCCACTGCAGCCATTGATTGCACACAAATGCTGTTTACATTGCATTGTTGTCGGGCCTGAATTAGTAATTTTATGTTGTGGGACCAGTTAATCAGTGCATATGCGGCCTCTGAGTAACGCATTCATTCAGGGCCAACATGTAAAAATGGAGGGTGGAGTCAGCATGCTTTAGTATGGTGGGTTCCCATCAGGTCCACTCTAATGGCCATTGGGAGGAGTATTTCCCAATCTGTGTCTAATTTGACAGGCCAGTGAAGGAGCAAGGAGGGACTTGGGGTGGAGCCAGAATGGTTAGGTGTTGTGGTTTCCCGGGGCCAATCTAATTATACACAGTCAGAAATGGCTCCTCCCACTGGCTGTCAGAGCAGACCTGATTGGGAACTGATTGTCACAGAAATGTATGTAATATATGAAAGGAGCACTAGCACTGCTACAATGCAGGCGTGGGTGCTGTCTAGTGTTCTTTGTAGGTAGGATGCAGACAGCTTGTGCTTCCTATTGCCCTAGCAACCTATAGTGCACATTTGTGCTGTACACTTGTTGCAGTGTCACAGAAATGTTTGCATGCATGCAGCATATGGTCAAGATTTTACACAGGACTTGCTGTCACCTTTTGACAGCAAGATCCAGCATTGACAGGTATACAGTATTTTACAGTGGTGAGAATGAGCCCTAAGTGGAAACATGCAGATAGGCTGTGCATGCTGCCCAAAGCATCACTACTCATTGATTTGACACAGTGATTAGCCAGACCATTGGCTCCAAGGGCTGTATTACAGGGGGCAGGGGGAATGTCACATGTTGCCCCACATCTCAGACATGCTTAGCAATGTTTTTACATTTACTAAAATGGCTCTGAAATACTAGCCAAGGTTATTGAATGTCTGAAAGGATGCCAGGGCTGCAATGTTTCTCTTATTACTACACTGGGATTTGTTACATAATTTTAGTAGGCAGACCCTCCAACGTAGCACTCACTTGCACTACCTTATTATCCAGAGAGATCAGACATGATTGAGAACCTGTCTTCATTCCCATTGCCACTCAATAGCAAGTACTGGCTTCCTGAACCTTGCTCTCCCCATTCCTTCCACGAGGCTTCTTGTAAACCTAGATAATCCAAGCTTACAATTTTTGAAATGCTAAGCAAAGCTCTAACAATAGCATACCCTGAGGGCGGTTGATCCCTGCCTGTATATTTTTTTGCCCTCTAAAGTCTATGAAAAATTTAAGACAGCAGACTCTTGCTGAAAGCAATGAATTTCAGATTAAGATAAACCCGTAAACTTTCGGACTTTAACCATTTAGACCGTGGTTTTAGGACAGCAATACTAGTGACATGCTGCCTGGAGTTGCTCTTTAATGATCACAGTGCAGGAAGATACAGTTTTATGGCTTACTTAACTGTAAAAAAAATCAAGAACTCTTTCTCAGGTTTCCTGAACTGACTGCTTTCTCAAATTTCCCAGCATAAAAGTAGATGGACCTCAGCCACATACTGCAACTAGCCATGGACTGTTTAATAAGCTTCTGGTCCCCTGCCTCCATTTGCAGTATACAACCCACAAAATTGACCCGTAGCACTATAAGTGTGAACATTTATTACACACCTGTAGTTTTATGCTCCGGTTATTGTTGGGAACAGAAGGAACTTTGTTGTCTTATTCTTGTAAAATATGAAATACTCGTGTGCAATTAGCAGTACACAAATCATACATAATATTTTTATTACAGGTTTAAAGCAGATTTAAGCCCTAAGGTCTATTTCAGATGGACATTGATAGGACGATAAATGTTCATTGCACCTTGAAAATGCCTACAGTGTTTTAAAACTTAAAAGCTATTACCTGAAGCTTTCAAAAAAACTTTGTATTTTTTTTTAAAAGTAAAACAATTTAAAGAGGAAGTGATTTGCTTTTAGGTGTGGTTAGTTCATGGTTTGTGATCTGACAGTTTTTGGTAATCCCTATGTATTTTGTTGCTTATGGACCCAGCTGTAATTTTTAGACAACATTATCGATTGCTATACAATGATATGTCTAATGCTTGGCTTGGTCCAGCTGAAGATGATTATGGATTGAGCGACCCAGCAGAAGAAGAGGGCATTGTGTCACCTGATTGTCTCCCAGACTCTTACCAAAGGTCTATTTAATACCCTGTACCATGAGCTGCACAGTTATTCCCAGAACTTTTATGATTATGCCCAGATGAGAGTGCCAATGTTTGATGCTTTGGTGGAGATCCTGAGACTCTGGTTGATGTGATCAAGAACCAATATGAGGGGTTCAGTTTTTCCAGAAGAATGTCTTCTGGTTACACTGTGGTAAGTAATTTGTTATTTATTTATTTGCTGGTTTCCTAGTCAGTCCCAAGCCACACACTTTAATCTTGGATAGAATAAAGCAAGGGAAGAGCA